>NC_089278.1:36571445-36907160 GCF_963678975.1 Dysidea avara
CGCGAACGAAAATGAAGAGCAGCTTTGAGGCTTTGTCGAGAGAATTTGTGGGAAAAAACACGTTAGTTACACTATAAAACAGTTTAGAAGATAGTTTTGTGCGTAATATGTTGGTAAAAGCGGTTTATTTAACAAACGCTTCCTTAGCAGTGCATAGCAACGTAATTGAATGAATTACGAATATTTCATGAATTACGAGAAATAGCTAATAATATTATTGCACAATCTAAACTACCCTATTGTAAAGTAGTAATACATAGTTGGTTAATTCATAGTAGTATATACTGTGTATAGTTATTCCAGATGAGTTAGCTAGCTGCATGGCGCCTGGTTTTTAGAAGTAGCACAACATCAACTTGTTTAGTAACTTGTTGGGATCACTTTGAAGACATTTATGGGCTTGGTTATACTGAACCAATGTTGCCAAATCATTATGAAAGAGAAGTGAGGCTGGTTTTTACAGTCAGAAAAGTCCAAACCTTGATTATCGTTATTGGTGACTTACACAATACATTGTGAATCAATGACACATAAAGCTGGTGACTTAGAAAATGACATCACATCACACAGTACTACACACATACATTCTTACAAGCTAATGTCAGAGTACACTCAGACTAGACTATGACATGGTACATGATGTGGTTGTGTCATCACATGTTTTACTCACCTTGTTGGTCATTGTTACATCAGCTCCAGAATTCATCAACTCCTTGACAGCTTCAATGTTACCCTTGTATGACGCCTCATGTAAAGGGGTATTACCACTCTATACAAAGTGAAACACAACATCAAGTACTATATACATATACATTAGAAATTATTGGTGGAAGAGCAACAGATTATTTATGCCTTTGAAGATGTTAGCTATTTGGTGACAGTTTTTTCTCTTAACAATCCACTTGTGTACATTAACCACATCACTATGACTTTCAACATTGTATAGAGAACAGGAAGAAGGATAGCATGTATGAAATGAAAATATTCAAGCAGGTCAGATAATATTAGCATGTAACTATCATTCAATGCATGCAAAAACTGGTGAGTTATCAGTGCGATGGTTAGCTAGATAACTTTTCAGTTCACACACTGAGAACATGTAGTGAATACAATTGTATGGGAATTTTAAGTTTGATTATGGATCATAGAAAAATTAAGGAAACAAGGGACCTTGAGGTCGCTTACACCTGCAGATATACTAGTGGACATTTTCCTTATACTTGTTTGTTAATCTTTTTGTAACATTATTATGACTGGTAAACCCATGCTAACCACATCAAAAGAAAGAATGGCACCAGAGTTAATGTTTTCGTCTGAACACACACCCCAGCTATCATTACTGTTCCACCATTCCAGTAGCCCATTCCACTGTTTACACACTCCCCTCAAAATTGAAGTGGCCATTATGCTTTGTTTTCAGCTATGTTTGGCCCACTACAAATGAAGAACAGTGCAAGTGCCTATCCAATCACTACGGAAATATGACGATTCCTGTTTACAAATGTAGGGACCTTTGGGTTGTCAGCAAAAAGAAATGGAACGCAATGGAGGACAAAGGTAAGTCCATGACGTGTGCATTGTACATACTGCAGTATGCCAAAAGGCATGTCTCGGAAGGAAGTAACGTTGAACAGTGAAAAAAATAAGCCTATAGCCTTAGCTGTTATCGAGCTACGCTTGCCTGAAGACATTAGGCAAGCAGGCAGTTAGTCAGTAGAAAATTCCATTGAAATTGTGTAACAATCTAATGGAAGCATTTAGGGTCATATATACTGAAGGCACTTTTGGGCTTGGTTAGAATTTTAATGCTTGGTCTCAAATTATGTGGAGATGGTCCTGCACATAGTGCATAACATATAATATACAATATGGCAAGTTCTACATTGTAGGGCAGGTACCAATGTTATGGTATTAAAGTGCAAATGTCTTTTGTTGTCATAATATAAGTTACGTGTTATCAAACGATGCTACATGTATAGCCTGCAGAATAGGACAGGTTAGAACCATGCACATCATTGTAAGTATCACATTACTATAGTTTCCTTAGCTTAGCTACTGCAGTTCTGCAGGTTCAGGAGTACCTGCATGTTTCCCATCATTTTGGTATACATGCTGTACTTTGCAGGATGGTGGAATAAGGTTCATGCACTTTAAAAGTAATATCACCACGCACGCTGCAGGGTATGAATGGCACTGGTGTTTAATGCTTGGTTGTCACGTGCTCCCTGGCTGCACGTAGGGCAGGTAGCAATACTAAATACAAAGCCGCCGTGTGTAGAAAATGCACATTCACTTTTTGATGTTGAGGTGATCTTGAACAGAACCACAAATCATCATGTTATAAGTGACACTACATACAACACTACTAACCCAACAATAACACAGGTACCTGACCTACAGTACAGCACTTGCCCTATTGTTTATGCTATACACTCCAACTTACAAAAAAGTTAACATTGAAAACCCAAGTTATTAAACATCACTGTCATTTACATGATCAAGGTATAGTGCTTTCCCTATATATTCTTCCACAAAGAAGGACTAAGAAATAACAACAGTAAACTTTATTTCTATCACATGCTCTCATCATGTGCCCTTTGCTGTACAGACACTACACAAGAATTTTATTCCTCTCCAGAACAGGCAAATCCAATGGTTTATATGTTTTATTGATTTGAATTTTGTTTTATCACATACTGAAGCAATTAAAATATGCACAGAAATTTTATGTGGCATACCAGTTTATTTTGTTAAATAATTTTTTTGCAAAACAGCGGGTTATTGCTTAACCAGTTGCACATACAAGCAGTACAATATACACAGTTACTGGCTACTTTACAATAACGAGTCACAGGTACAGATTGTGAATTAGACGTTTAAATCTTCACAACATTTACATCAGACATCTTCTAGCATAGAGTACTATAGGTGGATAGTCCTAGCAAATAAGGAGTGTTGATAGGTCACCGTGTTACATGTAGTTGTTGAAACGTTGGTGGTGTCCCCTAATTATAGAGTCAGTGCAATTAGTTCAATGTCAGGAATTTGAATCAAATGATGAGTAATTTTAAAGTAAAAGTATCTCACAAACCACTTCACATATCAAAGTGGTTTTAGTGTCAAATGAAATGCTCATGATCTGGCTTTACCAAGTTTGCTAAAAGAAATTCCCATATAAACAAGTTGTCTATGGCACATCACTAGAATTCCTTGTGTAATTTACATGATGAACTAACTGAGCTCACAATTGTGTGTGATGTACAGCTCAGTGGTTAGGACAAGTGCCTTCTAATGATGAGATGGTGAGAGAAATTCCTTGATGTTACCTAACCTTTTGTACTTCATGCAGATTTTGAACCTTTTAGTGCAACCATCGTTACTGGCACTCCTACTTAACTACATTTGTAACTTTTCATGTTATACCTTTATTCTTTCTACCTAACTGTTCATAAACACTAACACTGTAAAGTGTTTTGTACTTACAAAGTAACTAATTTTACAAGGAAGGTGATGACAGCTATTGATTGTAACGTAGTATAGGAGCAGGAAGGCAGGTATTGTATTAGTACAACATATAAGCTAATCAGATACACTTTAGTAGATAGTTTAATGCTCATCAGCTTTTTATGTATGTAACTTCTATATAAGGCAATAAAGTTCTGCACGTAGGGCACGCACAGTTACCAGTCATAATCTATCACCCTACTTGAATGAATAACATACTTACTAGGAGAACTCCACCAATGTTAGTATACACATATGACAATCACTACTACACCAGACACATAACACACACAACATGGTATTCAAGATTTATTTTTTGAGCATTACTATTGCAATTTGAATTTTAATGAAAGCAAAATTGGACGATAACAATTTCCCACAGAGTAACACAGACCAGTGAGATGTCATCCCATACACATCACTACATATACCACACAATCAATACTACACCAGACACATACACACATACACACATGATCATAGAGGTCATAACTCTACACATCATCTAATGCTACACACTCCTACAACAATACTACTTGTTTAAATGAAGTTTAAAGACTTTAAACATAGTTAATGGTGGGAGCAAACACCACACACACCTTTGCTAACTAAAGGAGAGCATTATTTAGAAAACAGCATTATTTGGAGTAACAACGCATGCGCAGCAAGTACGTAACACACGGTCAGTCCATCACCTACTCAAGAATGTTACCCATATCTTTCCCACCACTTCACTAGCTAGGTAATATGGCTATATAGGTATAAGCACATAGCCACAAGTATACAATTTATTTCAGCGGCCAATGGGTTGCTCTAAGCATGCAGACAGATTTGTTCCTATATACTTGTATAAATTCACCCAACAGATTACCTCACAAGACAGACGTTCAATCACATACTAAAATTACATTGAATCACATACCCTTGTACATGTGTGTGAATATACTGAATGTGTAAACACTATATGTGCAGGAATGTTTGACAACCAGACAACCTCTGGTCAATATGTATTAGTGTCCAGACCACTACTGCTGGAGAGCAGCCTGTATGGTGCATAGCTACTGCACTGTACACATATAATGGCAGGTCACATAGCACAGCTCACTACACTATAGTTACTGCTTTGCTGTATGTGTGTTCCTTGCTGTGTGTTATTCTCTACCAATGCAGATGGTGCTGTCAGACATCCAGTCCACAGACTACATAATTGAAATTGCTGGTCCACCACCATGATCAGACTACCACAGCCACTGGCCATAACACATAGCCAATGCTAACCCCTTAAAGGGACATGAATTCTACCAGAAGTCAGCACGCCGCAAAAGCCAGCAAATGCTATTTTTCTCACACTGGGAGTACCAACATGCCTCTTGCTTGATGGGCACATATTTGGAGTACCAACATGCCACCTGCTTTATTGGCACATGTTTGCTACAAGGCCAAAGGAGGTGCACCTGTATTCTGGTACACTGTTGTCATTGCAGGCTTGTGCCTCTTTCTGTGCCACCACAAACAGAACAATACTAGCTCTGGTTGCTACGCAGCACCTCCATTCCTTATAGAGGGACAGTGATAGTACAGGGTCTCACCTAGGATGGCTTCTGCATATCACGTAGGCATAAATTGTACCCATCATCATGCTTGGGTATGAAGAACTTGGTGGTGCGAAAACAATTCCTGACACTAAATTCTTCCTTATACCCAAGTATCTGTTGCCTCAAATTAAAGCCCATTTTTCCCATTGGCCTTGAGTAGAGTTGGAGGTTTATCCCAAAAGGAAGCCAAGACTCTGTACAGATACCAAACTACCCCCACAATCATTAGCTTGTGGGAGGAGAAGCAACAGACAACTGATAATCAACTAGGCTAGAGAATAACAAGTGAGTGACCAACATTAACAGTTAACATGTACACAACAGTTACTACCAACATCTCATTACTATACTAGCTTACATCATCGATGGCATTAACATCCAGTCCTGACTTGATACACTCCTTCACTATGGTACTATCTCCACCAATAGCAGCACAATGGAGTGTGGTCTGATTACCCTACAACAACACAAATCATGAAGAAGTGAATGAGTAGTTTAAGTTGTCATGTTTGTACAATGTACATAGCTACAACATAAAGTTACTATCAAACTTGATCATTTTGCACAATATATCCTGAAACTAATATACCAACAACAAATCATTACAACATGTTACTATTAACTTTATTACAGTACATGGGCAGGTGCTGCTGGCCACATATCCAGAATTCTGGTGACTACCCAATTAAAGAGTTTTAATTGTACCATATTTACCTGCATAGACACCCGAGTGTTTATATTTACTTTTAACCCACCTTTGTTCTCAAAGTGTACCAAAGTTCAAGACAATCGAACTACACATTCGCATTTTATAATGATTTTTGTTAGGTGTGCAAAAAGAATAATCTAAGCCCCCCAAGCTCCCTAAACGAAGAAGAAAATACAAAGAAATTAAGCAGATTGTTGAAGGCTTCTATTTCACGGTGGCGTTTGCCAATTTTGCTCAAATTTGCTATGTGGGATGCTGAAGGTGAGGGGCATTTGCAGTATAAAAATGATTCCAATTCGTGAAGGAAGCACAGAGCTACGTATGCGTGAAAATAGTGCTTTGTTTCTTCCAATAATTATACTCACAATGTGACGTGCCGGCTTTCTTGGCCGCATGACACACTACCGTGTGTCTTGATCATTGTTATGTGTTCCTACAGTAAAGGGCATGCAAATTATAGGAATTTATTTACAGCACAGTAGAAACTTCACCATTGTTACTTCTTTCTTGGAAAGGCTTTCATTTTCTACACACTAAGGAGTATAGGGAAAGCTTTAACATTATTCAAAGTGAATCATGACATATAAAAGTCATGTGAGTAAAATAATTACTTATTTTTAAAGTTTAGAATTAACAATTTTACAATGTACTTTCTGATTGAGCAATTGTGAAAATTTATTTTACTGGCACATATTACTCTCTGCGGCACTTGAAATATCATCCAGTGTGTAGAAGGATAAGGTGTCATACATGTTTATGTGGTGAACCAGACTGGAAGGTAGGCAGAAAAAAGCAGTAATGATCATTTCTCTTTCTCTTTTGTGTGAACTGTTAACAATGTATCCATGTATAGGGCCACACCTAGGAACCTGCCGATTATGCTGGCATAATAGGTGCTTGAAAGCATTGAGCATAATGCTAGCATAATAGGCAGAACACTTGTGCATTACCATAAATTCTTGCTTATCAAAATACATATCACAGAAAAAGATCGATATACTTTAATAGAACAGTCAGAGAATAATCAGATAGCTGACTGTTCTATTAGAGTATATCGATCTTTTCTGTGACATGCATTTTGACAAGCAAGGATTTAGAGTCTGTGCTTCAGCAACTTACTGTTTTCCCATAAAGTGCAAATTTACTAGAAAAACTGGTATAAATATTGAGCATAATTTCAGCATAATAGGTAAATATTGAGCATTAATTTAAGCATACGTAATAGGCAAATTTTGAGCAGTGCAGCATAGCATAATAGATAAAAATAATTGGCGGGCCCCTAGCCACGCCACACAATACTAGTCTAAGCCACGCCACACAATACTAGTCTAGGCCACACTCACAATAACCAAATATGTTAACACTATTAGTTCTGTCACTGTGGAATATGGTCACTGTACAATGTATGGTGACTTGTCACAACTACTCAATAAAGTTAACATATTTTGTCTAACAGGTGACTGGATTTGTACTAGTTTAACTGTATTAGTAGATGTAATAGGATTGCTTGTTGTAGTACAGTAGACCATCAGTTATCCAAACTACAATGGTCTCAGGCTATGATAAAAAGTGTTCAGATAAGTTAACTGTTCAGCCCATTCATTTATATTCAGAACTTTGTTCACATACTCCAATAGAACACACCCTTACTCTAATAAACCATTTACAAACAAAATACTCTAATAGAACAGTCATTATCAATTTTAGATAAATGATGGTACAGGTGGGTAACTGAGGGACTACCGTATATTGGATTAATAGTTCTCACTTTGTAAACAAGAAGAAGTCATGTTCAGCTATATGATGGACTATTTTATCCTTTCCTGTTTACAATTCTCGTACCATTAATCCCATATACTACATCTATGGTTAAACTGGTCTCACTGACTCATTCTGTTCAGCTGATTCACAAAGCAAAAAATTACTATTCTTTCTAGTTCTCTGTTTATGTTTGATAAAAATCAATCCGATAACCATAGCAACTGTTATGGAATCAACAATTACTGTTACAGAGTGATCAAACTTAGCAGCCATTCCTATAGCACCAAAGGGATGATACCTTAGTAATGTTTGCAGTGTTGCCAAACAACCATCATTTTACTCCACAATGGAGACATCTATCACTATGGTTACACTATATAGTTGTCATGTTTTTAATAAAATAGCCATGCTAATAGAATGGGTAGCTATTTCACTTTTTTGCAAGGTACCTTAACACAACAAGTCCAATACTCATTTCACTGGATAATATAACATACAGTATTTCTAATACCGCAAAGCGGGATTCTTTTGAGGGAGAAAGTTCTTGCAGATTGCCACTATCCAAAATTTCCAGGAGGGATTTTTTTTTATGCGTTGACAAATCTCAAACAAAGCCATTTTGATCAAGGCTGCAATTTTGAGGAGAAATTTTGCCTGGTTTTGAATAAACACCTGGTCTCAAATGAATATATTATAAATGATGAAGTGAAGAACGTTTTATAGAGTTCCTATATAGCTAGAATCTGTGACACATGATTAAGTAAGAAGACATCAAGGAGAGTACAACACTGAGGTATAAGTTGGCTCATGAATGATGATCACGTATATAAATGCCGGTATAGTATAGTGCGGGGTAAGAGTTGCTTAAAATGCCTGGCCATAATTCAACACAATATGGTACATTATATAACAGATTAAGGTGGCGGTCAAATGATCAGTCATGATTATATATAATTGTTCAGTGGACATTTCTATTCTACAATAAGCCGTACTGGGGGATGCTGCAATACTATTACCGTAAGTCCTCTAAAAATTTGGCATATTTTTAAATCAATAGTTTTCGTCTCGCCAAATTTTGGCCTATAATTAGATGGAAATCACCACTAATTTTAGTTGATCGATCACTCGTCACAGTATAATTGGTATCGTTGATATTAAGGCTAGACAACTCTGACGTTCTCGTCATGATCAGCATCCATCGCAAAAATAGCAAATGTGCCGATTTTTTTATTAGGGGAAATTATTTCACTGTTAGAATACGGGTGCCGAATAAATAGAGGGGGCCGAAATTTTAGAGAGAACTTACGGTATCTACACATGATCACGTCAACAAGAACTAACAGCATTGTCATGACTAAGTTAACTAGTTTAAGATAATCCCACACAGCTACTCTAACCATACATATTATTACACAACAGATGGTTTCATAGGGTATAAAATTTATTGTAGCAAGGTCTCCTGTTATCCACTTGACAGCCATCTTAATTTGTGTGATTACTACACTAATACTATACCACTATACACATAACCTCATTATTAATAAATTATGATCACTAACTTTATCAACCATATCCAGTTTAGCTCCTGCTGTGAGTAGGAGTTGGAAAACTTCATGGTGTCCCCATTGGGCTGCAAAATGTAGGGGTGTCCCTTGATACTATAGTGAATTATATTTGATGACAATTAACTTCACAACATACTAGCTACACTACTACACATCAACAATAATACAGTTGAGAGTCAATTATCCAAACTAATATGGAGGAGTGTTTATGATAACATTTGAAGTTATTGACCACAAATAGTGAATGTGTAGCCAGTAATCACATCACCTAACAAAGTGTTAATAACTTTAACCAAGAGTAAATAATAGAAGAGAGAGTATCTAACTGCCATATAGTGCATCAAAAATGAGCAGGTTAAGTAGAGAAGCCACCCTGTAGTGCTATCAAAGTAAGTGTTGAATGAAGCAATAAACACTTTCTACTTCAGACTGTTTGAGCCTGGGTACTTCAAACAGTCTGAGCTAGAAGTTGTTTATTGCTTCATTCAACACTTACTTTGATAGCACTACAGGATGGCTTCTCTACTTAATGTGCTCATTTTTGATGTACTATATGGCAGTTAGATACTCTCTCTTCTATTATTTACTCTTGCTTTAACATAACTACCAGTGTACGACCATCACTCTACCATAAATATCATCCAATAAAAATTGTACACCTACTAAACAGGACCACACCACACTAGTATGGCTGCTATCACATGATCTACTATAACTCAAACAACAAGACTGTTTTCATTTATAATTCTAAATCAGTTAAGTGTGGTCAACTTGTCTGATCAATTTACTGATGGTGGACACTCCTACTAAACCTGTATATGAGCACATTACACTATAATAATGAAATTCCACTGCACTATCAAACTATACCACTACACAATTCGGTCACAATCTACACACAACATGTATAGTCTCACATGACCATACACTGTTACCATGGTTACTATTTTGTTAACAGAAACCTGACGTCTGCCTATAATACGTACTTACACAGGGGCTTACCGCTCTACTTTACTAGAAATTCTTTTGATGTGGTTAATTAAAATTTTGACTTTGATGTTGGTAGCAAATTGACATTTTTACTGATCTACTTTATTTCACTAGGGAAAGCTCTGTAACACATTATTTCATGTTCAAGATTAATTCCAGATTTGAAGGGTTAAGTAATTAAGCGACAAACCAAACCATGAAATGTTCTGAACCTGTCTATAATATGTTTGCTATTGTCTAAACAATTTGATTATACAGCTACTTCAGTCTTGTTCATAACGGGAACCACAAGAATGTTATAAACCATAAATCGTAAAAATTGATTTGTGAGCATGTTCAGCCATTAGTAAACATAGTTCTAATGTTCCTTACAATACAATAAACACTGTTAGTCTGTTTATAATTGAAGCAATACAAGTTAAGACTGGCTATCAGGTGCTTTCACAACTACAACCACATGTGCGTAAACACACATATGGCCTAAAATCCATCTCACAAAAAAATTGCATTACAAAATCATAACCTTCCCTACTGTACATGATAACAGGTGATTATGTAACATTACTAGCAATAGCTAGTACATCAAGGATTTGATTACCCATGTTCCAGTGTTTTGTTGGTGTAGTGCATGAAGAATGTTATAGTGTATAAATCTCTATCACTGTCGGGTTTATAGTCTGAGGATACCATATATGGCATCCTTAGCAGTTAAAGGGTTTTAACATGAATACTCAGCAAGGTGAAGAATATTGGTCCTTCATTACCAAGATCACTCAGTATAAGATATTATTACTCAACACCACTATGTCATGGTGGAGTATATGTTAACCTCTTATGGAGTGATATTAGTGTGGTTAGTGATGAGGAGAATAGATGTCACAGTGACATTACTGTACTAGACCATTATAGGAAACTCACTAAGAGTACAGCATGATGTGGTGATGCCAAATAATCCCATCAGGAGAAACCAGACCAAAGTTTTGATATGGATACAAAACTGTGCACGTTTGTCTTTTAAGTAAGTATATAGGAGATTCTGTGACTTTACTAGAAGCCACATACTAACCCACATATACTAAAAACTTTCCTGCTTGAGGAGACTGGGCATCCAAAAATTTCTGCAAATATATTAGAAATGGTCTTTACAGAAGGTTTTAAGAATAATTGAAAGTTCTGGGGTGGGTAGTTGTGAAATGAAAGACTACTTGTCGAAAAATCTCAAAGAAAAGTTGATAAGAAGGTACGCTAAAATAGCCTTAATTCACGAGAAACCTTGGTTCAAATGCCATGATTTGTTCTGTAAGTCGTAATTTCACAGCTACAATCTGGAGATTCCTTACACAGTGCCCCTACAATCCTGTCAATAATATGTGTGTGCTTTGACCCATTCACATTGCTCATTTCAAGATGCTATGAGCAACTCCCCATGCTTCAGGACCAATCCCAGGTAAAGTATATGGGGCATTGCATTAACATCTTGAAAGTGAGTAGTGCGAATGGGTGGAGCACACCTATTAGGCGATTCTTTAGCCCATCTAGCTTGCTTTCCTCTATGCCTATGTAAGTGAATTAGTTTACTACTCCCATACAATCACTGAGATGATGGAATAATGGCGGACACTTTTGCGATATCATAATAATGAACAAATTTACACAGGCACTAAGATATGTATAACAACACAGCAGGGGAATCTGTAATATAAAATCAACAACAAGTGACCTTATTACAATAGTCACTTTACTATCATGTCATGTACTGTAAACGTATCATTTCTGTATGGCAACAAATTTAGCAGACACTGAATACTCAAGATTTACTTTTAAGCAATTTAATCTTTGTATTATCTCAATTAAAGCATGACTACTTACATAGACCAGCAAAACATCATGCCATACACATCACTACATATTAGTGCATAAACGAATGTACTACATTCATTCAATGGTTCGAAGGGTGCATTATTCGAATGACATAAGCGAAGTTTTATGACTCCCTATATTCACAGGCGTTAGCCTTCTCACAGTTTCCTAGTGGGATAGCATTCACAGAAGTTTGAATTTTATGCCTGCGCAACCTGGCTATATTGGCAAGTAGAAGACTGCAACAATCACTGCTCATCATACCACGAACAATTTTCACTATGGGCAATTAAACCTGAGACACTAGAAATTAATGGAAGGTGGTTGTACACAAAGCCAATTAGGTGTCTGACAAGTTAATTAGCTCGCATCCCACAAGTGACCACGCCCACTGATAATCACAAAGTACAGTTGGGACAAGCTGTAGAGGAAGCACATTCGTGAGTTGTGTACTGCTGTAAGGTTTTGAAGCATCTTGTTGTGTGCTTTCTCCTGCTGCCATATCTTATTAAACAGACGAACAATAGTGTCAACGCGAGAAATTCCATTTGCCAAAAGGAGCCAGAACAATGACTATTGTTAAATGAATTAAACTACAATACACTCAAAATTATGCTGACTGCATAATGTCTAGCTAACTGTAGCTATAGCTACATAAAATGTTCACCAAAGCTTTGAATGTTGCACTCAAACCCTTGAAGCGTAAAATCAACATTCGTTATGCACTACTACATATACCACACAATCAATACTACACCAGACACATAACACACATACACACATGATCATAGAGGTCACCAATGTACATGATAACTCTACACATCATTTAATGCTAAACGCAAATACCACTGAAACACTGGCTGGATTGTTTTTATCATTAAAATCATCAACTTTTAGCTGTGATCCTGTCAAAGAATGAAGGGCCTAAGCTAGGGGCATATAGCGTGGGTTAACAACTGGTTGGTACAACCAGTAGCTATAACTAGTATGGTATTCAAAGCACACTCAGCATGTTATACACTCCTACAGTTATTACCAACATCTCATTACTATACTAGCTTACATCATTGATGGCATTAACATCCAGTCCTGACTTGATACACTCCTTCACTATGGTACTATCTCCACCAGCAGCAGCATGATGGAGTGTGGTCCGATTATCCTACAACACAAATCATGAAGAAGTGAATGAGTAGTTTAAGTTGTCATGTTTGTACAATGTACATAGCTACAACATAAAGTTACTATCAAACTTGATCATTTTGCACAATATATCCGGAAACTAATATACCAACAACAAATCATTACAACATGTTACTATTAACTTTATTACAGTACATGGGCAGGTGCTGCTGGCCACATATCCTGATTTCTGGTGACTACCCAATTAAACAGTTTTAATTGTTATTCAATACCATATTTACCTGCATAGACACCCGAGTGTTTATATTTACTTTTAACCCACAAGCCTTTGTTCTCAAAGTCTACCAAAGCTCAAGACAATCGAGCTACACATTCGCATTTTATAATGGTTTTTGTTAGGTGTGCAAAAAGAATAATCTAAGCCCCCCCCCCCCCCCCCCCCCAAGTCCCCCTAAATGAAGAAAAAAACAAAGAAATTAAGTAGATTGTTGAAGGCTTCTATTTCACGGTGGCGTTTGTCAGTCTTGCTCAAATTTGGTAAGTGGGGTGCTGAAGGTGAGGGGCATTTGAAGTATAAAAAGATTCCAATTCATGAAGGAAGCACGGAGCTACGTATGCGTGAAAATAGTGCTTTGTTTCTTCCAATAATTATACTCGCAATGTGGCGTGCCGGCTTTCTTGGCCGCACGACACACTACCGTGTGTCTTGATCATTGTTATGTGTTCCTACAGTAAAGGGCATGCAAATTATGGGAATTTATTTACAGCACAGTAGAAACTTCACCATTGTTACTTCTTTCTTGGAAACGCTTTCATTTTCTACACACCAAGGAGTATAGGGAAAACTTTAACATTATTCAAAGTGAATCATGACATATAAAAGTCATGTGAGTAAAATAATTACTTATTTTTAAAGTTTAGAATTAACAATTTTACAATGTACTTTCTGATTGAGCAATTGTGAAAATTTATTTTACTGGCACATATTACACTCTGCAGCACTTGAAATATCATCCAGTGTGTAGAAGGATAAGGTGTCATACATGTTTATGTGGTGAACCAGACTGGAAGGTAGGCAGGAAAAAGCAGTAGTGATCATTTCTCTTTCTCTTTTGTGTGAACTGTTAACAATGTATCTATGTATAGGGCCACACCTAGGGACCTGCCGATTATGCTGACATAATAGGTGTTTGAAAGCATTGAGCATAATGCTAGCATAATAGACAGCACACTTGTGCATTACCATAAATTCTTGTTTATCAAAATACATATCACAGAAAAAGATCGATATACTTTAATAGAACAGTCAGAGAATAATCAGATAGCTGACTGTTCTATTAGAGTATATCGATCTTTTCTATGACATGCATTTTGACAAGTAGGGATTTAGAGTCTGTGCTTCAGCAAGTTACTGTTTTCCCATAAAGTGCAAATTTACTACAAAAACTGGTATAAATATTGAGCATAATTTCAGCATAATAGGTAAATACTGAGCATTAATTTAAGCATACGTAATAGGCAAAATTTTGAGCAGTGCAGCATAGCATAATAGATAAAAATAATTGGCGGGTCCCTAGCCACACCACACAATACTAGTCTAGGCAACACTCACAATAACCAAATATGTTAACACAGTTAGTTCTGTCACTGTGGAATATGGTCACTGTACAAACCATGTATAGTGACTTGTCACAACTACTCAATAAAGTTCACATATTTTGTCTAACAGGTGACTGGATTTGTACTAGTTTAACTGTATTAGCAGATGTAATAGGATTGCTTGTTGTAGTACAGTAGACCATCAGTTATCTAAACTTCAATGGTCTCAGGCTATGATAAAAAGTGTTCAGATAAGTTAACTGTTCAGCCCATTCATTTATATTCAGAACTTTGTTCACATACTCCAATAGAACACACCCTTACTCTAATAAACCATCTACAAACAAAATACTCTAATAGAACAGTCATTATCAATTTTAGATAAATGATGGTACAGGCAGATAACTGAGGGACTACCGTATATTGGATTAATAGTTCTTACTTTGTAAACAAGAAGAAATTATGTTCAGCTATATGATGGACTATTTTACCCTTTCCTGTTTACAATTCTCATACCATTAATCCCATATACTACATCTATGGTCAGACTGGTCTGACTGACTCATTCTGTTCAGCTGATTCACAAAGCAAAAAAAATTACTTTTCACTGTAGTTCTCTGTTTATGTTTGATAAAAATCAATCCGATAACCATAGCAACTGTTATTCAATCAACAATTACTGTTACAGAGTGATCAAACTTAGCAACCATTCCTATAGCACCAAAGGGATGATACCTTAGTAGTGTTACCAAGCAACCATCATTTTACTCCACAATGGAGACATCTATCACTATGGTTACACTATATAGTTGTCATGTTTTTAATAAAATAGCCATGCTAATAGAATGGGTAGCTATTTCACTTTTTTGCAAGGCACCTTAAGGTTACGGGTTAGGCGCTTAATAATACGTTATTATTTTTCGATGCATGATAATGGATGGTGCAATGTTAGCACGAAACTCAAGCAGGTGTTAGTGACAAGGTTGTTAACTTCAAACCGTTGTATAGCCACATGATAATAGCAGAGGAATGATACAAAGTGAGTGTTAATAATTTACTATGGAAGGCAGTCAAGAGTAAAATTAAGTCCCTGCAATATGGTTGAACCAGCGTTTAGCATTACTCAGTGCTTAATGTGGTTATTATTTATTATTCATCAAAAATAGCCAATTAGTACTAATTTTTTAGGGCAGTATCAACGGGTGGTTATATTATCTAGGTCCTGTCATGGAGACTTTGTGGGAAAACTGACTAGAGGCTGGTTAATCATCGTATCTTTCAAGCATAATGGCGAGTAGTTCTGCTACGGAAATACCGCGAGTCCACTACCGGGCTGTTACAATTGGATAACAACTCAATTCATTCGTGAGGACCTAGAAATCACTAAGTAATAGCTTATTAATGCTAAATATTACGATGTGGCTTCCCATGAAACCTGGTTTTTGATGAATAGCAACTCAACAGTTTCACTGTTTAGTACTTGCATTTCTGTACAAATGCTTCCCTTGTTGAGTGTATCACCGCTTATGGTATTACTTGTACAGTACGTTAATATTCATGTAATTTTAGTGAGTTCTTCCAAGCAAAACGGTTAAAACAGAACTATAAACAAAGCTCCTGCAAAATTATTTATCTGGTAACCCGTAACCTTAACAAAACAAGTCCAATACTCATTTCACTGGATAATATAACATACAGTATTTCTAATACCACAAAGCGGGATTCTTTTGAGGGAGAAAGTTCTTGCAGATTGCCACCATCCAAAATTTCAAGTTGTGAATTTTTTTATGCATTGACAAATCTCAAACAAAGCCATTTTGATCAAGGCTGCAATTTTGAGGAGAATTTTTTCCTGGTTTTGAATAAACACCTGGTCTCAAATGAACATATTATAAATGATGAAGCGAAGAACGTTTTATAGAGTTCCCATATAACTTGAATCTGTGACACATGATTAAGTAGGAAGACATCAAGGAGAGTACAACACTGAGGTATAAGTTGGCTCATGAATGATGGTCACGTATATAAATGCCGGTATAGTATAGTGCGGGGTAAAAGTTGCTTAAAATGCCAGGCCATAATTTAACACAATCTGGTACATTATATAACAGATTAAGGTGGCGGTCAAATGATCAGTCATGATTATATATAATTGTTCAGTGGACATTTCTATTCTACAAAAAGCCATACCGGGGATGCTGCAATACTATTATCTACACATGATCACCTCAACAAGAATTAACAGCATTGTCGTGACTAAGTTAACTAGTTTAAGATAATCCCACACAGCTACTCTAACCATACATATTATTACACAACAAATGGTTTCATAGGGTATAAAGTTTATTGTAGCAAGGGCTCCTCTTATCCACTTGACAGCCATCTTAATTTGTGTGATTACTACACTAATACTATACCACTATACACATAACCTCATTATTAATAAATTATGATCACTAACTTTATCAACCATATCCAGTTTAGCTCCTGCTTTGAGTAGAAGTTGGAAAACTTCATGGTGTCCAGCATTTGCTGCAGCATGTAGGGGTGTCCGTTGTCCCTATAGTGAATTATATTTGATGACAATTAACTTCACAACATACTAGCTACACTACTACACATCAACAATAATACAGTCGAGAGTCAATTATCCAAACTAATATGGAGGAGTGTTTATGATAACATTTGAAGTTATTGACCACAAATAGTGAATGTGTAGCCAGTAATCACATCACCTAACAAAGTGTTTATAACTTCAACATAACTACCAGTGTACGACCATCACTCTACCATAAATATCATCCAATAAAAATTGTACACCTACTAAACAGGACCACGCCACACTAGTATGGCTGCTATCACATGATCTACTATAACTCAAACAACAAGACTGTTTTCATTTATAATTCTAAACCAGTTGAGTGTGGTCAACTTGTCTGATCAATTTACTGATGGTGGACACTCCTACTAAACCTGTATATGAGCACGTTACACTGTAATAGTGAAATTCTACTGCACTATCAAACTATACCACTACACAATTCGGTCAAAATCTACACACAACCTGTATAGTCTCACATGACCATACACTGTTACCATGGTTACTATTTTGTTAACAGAAACCTGACGATTGCCTATAATACGCACTTACACAGGGGCTTACCGCTCTACTTTACTAGAAATTCTTTTGATGTGGTAAAAAGAATATAATTAAAATTTTGACTTTGATGTTGGTAGCAAATTGACATATTTACTGATCTACTTTATTTCACTAGGGAAAGCTCTGTAACACATTATTTCATGTTCAAAATTAATTCCAGATTTGAAGGGTTAAAGTGACAAACCAAACCATGAAATGTTCTGAACCTGTCTATAATATGTTTGCTATTGTCTAAACAATTTGATTATACAGCTACTTCAATCTTGTTCATAACCAACCGGAACCACAAGAATGTTATAAACCATAAATCGTAAAAAATGATTTGTGAGCATGTTCAACCATTAGTAAACATTGTTCTAATGTTCCTTACAATACAATAAACATTGTTAGTCTGTTTATAATTGAAGCAATACAAGTTAAGACTGGCTATCAGGTGCTTTCACAACTACAACCACATGTGCGTAAACACACACATGGCCTAAAATCCATCTCACAAAAAAATTGCATTACAAAATCATAACCTTCCCTACTGTACATGATAACAGGTGATTATGTAACATTACTAGCAATAGCTAGTACATCAAGGATTTGATTACCCATGTTCCAGTGTTTTGTTGGTTTAGTGCATGAAGAATGTTATAGTGTATAAATCTCTATCACTGTCGGGTTTATAGTCTGAGGACACCATATGGCATCCTTAGCAGTTAAAGGGTTTTAGCATGAATACTCAGCAAGGTGAAGAATATTGGTCCTTCATTACCAAGATTACTCAGTATAAGATATTATTACTCAACACCACTATGTCATGGTGGAGTAGATGTTAACCTCTTGTGGAGTGACATCAGTGTGGCTAATGATGAGGAGAATAGATGTCACACAGTGACATTACTGTACTAGACCATTATAGAAAACTCACTAAGAGTACAGCATGATGTGGTGATGCCAAATAATCCCACCACGAGAAACCAGACCAAAGTTTTGATATGGATACAAAACTGTGCATGTTTGTCTTTTAAGTAAGTACATAGGGGAACCATGACCTTACTAGAAGCCACATAATAACTCACATATACTAAAAACTTTCCTGCTTGAGGAGACTGGGCATCCAAAATTTTCTGCGAATATATTAGAAATGTTCTTTACAGAAGATTTTAAGTAGTGCAGTACACCAGTGTCCAATTAACGGGTTACTAGACAGATGCAAACAGCATCGTGGGGCGAGCCTGGACATATTTAATGGGCAAGCAAACAAAATTATTATGTAGATAAATCAATGTTATTGTTTTGTGACTGATTCATTATTTTACATACTAATTCTGCCTTCTCTGCTGCAAGATTGTGTCCCTTTGCCGAGCATATCTTGTTCTGGAGTATTCTCTCTTTCTCCTTCGTCTTTCTTCAGCTTCTTCTGGTGTTTCTCGGTCCCTTCTCAATCTGTACAGCTGTCTCCTTCTTGTAAGCCGTTCTTCTGCATTCATTTAGCCAACCTTAGGTGATTTTCATATTCACGCGCTGATACACGTGTTTCATACGCTGTAATCTACGTCGTATATTTCTCCGTGACATGGTCGATGAGACGAACATATATGGAAGTGCTGTAATCTACTTCGTATATTTCTCCGTGACATGGTCGATGAGACGAACATATATGGAAGTGCTGTAATCTATGTCGTATATTTCTCCGTGGAATGGTCGATGAGACGAACATATATGGAAGTGCTGTAATCTACTTCGTATATTTCTCCGTGACATGGTCGATGAGACGAACATATATGGAAGTGCTGTAATCTATGTCGTATATTTCTCCGTGGAATGGTCGATGAGACGAACATATATGGAAGTGCTGTAATCTACGTCGTATATTTCTCCGTGACATGGTCGATGAGACGAACATATATGGAAGTGCTGTAATCTACATCGTATATTTCTCCGTGGCATGGTCGATGAGACGAACATATATGGAAGTGCTGTGATTTACGCCGTTTATTTCACGGTAAGTCTGTTTATTTCAGGGTCTCTTTCCGATTTCTTCTGTAGTTTTTTTGGGCATGGTCGCTGAGACGAAAGTTACGTGGGCGACTCGCTAGTGTGGGGCTCGCTCAGGCTCGCCCCAATTAACTGGTGTAGTGAAGAAACCTTTAAACTGGTCATTGCCCACCCACTTGGTAAACCACAAATTACTCCCGCTGACAAGTGTTAAAACATGATAAACATAACCTCAAAGAATGTGTAAATATGTGATAGTAATAACAGTTATTGCAAGACAGGATGTTGATGGTCACTAATTGGTACCACCCTAAACCTTCCAGCAGTTGTAACAGCTCTGCATGGCACGCCATGGCAATGGATAAACAGCAGCTGAGCAAGCATTAAATAGGATGAGCACACAACCAATCATCCTAGAGCGGTCTACATTTGTTAAGGCTTGTTGACTCATATTATGTCTGCCAATATACAAATAACCAAGTAACTGGTTATTGCCAATTATTGGTAGGCAATTAACCAGTGACAAAACAAGTTGATGTTGTGCTACTTCTAAAAACCAGGCGCCATGCAGCTAGTTAACTCATCTGGAATTAACTATAGACAGTATATGCTACTATATGAATTAACCAACTATGTATTACTACTTTACAATAGAGTAATTTTGGGTTGCTCAATAATATTAGCTAATTTTCGTATTTCGTAATTCATGAAATATTCGTAATTCGTTCAATTATGTTGCTATGCACTGCTAAGGAAGCGTTTGTTAAACAAACCACTTTTACCAACATATTACGCACAAAACTATCTTCTAAAAGTGTCACTAACGTGTTTTCTCCCACAAATTCTCTCGACAAAGCCTCAAAGTTGCTCTTCATTTTCGTTCGCGTACGTAAGGGATACGCCCCCTTTCAACTCGAAGCGATAGGCTATTCCTGGTAGTGTACAAGGCCTGCACCATTGTTTTTCAGTTGCTAAATGCCTGACAGCCTCAAGGGGAAGGTAATCTGAGGAAAGTCACCACACCCATATTTCAGTCCTCCGAAAACCACCTCAGAGCAAAGTTCACCTGTGCAGAAGTTTAATACAGACTTCTTTTCACTTTTATTTCTTACGTAAAAGCTGCTTTTACCGTTATTAAACGATTTTGCTCACGTGGGTGCGTACGGACAAACATAGATAGGTAGATAGGTACACACACACACACACACTTTTACGAAAACAATTTCAGTAAACCAGGCGCTTGCCCACAGCCAGCCGAAGGCCAGCTGTGGGCGCGTGCCTGGTTTAAAAATTGTAGGTGTACAGCACTGTACTAGTTTTAAGAATAATTGAAAGTTCTGGGGTGGGTAGTTGTGAAATGAAAGATTACTTGTCGAAAAATCTCAAAGAAAAGTTGATAAGAAGGTACGCTAAAATAGCCTTAATTCACGAGAAACCTTGGTTCAAATGTTATGATTTGTTCTGTAAGTCGTAATTTCACAGCTACAATCTGGAGATTCCTTACACAGTGCCCCTACAATCCTGTCAATAATATATGTGTGTTTTGGCCCATTCGCATTGCTCATTTTCAAGATGCTATGAGCAACTCCCCATGCTTCAGGACCAATCCCAGGTAAAGTATATGGGGCATTGCATTAACATCTTGAAAGTGAGTAGTGCGAATGGGTGGAGCACACCTATAAGGCGATTCTTTAGCCCATCTAGCTTGCTTTCCTCTATGCCTATGTAAGTGAATTAGTTTACTACTCCCATACAATCACTGAGATGATGGAATAATGGCGGAGACTTTTGCGATATCATAATAATGAACAAATTTACACAGGCACTAAGATATGTATAACAACACAGCAGGGGAATCTGTAATATAAAATCAACAACAAGTGACCTTATTACAATAGTCACTTTACTATCATGTCACGTACTGTAAACGTATCATTTCTGTATGGCAACAAATTTAGCAGACACCGAATACTCACTACTTACATAGACCAGCAAAACATCATGCCATACACATCACTACATATTAGTGAATAAACGAATGTGCTACATTCATTCAATGGTTCAAAGGGTGCATTATTCGAATGACATAAGCGAAGTTTTATGACTCCCTGTATTCACAGGCTTTAGCCTTCTCACAGTTTCCTAGTGGGATAGCATTCACAGAAGTTTGAATTTTATGCATGTGCAACCTGGCTATATTGGCGAGCAGAAGACTGCAACAATCTGACTGCTCATCATGCCACGAACGATTTTCGCCATGGGCAATTATACCTGAGACACTAGAAATTAATGGAAGGTGGTTGTACACAAAGCCAATTAGGTGTCTGACAAGTTAATTAGCTCGCGTCCCACAAGTGACCACGCCCACTGATAATCACAAAGTACAGTTGGGACAAGCTGTAGAGGAAGCACAATCGTGAGTTGTGTACTGCTGTAAGGTTTTGAAGCATCTTGTTGTGTGCTTTCTCCTGCTGCCATATCTTATTAAACAGACGAACAATAGTGTCAACGCGAGAAATTCCATTTGCCAAAAGGAGCCAGAACGATGACTATTGTTATATGAATTAAGCTACAATACACTCAAAATTATGCCGACTGCATAATGCAACTGTAGCTATAGCAACATAAAATGTTCACTAAAGCTTTGAATGTTGCACTCAAACCCTTGAAGCATAAAATCAACATTCGTTTATGCACTACTACATATACCACACAATCAATACTACACCAGACACATAACACACATACACACATGATCATAGAGGTCACCAATGTACATGATAACTCTACACATCATTTAATGCTACACACTCCTACAACAATACTACTTGTTTAAATGAAGTTTAAAGACTTTAAACATAGTTAATGGTGAGAGCAAACACCACACACACCTTTGCTAGCTAAAGGAGAGAATTATCTAGAAAACAGCATTATTTGGAGTAACAATGCATGCGCAGCAAGTACGTAACACACGGTCAGTCCATCACCTACTCAAGAGTCTTACCCATATCTCTCCCACCACTTCACTAGCTAGGTAATATGGCTGTAGAGGAATAAGCACATAGCCACAAGTATACAATTTATTTCAGCGGCCAATGGGTTGCCGTAAGCATGCAGACAGATTTGTTCCTATATACTTGTATAAATTCACCCGACAGATTACCTCACAAGGCAGACGTTCAATTGCATACTAAAATTACATTGAATCACATACCCTTGTACATGTGTCTGAATATACTGAATGTGTAAACACTATATATGCAGGGAATGTTTGACAACCAAACAACCTCTGGTCAATCTGTATTAGTGTCCAGACCACTACTGCTGGAGAGCAGCCTGTATGGTGCATAGCTACTGTACTGTACACATACATAACGGCAAGTCACATAACACAGCTCACTACACTATAGTTACTGCTTTGCTGTACGTGTGTTCCTTGCTGTGTGTTATTCTCTACCAATGCAGATGGTGCTGTCAGACATCCAGTCCACAGATTACATAATTGAAATTGCTGGTCCACCACCATGATCAGACTACCACAGCCACTGGCCATAACACGTAGCTAATGCTAACCCCTTAAAGGGACATGAATGCTACCAGAAGTCAGCACGCCGCAAAAGCCAGCAAATGCTATTCCTCTCACACTGGGAGTACCAACATGCCTCTTGCTTGATGGGCACATATTTGGAGTACCAACATGTCACCTGCTTTATTGGCACATGTTTGCTACAAGGCCAAAGGAGGTGCACCTGTATTCTGGTACACTGTTGTCATTGCATACTTGTGCCTCTTTCTGTGCCATCACAAACAGAGCAATACTAGCTCTGGTTGCTACGCAGCACCTCCATTCCTGATAGAGGGACTGTGATAGTATGAGGTCTCACCTAGGATGGCTGCTGCATATCACGTAGGCATAAATTGTACCCATCATCATGCTCGGGTATGAAGAACTTGGTGGTGCGAAAACAATTCCTGACACCAAATTCTTCCTTATACCCAAGTATCTGTTGCCTCAAAGTAAAGCCCATTTTTCCCATTGGCCTTCAGTAGAGTTGGAGGTTTATCCCAAAAGGCAGCCAAGACTCTGTACAGATACCAAACTACCCCCACAATCATTAGTTTGTGGGAGGAGAAGCAACAGACAACTGATAATCAACTAGGCTAGAGAATAACAAGTGAGTGACCAACATTAACAGTTAACATGTACACAACAGTTACTACCAACATCTCATTACTATACTAGCTTACATCATTGATGGCATTAACATCCAGTCCTGACTTGATGCACTCCTTCACTATGGCAGTATCTCCCCTAATAGCAGCATTATGGAGTGTGGTCCAATTGTCCTACAACAACACAAATCATGAAGAAGTGAATGAGTAGTTTAAGTTGTCATGTTTGTACAATGTACATAGCTACAACATAAAGTTACTATCAAACTTGATCATTTTGCACAATATATCCTGAAACTAATATACCAACAACAATCATTACAACATGTTACTATTAACTTTATTACAGTACATGGGCAGGTGCTGCTGGCCACATATCCTGATTTCTGGTGACTACCCAATTAAAGAGTTTTAATTGTTATTCAATACCATATTTACCTGCATAGACACCCGAGTGTTTATATTTACTTTTAATCCACAAGCCTTTCTTCTCAAAGTGTACCAAAGTTCAAGACAATCGAGCTACACATTCGCATTTTATAATGATTTTTGTTAGGTGTGCAAAAAGAATAATCTAAGCCCCCCAAGCCCCCTAAACGAAGAAGAAAAAAACAAAGAAATTAAGCAGATTTTAAAGGCTTCTATTTCACGGTGGCGTTTGCCAATTTTGCTCAAATTTGGTATGTGGGGTGCTGAAGGTGAGGGACATTTGCAGTATACAAATGATTCCAATTCGTGAAGGAAGCACAGAGCTACGTATGCATGAAAATAGTGCTTTGTTTCTTCCAATAATTATACTCACAATGTGGCGTGCCGAGTAAAATTAAGTCCCCGCAATATGGTTGAACCAGCCGAACCAGTGTTTAACGTTACTCAGTGCTTAATGTGGTTATTATTCATCAAAAATAGCAGCTGTCTACCAATTAGTACTAATTTTTTAGGGCAGTATCAACGGGTGGTTATATTATCTAGGTCCTGTCATGGAGACTTTGTGGGAAAACTGACTAGAGGCTGGTTAATTATCATATCTTTCAAGGATAATGGTGAGTAGTTCTGCTACGGAAATACCGCGAGTCCACTACCGGGCTGTTACAATTGGATAACAACTCAATTCATTTGTGAGGACCTAGAAATCACTAAGTAATAGCTAAATATCACGATGTGGCTTCCCATGAAACCTGGTTTTTGATGAATAGCAACTCAACAGTTTCACAGTTTAGTGCTTGCATTTCTGTACAAATGCTTCCCTTGTTGAGTGTATCACCGCTTATGGTATTACTTGTACAGTACGTTAATATTCATGTAATTTTAGTGAGTTCTTCCAAGTAAAACGGTTAAAACAGAACTATAAACAAAGCTCCTGCAAAATTATTTATCTGGTAACCCGTAACCTTCACAAAACAAGTCCAATACTCATTTCACTGGATAATATAACATACAGTATTTCTAATACCGCAAAGCGGGATTCTTTTGAGGGAGAAAGTTCTTGCAGATTGCCACTATCCAAAATTTCCAGGAGGGATTTTTTTTTATGCGTTGACAAATCTCAAACAAAGCCATTTTGATCAAGGCTGCAATTTTGAGGAGAAATTTTTGCCTGGTTTTGAATAAACTCCTGGTCTCAAATGAATATATTATAAATGATGAAGTGAAGAACGTTTTATAGAGTTCCTATATAGCTAGAATCTGTGACACATGATTAAGTAAGAAGACATCAAGGAGAGTACAACACTGAGGTATAAGTTGGCTCATGAATGATGGTCACGTATATAAATGCCGGTATAGTATAGTGCGGGGTAAGAGTTGCTTAAAATGCCTGGCCATAATTCAACACAATATGGTACATTATATAACAGATTAAGGTGGCGGTCAAATGATCAGTCATGATTATATATAATTGTTCAGTGGACATTTCTATTCTACAATAAGCCGTACTGGGGGATGCTGCAATACTATTACCGTAAGTCCTCTAAAAATTTGGCATATTTTTAAATCAATAGTTTTCGTCTCGCCAAATTTTGGCCTATAATTAGATAGAAATCACCACTAATTTTAGTTGATCGATCACTCGTCACAGTATAATTGGTATCGTTGATATTAAGGCTAGACAACTCTGACGTTCTCGTCATGATCAGCATCCATCGCAAAAATAGCAAATGTGCCGATTTTTTTATTAGGGGAAATTATTTCACTGTTAGAATACGGGTGCCGAATAAATAGAGGGGGCCGAAATTTTAGAGAGAACTTACGGTATCTACACATGATCACGTCAACAAGAACTAACAGCATTGTCATGACTAAGTTAACTAGTTTAAGATAATCCCACACAGCTACTCTAACCATACATATTATTACACAACAGATGGTTTCATAGGGTATAAAATTTATTGTAGCAAGGTCTCCTGTTATCCACTTGACAGCCATCTTAATTTGTGTGATTACTACACTAATACTATACCACTATACACATAACCTCATTATTAATAAATTATGATCACTAACTTTATCAACCATATCCAGTTTAGCTCCTGCTGTGAGTAGAAGTTGGAAAACTTCATGGTGTCCATATTCGGCTGCAACATGTAGGGGTGTCACTTGATACTATAGTGAATTATATTTGATGACAATTAACTTCACAACATACTAGCTACACTACTACACATCAACAATAATACAATTATCCAAACTAATATGGAGGAGTGTTTATGATAACATTTGAAGTTATTGACCACAAATAGTGAATGTGTAGCCAGTAATCACATCACCTAACAAAGTGTTAATAACTTTAACCAAGAGTAAATTCTTCTATTATTTACTCTTGCTTTAACATAACTACCAGTGTACGACCATCACTCTACCATAAATATCATCCAATAAAAATTGTACACCTACTAAACAGGACCACACCACACTAGTATGGCTGCTATCACATGATCTACTATAACTCAAACAACAAGACTGTTTTCATTTATAATTCTAAATCAGTTAAGTGTGGTCAACTTGTCTGATCAATTTACTGATGGTGGACACTCCTACTAAACCTGTATATGAGCACATTACACTATAATAATGAAATTCCACTGCACTATCAAACTATACCACTACACAATTCGGTCACAATCTACACACAACATGTATAGTCTCACATGACCATACACTGTTACCATGGTTACTATTTTGTTAACAGAAACCTGACGTCTGCCTATAATACGTACTTACACAGGGGCTTACCGCTCTACTTTACTAGAAATTCTTTTGATGTGGTTAATTAAAATTTTGACTTTGATGTTGGTAGCAAATTGACATTTTTACTGATCTACTTTATTTCACTAGGGAAAGCTCTGTAACACATTATTTCATGTTCAAGATTAATTCCAGATTTGAAGGGTTAAGTAATTAAGCGACAAACCAAACCATGAAATGTTCTGAACCTGTCTATAATATGTTTGCTACTGTCTAAACAATTCGATTATACAGCTACTTCAGTCTTGTTCATAATGGGAACCACAAGAATGTTATAAACCATAAATCTGTAAAAATTGATTTGTGAGCATGTTCAACCATTAGTAAACATTGTTCTAATGTTCCTTACAATACAATAAACATTGTTAGTCTGTTTATAATTGAAGCAATACAAGTTAAGACTGGCTATCAGGTGCTTTCACAACTACAACCACATGTGCGTAAACACACACATGGCCTAAAATCCATCTCACAAAAAAATTGCATTACAAAATCATAACCTTCCCTACTGTACATGATAACAGGTGATTATGTAACATTACTAGCAATAGCTAGTACATCAAGGATTTGATTACCCATGTTCCAGTGTTTTGTTGGTTTAGTGCATCAAGAATGTTATAGTGTATAAATCTCTATCACTGTCGGGTTTATAGCCTTAGGACACCATATGGCATCCTTAGCAGTTAAAGGGTTTTAACATGAATACTCAGCAAGGTGAAGAATATTGGTCCTTCATTACCAAGATTACTCAGTATAAGATATTATTACTCAACACTACTATGTCATGGTGGAGTAGATTGTGGAGTGACATCAGTGTGACTAATGATGAGGAGAATAGATGTCACAGTGACATTACTGTACTAGACCACTATAGGAAACTCACTAAGAGTACAGCATGATGTGGTGATGTCAAATGATCCCACCATGAGAAACCACACCAAAGTTTTGATATGGATACAAAACTATGCATGTTTGTCTTTTAAGTAAGTATATAGGTGATTCTGTGACTTTACTAGAAGCCACATACTAACCCACATATATTAAAAACTTTCCTGCTTGAGGAGACTGGGCATCCAACAATTTCTGCGAATATATTAGAAATGGTCTTTACAGAAGGTTTTAAGAATAATTGAAAGTTCTGGGGTGGGTAGTTGTGAAATGAAAGACTACTTGTCGAAAAATCTCAAAGAAAAGTTGATAAGAAGGTATGCTAAAATAGCCTTAATTCACGAGAAACCTTGGTTCAAATGCCGTAATTTGTTCCGTAAGTCGTAATTTCACAGCTACAATCTGGAGATTCCTTACACAGTGCCCCTACGATCCTGTCAATAATATATGTGTGCTTTGGCCCATTAGCATTGTTCATTTTCAAGATGCTATGAACAACTCCCCATGCTTCAGGACCAATCCCAGGTAAAGTATATGGGGCATTGCATTAACATCTCAAATGAGAGTAGTGCGAATGGGCAGAAGTACATTGACAGGTTCATAGGGGTACTGTGTAAGGAATCTCCAGATTATAGCTGTGAAACTACCGACTTACAGAACAAATCACGGCATTTGAACCAAGGTTTCTTGCGGATTAAGGCTTTTTTTAGCATACCTTCTTATCACCTTTCCTTCAAGATATTAATTTAATTTAACAATAACTTTATGGTGAAAACACCACTGGTCTGTTGGCAACACACGCCAACAGCCAGAAAGTACAC
Source organism: Dysidea avara (assembly GCF_963678975.1). Lineage (NCBI taxonomy): Eukaryota > Metazoa > Porifera > Demospongiae > Dictyoceratida > Dysideidae > Dysidea > Dysidea avara. The sequence continues at coordinate 36,600,443 of NC_089278.1, forward strand.
TACATGTTATAACTACACTACACATACTTAACTACTTAAATGAAATACATTTGTTATAAGTGATACAGGATTACAGGTCTCTGGATTTAATTTTTTTGACAAGTGGTCTTCAATTTAACCACTAACCATCCCAGAACTTTCAAAACCTTCTGCAAAGAGGATTTCTAAAATCTTAGCAGAAATTTTTGGACGCCCAGTTACCTCAAGCAGGAATATTTTTAGCGTATGCGGTTAGTATGTAGCTTCTAGTAAATTCGAGGACTATACGTATAGTATGCCTTCCCTTTCCCTTGCTGCTGTACATAAACATTATCATAGCAAAATGCTATCACTCCCAATACAACCCTGTACAAAGTTCCCACACTATCACTGTCATTTTTATGCTGTGACGTCAAAGTGGATAAGGTCCATACCACTCTAGTTTACTACACTGTTATTAGGCCAAACATGTTTCAGATCAGGAAAGTTAACCTAAACCAATGTGGGATGGTGGCTCATTACATTATATTTATTATAGCAAGTTGAATGCTCTATTAGAGCATATCAATCTCCTGGCTTTTAGGTGATTCTTTAGCCCATCTAGCTTGCTTTCCTCTATGCCTACGTAAGTGAATTCGTTTACTACTCCCATACAATCACTGAGATGATGGAATAATGGCGGACACTTTTGCAATGTCATAATAATGAACAAATTTACACAGGCACTAAGATATGTATAACAACGCAGCCCCGGGGGATCTGTAACATAAAATCAACAACAAGTGACCTTATTACAATAGTCACTTTACTATCATGTCATGTACTATATCGGCTATCATTTCTGTATCAACAAAAATTTTGCACCTTCAACCTTTGTATCGCAATTTGAATTTTGATAAAGCAAACTTGGAGGATGACAATTTCCCACAGAGTAACACAGACCAGTGAGATGTCATCCCATACACATCACTACATATACCACACAATCAATACTACACCAGACACATAACACACATACACACATGATCATAGAGGTCATAACTCTACACATCATCTAATGCTACACACTCAGACAACAATACTACTTGTTTAACAGTTAACATGTACACAACAGTTACTACCAACATCTCATTACTATACTAGCTTACCTTATCGATGGCATTAACATCCAGTCCTGACTTGATCAACTCCTTCACTATGGTACTATCTCCACCAGCAGCAGCACAATGGAGTGCTGCATAATCATACTAAAACAACACAAACACATCATCACTACAACAATCATCATAACACTACACTAAAGATTGTTAACAATTATCAACATACATTACTACCCAAACTATGCTATAGTCTGCTATATACCCATCCAGCTACACTTCTAGTTACACATACACTGTAGTGTTATCTGTTGTGTAACTATCATATAGCTAACTGGAAATCTCTCACAGAACACATTTACAAGTGCACAGGGTGCAATACAGTGTGGATTATAAAATACTATGTGTGATCCACTGAACAAAAACTAGACTTGTAGAAATATGTACCTAGTGCATAGCTGCATGGATCTAGCAATGAGATGATGGTGAGGCCATCTGAGTAGCTGTGACTACAATTGTGAAAACTAGACTTATCCCCTTCCCCCATACACAGAAAATTTGAGATTTTAAATGGTACAAGAAATTTAATAGTGCTACAGTGTATAGTACTGATCAAATGCAATGTCATCTCTCGAGAGTGGAGTAATTTAAAAGCTTGTTAAGTAAAGGGCGTGGCACTCATTTTGCTCACAAGTATTCATCCTGTTTAGTTCGAGATGAATACTGGAAGCAAAATGAGTGCCACGCCCTTTAATTAGTGAGTTTTTAATTGCTTGCACTCTTGCGAGACAATGTTGCGTTTGAGCTGTACCATACATCATTGATAGTTTAAAATTCCATTCACATTTAACATAGTAAAAAATCATATCACATAGTTACAGGCTGCATATAGCATTTCATCACTTGCAGACAGCTGGCTATAAGTCAATTACAATGCCCACACTCAGTGATGTTAGTATTGTTTATAGTGTCATAATCATTATGTAATGCTGACTGCTCTATTAGAGTATTTTGATATCGATTTCTTTAGCAGATTTTAGTGAGATATTTTCTTCTACTCTCCCTCTGACCAATGCTGATGAAGGATTTTGAGAGTTGTTATATGTTTGAGTATTCAGAGCAAGCTATTTCTGACTTTCAATATTATTTTACTGTTCAAGGCTGAAACCATACCAGCCATACTGCTAAATCCATCCTTGTGGTAATTTGAAGTTTTGGAGCAATTGTAGCTTGCCACTAGCTTGTACTATACACACCATAATACATCATGTATAAAGCTGTAAGTAGGACTCACTTTGTACTTTGCATTTGTCAATGCATTAATAAAAAATACAACAATGAAATGTACAGTCAATTTCAGGTTGCTTGCGAATGCATTTGAACGTGATTACTTGGACACGCGAGCTGTTTTCTTTCAACCAAGCTCCTTTTAATTAACCCCCTCACCGCCAAGTTTGTAGAGGTTCCAATCTACTGCTTCTAAACTGCTGTAACTTACACACCATGCCACATAATCCTATAAAACTATATATAAATTACTCGCTATAGAGCAAGGAATTCGATTATGAAGTTGTTGTTTACAAAAGTGCAACCACAAATCCATTATATAACTTTAAAGTACGAAAATCGATCTAAGTGAAACCAAATGTGAAATTTCACTACTTTACTGGCTAGCACTGTTTATAATAATACAACAAACATCGCTAACCTGTTTACAGTTGAAGTGATTATCTCTAGGTCAGGTTTTCCAGCATTTGAGCAAGTGCGCATGCGCATACAAGCACGAGGTCACTGTTTCAAGGCATACAAAAGTAGCAATACGTCACTCCAACCTATATAATCCCTCTCCTTACTGTTTCTCTTTATTAGTCGTGCCATTATCACATCGAAGAATCGTCTACAATGCTTGTTATCGATGTTCCGAAAGTACGTGATTGCATCATCTAACACACAATAGTGCACAAGAGACCGGTTATCCCTGTTCCTGTTCACTTAAGGGCGTGCCCACTAAAGGATAAATGCAGGGGCTACTAAAACGCTCGACCGAAGTTACAGAGCGTTTAGAATGGGTGATTATAATCGAAACCGCCATATGGTGGTTGTGGTGGTAATAGGGTTAATAACGCAACTACATTTTTCGCCTTCTTAGATTGCTAGACAAAACATACTGAGGTAGATATTCAACACATTAAAGTACTGCACATAAGCATTCACATGATCACGTTTGAAAATTACATTGTGTGTGCGAATTGTGCAATTGCATTCACAAGCAACCTAAAATTGATTGTATGTTGAGTACACATTTTAGAGCGTACAAAATGTATTTTTGTAGTTTAGTGTAGTAAAAGAAATACATTACTAGTCACTCCATTGAGATTGGGCAGGAGACGTAAAAATGTACTGTCTCTTAGCAACATAATGACAGTTGTTATTTTTACAAGCCACCAAACATGTAAACTTCAACCCTCAGGCTCCCTTCTGTTAGAGCTGTGTCCTGAGGACAAGAGAACTGATTATTGGATGGCTCTCTATAATCAGTCAATCAACCAAATACTTGACTTCATCCTTTTTCAATGTAATCACTTCATGTATTCATCCTAATCACAATTGATTCATAGCCCTACTCCTTATATTTTGATCTGACACAAATTTTATTATTATCAACAAGTTACAACAAACCAAGTGTCTTAGCTACTTGGACTGTCTAGTGGTAGTTACATTATACATGGTATTTAAAAATATCAATATTATTAGACAAATTAGTAAGATCATTAATATGTCTAGTAAGGCTACAATTAGGCCATACCAAATTAATCATATGTTTCCCGGATTGTTTGCCCTCTAGCAGTGACCCGGCAGGTCGAAAAGTAAATAATGTAAATCGCAACTGACTGTTTTGCTGGAGTTTACAGAGTATCCCTATCTTGACAGGTGCAAAAGCTAAAGTCCTTCCGAAATAGAGTGATGGAGCTCCATTTTCTACCCATTGCTACTACACTATTACTGCTTGCACATTATTAAAGAGTCTATAGCCATATTAGCAATTATTTTAAGAGATCTACGTGATTTGTGTTTATTTTGGGTTTGCCAAAACATTGATCTGCTGCATCCATGAAACCTAAGATTAATTTGTCATGGCCTTAGTTCATCACCTATGGTAATGGACAAGCCACACCCACCAACAGTAATTACACATTATAATAATCACCGTATCCTTAGCATGAATATCTGCTCCTTTGGTGAGTAGGAGCTTAAATGCTTCTAACTGTGCATGTCTTGCAGTGATCAGTAGCAACGTCCTGTTGTACTATAGTAATAGACAATCACATGTAATAAGACATCATGTAGTGACTATAGTGAGACAGATGAGGTCACTATACTGTACCACTTCTATTGTACCGAATAGAGTGGATGGTAATGTACCAAAATGAAGGATTAACATAAGGGTATACCTTATATGGTTATTGAGCGCTATAAATTAACTACTACCTCACTAGAGACACAAATACTGAATACCATGAAGGATGTAGTCATGATCTTGACATTCCAAGGTAGACTAAAAGTTTAGAGTAGGGACAACAAACTAACAAAAAATGTAGTTCAGGACTACTAACCATGACTGGATGATCATTTATACTACCATGGAAACCCACCCCACTATGTGTGTGTGTATAACATGTAACACAATATACCTCATATTGTGCCATACCGTAGAGTTGGGTTATTAATCGCATTTGTCAATTAAGCACGTGCACATATTATTTGTTAAGCGCATAAACATTTCTTGTGATTAACCATATGGCTGATAAACAAACATGGGAAAATTCAAGGCTCGACACATGACAAAGCTACATACAGGAAGAAACGTTAGAAAGTGAATATCTCCTCGAGCGTTTAAGTCTCCCTTGAGGTCTCCCTTCACTGTGTACACAGCAAATCAGCCATCTGGATTACAATATTCTTGTTCATTACGAAGGATGTCACCCAGAAATAGAGCTAAATATCCTTACACATTGGCGTGGTGACTGGCACGAACTACTAACTCCTCTATTGCAACATAGTGTTTCCATGTAAATACAACATAATTGTTTATTAGGCATATGCCCCTAACAGATAGTATGATTTTTATAAAAGTTTTCTCCGAAAATTATAAGCGCATGTGCTTAACAACCTGTCTCTACGGTATCTACAAAAAAAGGAAAAGTATACAAAGTGTGAAACAATTGAAATTGAAGTGGCTAAGTGATGGGTTGTTCATTGTAACTGGCCAAGTTATTGATGCAATTAGCTTGTAACTTCATAACTAGATGGTCGTAAAATAAAGTTGTGTTATTTCACAAGCTACACTGTACTACATCATCTCAAGCTATCAAAACCTTTCAGAATTAATCAAGTAGTACACGCTATCTGAGATTTGGGGTCACCCTATAATAGCTCAGTACACATGAGGCTTGTATTTAATTTGTTGTGTGTTCAGTTCCATCTTAAGCGTGAGCCCAGTATGTCCATTGTACTATAGCTCTCTATTGCATACCACCTGCAACAAACATTTCACTAAAGAAGCTTTACTCCCCTGGAATAGTTGTTTAAATGAAGTTTCTGTACTGAACAACTTAACAGCAGTCAAATAGTGCACTCAACATGAAGGCCAAACAAGTGACCTATCAATGCCTCATTCCAGACCCTAATTTTTGTATTAAGTAAGTGTTGTGACTCACACAGCTCAGAGAAACCATATTCCTTAAAGGTATAGTGACTTATTTGATGATATATAATTTACTGGGATTATAATTTTCACCAGAAAATGAAACAAATGGCAATCAAAAATAATTTCCAAACTCAAATTTCTTATACAAAAAAATGTATACATCTGTAATAAACACACTACTCACTCTACACAATACTACAGTATAGACAACTATACCAACTACAACTCACCCATGTACGATCATTAGGACCTCTTGTATTCACATCCCACTTTTTGTCCTCCAATAGGTAATGTAGGTCACTTATATTACCATCTTTGGCTGCCTTTAGTAGCCGATCCAGCTCCTCCTGTAAAGTATCACCATACTGACTGATTAGTGAAACCATAACACCTCACATGATCCAATAATACTAGGATACACCAAAATGCATGTCATAGAGTGGGTTATTATAGTGTCTGAAATTTCTGTAGTAGGAAATTTAGCAACAGAAGATCATCGCTAAAATTTAAATCTTGCTGTTAGTTAAGATATGTGCAATAAAGCAAGGGGTAGTCACTTCCATACTGCCATGCAGTTGATACACTAGCGATCAAGAATTTTGATCGTCTAAATTTTGTTTTGATTGTTTGATTTCATCTGTAAAAGAGCCTTGATCTCTTGATCAACCGTAAAAGCCTAGTAAATTCTTAGTGTTGCTAAAAGTTCACTTTCAAAAGTGCTTGATCACCACTTTTGTGGATGCCTTGATCACTTGATTTACTGTGCACAAGCCCTTTGATTGAATCTTGATCCCAGCTGTGTTTCAACAGACAGTATAGATTAGACTACCCCTTGAAAAGGCAATGTGGCAACATTTGTAACAATCAACTGTTTCTGTTACTAGCAGAGTAAAAGCAAAAACACCTGTCCAGTGTTGTATATACAACTGTTACATCGTTTTTTCCCCTGCTGTCTTTCATTTCTCCATTGTTTAACTAGCCTGATGGGCTGGGAGAAAGCTTTAATAAAGAGCTGGACCCTTGCTAGCAAGCTAAGCCTGCAGGCAATCATTTTATCCTTAAGCAAAGATTGTTAGCTCGAGTCACATACACCTTTTCTTATGCACTTTTTGCTTCGACTTTCTTTTACAGTACACAACTTTGGTTGGGCAAATATATCTTTCCAGATAGCTTAATGATGAAGCTTTCAACAGCATGTGACCTTTGCAAAATCATGTTATCATGGCGGCAAAATTCTCGCAAATTTAGCAAATGCTGAAAGTAATGTCTTGCAATAAAAACCTGCCATATGGTAAATACCACAACCCAACCAATAGGCCACTAGATGGGTCATTACTGTGCGGTCTATATTATACTTTGCGTGAAAGGATCAAAGCGATGCCGCGTAGTGTATTGTTCATACAGTACTTATTAGCTGCATTACTGTACTGTATGATTCATACAGAACAGTTATGCACTTAATTGGGCAAATACAGCACACTTGCAAATACTGTGGAGTTATGCGGAGAATTCTTTTTACAGAATGTTAGGAAAACAACACAATGTAAATTGCTAAACCAGCCAAAGAGATCCTACCAGTTCGTTCTATGGCTAGAAATATACTGTATAAACACTTACTGATCATCTGATCACGAACCTATTTAAACACGACTCCACTAAGACAGCACGATTGATCATGTGCGTAACATTGTAAATCGCTAAAACTAGCCTAACTAATCCTATTAGTTCATTCTACGACTAGAAATAGATTATATAAACACTTACTGATATCCTGAAAACGAAAATCGCAGCAGTTTGAGTACTAGAGAAAATCGCTCCGAACCAGATGACCAGGAAGTACAATATAACACTTAAAGCACCGCCTATGCTTGTGTGTACAAAAAACAGCACTCGGGGGGTATCTTGAGGCAAATACAGCACTCAGCTTAGCCTCGTGCTGTATTAGCCTCTTGACACGCCCCCTTGTGCTGTATTTTCCATACACACATGTGGTGGTGCTTTAACTATAACATAAAAGCTGCTGAAGTACCCCCTGGACACCAAAATGTCTTGTACTGGGATATTTTGGTGTCTTATGGACACATCAGTTTTACAGTGTATTCACAAAAACATTATGGTAGTTTTGTGATCACCTGATCACTTGATGTACCCTAAATCAGACCCTTGATCACATTAGATCAAGCACTGCCACTAAACTGATGGAAGTGACTACCACTTGCTTTAACACTAACAGCAAGCACTCAACTAATACCAGTCAATTCTTAGTGTACAATAATGGACTTGTGAGTAGTTAGTTATGTAACTGGGTCCTGAGACATGTAACTGAGGTGGAACCACAAATAATAGACTCACCTACTAAATACATTGTCTATTATCTATGGGGAAGTATGAATAGTGGACCCAGGGACCCACAAAGATCCAGCTTTTTTGGAATTTGATACACTTCACAATATTTTATACTTGTACTAGGTACCTCTGCAAGTAGTCTTGCATGGCCAATACACTTTTTCCCCATCACAGTGTCTCACATGATGTTTATACCAACTAGAAAATATAAGCGCCTCTGAAAAAATAATATCTGGCAAAATTCTGATTACTAGCTAAGCAAGTTTCAGTCCAGCAGCTTGAAAACCAGACTTCACACCATTTGCACAATGTTTCTAAACTCTAGTAGCTAGGGGACATATGTAATAGACTAGTATGCTCATTGTGCAGCAGGCAGCTGGCCTATAAATGCAGTCACCTTCAGAAACATATTAAAACTAGCCATTGGGATTGTGAACCTAATAAAATTTACTGATTTTAGCAGAATTCTGTATATCTACTGAAATGGTAAGGTCAAAAACATACGAGAATCCCACTAAAAGTTGGCTTAGGAAACATGGTGTCTGTTTATATAGGCCTACAGAAACTAGAACAAAGCTATTCTAAACTAAGTTATTCACGCGGCACTTTCTCGAAGCGGCTTTCCTTAATTTTTGTCTTTAAACTGAATGGCCCGCTCAAGGGCAACAACTCTTCATACAATTCCTTTAAAGTGCAAAAGTACTCTAATCATGTACAAAATGTTCCAGACCATTTTTTGTGTTTAGACTAATTAGTTTAAGGAAAATTCCCATAGTCTTGGTAACAGGTGAATCCCACAATACATTACGCATCGGGCAAAATGACAAACCGGATTCAGAAACTTAGCTGGGCCCACTTATCTACTGTAGCTACAGTCTTGAAAATAAGGTGGCGTATTCCTTAGAGGTATGTGAATAATTAGCAGACCGTTTTTTGTTGTGGGTCCTTCAAAAATTTACGAAAATCACTGTTTTTACACCATTTTAAGCAGTTTTGGGGGTGTCCCTTTCAATATTAATATATTGATTATTAACGAAATAAATTCAATATGGCACTTATAAATTCTAATTGGTTTAAACAACACCGTGACGAGGAAAAACTGGACTGGCCATGCAAGACTACTTGCAAAGGTGCATAGTACTAGTCTCGCATGGCCAGACCGCTTTTTTCTCTTTGTCATTGGGTAGGAAGAAAAAAGGGTCTGGAACAGTTCGAATCCCACACTCATCTTGGCACTCCCCAGATAATTGGGGGGTGTTAACCAAAGAAACGTGATGTGTTTTCAAATAGTAGCCGCTTGTGTCAATCAATTGCAAGCGCGTATTTATAAACCGATCAGCATCTAAAGCTGCCTTTGAGGCGATAATAGATTGAATTGATTGTTAGTTCTTTAAGTAAGTTAAATCTTTGTTTATTGTTGTGCTGTGGCATTCTTGTTACAATAGAGTTTAAGCACATGGGTTGCATACTTATATATGACGTAGCCTCGTGACGTGTCAAGACGATTGTGGGATTCAAACTGTTCCAGATCCTTTTTTCTCCCCACCCAATGACAAAGAGAAAAAAGCGGTCTGGCCATGCGAGACTAGCATAGTACAAGTATAGAATTCCAAAACCTTTGCATTGTCACAGAATTGGGCAGAATTTGTTTTTCTGCCCCTTCTTGCTCTGCCCACAGTTTAAACATGATCAAGAGTACACTGACTACAAACAATAGTAAGCACAACACTATCTGCCTATTATAATACTCTTGATAATATGGATTACAAGTAATGACCTACTAATGCAGTCTTTAATCATCTGGATTATAGATTAATTCGGCTATTAATCAAAACTTACTTTACTTGGTGACGGCTCCGACATTTCCTTGCTCACCTCCCTCCACCACTTAAGGTATACTAACGATCGCTCGAGTACCCTCGATTTTCAGTTCTAAAGTGTTATGCACGTTCCAGGCACCTTGCTTTAGTCATGTGATGCCCTTTTTGCCATGACAACCTCACGAGATTAACATCGATCATAGACAATAGACTATGCATCGATCAATCAGCTTAGGATGAAGAGGACCTGAGCATATAGTCTGGCCAATCTTAGCTACGTGAGTGTGTAATTGTTTGCAGTGCATGACTGAATTGTTGTCTAAACAATTTTAGTATCATTGGTTGTTGCAGCAAGGCTGTGAACACTGGTAGACCCTCAGCCCATACTACATGAACATGAAATATGATTCTATAAAGTCAATGCTAGGAGCGGATCTAGGATTTCCCAAGAGGGGGCTAAAAATGTGGCAACTGGATATACGGTACTGGTTGATACAACTAGTAGTGCAGTTTGTGTTGTACTGTAACATTGTTTTATTTTTATAGCTTCCTTGCCATGTCTGCAATTGTATGTGTTTTGACATCTCAATGATGGTTTACTCTCTCTGAGAAGCACACTCAGTATGAGGAGCATGCTTTATCTGAGGGGTCTGGGGGCATGCCATCACAGAAAAATTTAACTTTCTGAGATCAAATATAATTGTGTTGTTTGAATCTCATTGAATAAACATTGCAAGCCACTTTAACTTTGGTAACTAGCTTTCATATAAAGACACACCATAGATGATGCAGTATGGTTTGAGTTCAAGATGAAGATCAAGGCGTCTAGCAGTTGGTCTTTGTTCTTTATAATTTAAAGAATTTTAATGATGGATGTTCTATTAGAATAGTTGACTGTCTATTAGAGTTTTATCAACTTTTTGCAGTTTTCTCCTCAAATACAAAATAATTTGATTCCCTTTTGTTGATTCCTAGAAGGGATTAGCTCTTCTCTTCTCACTCTTTTCATTGCCCATGTATATGCTTTAGAGACAACTACTGTAGCTTCTACTATCTTTCTAGTTATATAGCATATAAGTAAAATTTGGAGGGGGTGTTTCAGCCCCCATGTACCCCCTAAATCTTCTCTTGATGTAATGCCTTTAGCTAGCAACATACTGTACAAACATGTTAGGGTCTGGTGTAGCTCCATGTTTGTGTTGATTTAGTTATGGATGACTTTTTAATTAGGGATAGGAAATGCAATAATGTGATGTCACAGTTTCCATTGGAAGTCTGCATAGCTAACCACTCACAAGCTGAGTCCATTGTTATGCACTACAGAGTCACAGAATTGACTGGTATTAGTTGAGTGCTTGCTGTTAGTATTAAAACAAGTGTTAGTCACTACCATCAGTTTAGTGGCAGTGCTTGATCTAATGTGATCAAGGGTTTATCAAGTGATCAAGTACTGTTAAAATTGGTGATTAAACAATATTTAAGAACTTTTCTAGGAATTATAGTTAAACTAGCATTGGTACCTGCCCTATGTGCAGGACCATCTCCACATTAAACATTTTAATGCCACGAAGAGAGACTAAGCATTAAACACCAGCACTGCTAATGTAGCTATGTAGGGTACACGGTGATGTCATATTTTTTAAAGAGCATGAGGTTTTCTTATGTCATTAATGATGCAAAACACTAAAGTTTATTGTTTGTGGTTTTGACAGGAATGTAGTTTAATTATTCAGTGCATCTTCCCTACCAGTGACTTCAACGTGCTGTATAGAACAAACGAAACCTTTGCTGCTTTACATGAGAACTAATGCAACAATAATTAATATATTGGGAACCAAGCATAAATATTAGTGTCCTATATTTGCTGTGTAGCATGTATGTCGATAGTGCTTTAAAGTACATGATCCTTATGCAGTACATAATAATTTATAGTGAAGCATGCATGCATGCAAGGCTAGCTAATTAGTTAAACTGCATGCGAGCTAAGGCAATTGTATACAGTATACCCTACATTACATACAGGTTGTGTACACGCGGTACAGTTTCAGTTTCTACATTTTGATGTTTACCTTACCGACTGTCACAAAGAGAAATGAACTTGAGCATAATTTAAAGTCAACACAATTTGCAGTTATAGTTACTGCATGGCAAGCAAAAGTTCAGAACTTGTCCTATGCACTTTCAGTTCTGATGTTGCAGTGACACATATACCTCTTGCCATACAAAAACCCAGTTTTGAAACACCTGTAGTGTAATTGACCAATAAGGTAATGTATGAATCTTTAGAGTGAAAGCATGTAAGCAGGATAGTGAAACAGTTGTGCCAGGTCAGATGCAATTCCTCGGTGTAAACTATGGATCTGCATGGTTCCAGTATTATCATTTTTCAGATGCACAGTAGTATTTGTTCAATCATGCAAGCTGCCTATTACTACAGCAGTATTGAGGTAAGTCTGAACAAACAGTTTTTCATGTCAGTGCACACCTATGTGCTTAAAACAAAGATGTAGATATTCTGGATACTGGTGAAAGAAGCTTTTACCTACGCTAATACAACACACTGGACCAACACACAGATGGACAAATATGTTGGCAATTTGTCTGCCCTATCCCAAAAGTGCTATAAGAGTCCCTATTATGTGAGGTAATTCAGTGCCAGTGCTGAAAAACTGATCATAAGAGTTTGTAGATGAAGACTTGCATGGAACAGATAGAGCAAAAAGGTGTATCAAAAAGGTCCCAAAAGTGAAAAAAAAAGTTATGACCTAGGCGGGGATTGGACCCTGGCTGGTTATAATAACTTGTGGTTAAGGGAGGTGCACAAATCGCCACAGTTGTTTATCAGTGGTTTTGACAGGAATGTAGCTCAACTTTTCAGTGATCCTTCCCTACACCAGTGCCTTCATCGCCCTATAAAGAGCGAACAAAAGCACGTATTGATTTGCTACAACAACACTCGAGTTGCCAGATGATGGGCGTTTAATTTCGCTAAAGTCCCGCCTCGATACGTACTTTGCATGCCAAGATATGATGAGCTAAAAGTCGTGTTTTAAAAAGGTACCTGCCCTATGTGCAGGACCATCTCCACATTAAACATTTTAATGCCACGAAGAGGGACTAAGCATTAAACACCAGCACTGCTAATGTAGCTATGTAGGGTACATGGTGATGTCACATTTTTTAAAGAGCATGAGGTTTTCTTATGTCATTAATGATGCAAAACACTAAAGTTTATTGTTTGTGGTTTTGACAGGAATGTAGTTTTATTATTCAGTGCATCTTCCCTACCAGTGACTTCAACGTGCTGTATAGAACAAACGGAACCTTTTCTGCTTTACATGAGAACTAATGCAACAATAATTAATATATTGGGAACCAAGCATAAATATTAGTGTCCTATAAATATTAGTGTCCTAGTAACAGAGTAATCAATGACTGGAATTCATTACCCCAATCTATTGTTGATTCTCCCTCTGTCAATGATTTTAAAACACTGCTGGACAGACACTATAGTAATTGCTTATTTGATTTTGTATAGTAATTAGAATAGCTAAGTACATAATAATTATTAATTTTGTTTATGGATGTACAGGCATAAGCCTTTATCCTTAAAATACAAATACAAAAATATTTGCTGTGTAGCATGTATGTCGATAGTGCTTTAAAGTACATGATCCTTATGCAGTACATAATAATTTATAGTGAAGCATGCATGCAAGGCTAGCTAATTAGTTAAACTGCATGCGAGCTAAGGCAATTGTATACAGTATACCCTACATTACATACAGGTTGTATACACACGGTACAGTTTCAGTTTCTACATTTTGATGTTTACCTTACCGACTGTCACAAAGAGAAATGAACTTGAGCATAATTTAAAGTCAACACAATTCGCAGTTATAGTTACTGCATGGCAAGCAAAAGTTCAGAACTTGTCTTATGCACTTTCAGTTCTGATGTTGCAGTGACACATATACCTCTTTCCATACAAAAACCCAGTTTTGAAACACCTGTAGTGTAATTGACCAATAAGGTAATGTATGAATCTTTAGAGTGAAAGCATGTAAGCAGGATAGTGAAACAGTTGTGCCAGGTCAGATGCAATTCCTCGGTGTAAACTATGGATCTGCATGGTTCCAGTATTATCATTTTTCAGATGCACAGTAGTATTTGTTCAATCATGCAAGCTGCCTATTACTACAGCAGTATTGAGGTAAGTCTGAACAAACAGTTTTTCATGTCAGTGCACACCTATGTGCTTAAAACAAAGATGTAGATATTCTGGATACTGGTGAAAGAAGCTTTTACCTACGCTAATACAACACACTGGACCAACACACAGATGGACAAATATGTTGGCAATTTGTCTGCCCTATCCCAAAAGTGCTATAAGAGTCCCTATTATGTGAGGTAATTCAGTGCCAGTGCTGAAAAACTGATCATAAGAGTTTGTAGATGAAGACTTGCATGGAACAGATAGAGCAAAAAGGTGCATCAAAAAGGTTCCAAAAGTGAAAAAAAAGTTATGACCTAGGCGGGGATTGAACCCTGGCCGGTTATAATAACTTGGGGTTAAGGGAGGTGCACAAATCGCCACAGTTGTTTATCAGTGGTTTTGACAGGAATGTAGCTCAACTTTTCAGTGATCCTTCCCTACACCAGTGCCTTCATCGCCCTATAAAGAGCGAACAAAAGCACGTATTGATTTGCTACAACAACACTCGAGTTGCCAGATGATGGGCGTTTAATTTCGCTGAAGTCCCGCCTCGATACGTGCTTTGCATGCCAAGATATGATGAGCTAAAAGCCGTGTTTTAAAAAGGTGTTCACAAAAAGGTACTAAGTAGAAAGAAAAAAATCTGTCAACACGTGGATTTAAACCCACGACCTCTTGCACGCTAGTCAGGCGTTCTACCACTTGAACAGTATGTGCTGTGGTTTTCAAAGGAATGTTGCTCAAGTTTTCTCTACACCTTGGCCTTCTACGCGCTGTAGAGACCGAACGGAAGCACGCGTAAACTCGTGATAACAATCTTAGAGTAGGCGGATGATGAGCGCTTCATTATCAGCACAGACTATGTCGATTCGCGCCAAGTCTGGTGAGTAAGCAGCGTGACCGTCAGACAGACAGACAGACATTTTCAGCTTTATATATATAGATAGATATCAAGGAATCAAAATTTTGACTGAGCTGTAGCAATCAAGTATTATTTTGATTCTGATCATAATCACTACCATATTATGTCTTAGTGACTATACTCTGTAAAAACTGAAGAGTTCACAGGACACTAAAATGTCCCAATATGGACCATATTAGGACATTTTGGTGTGCAGGGGGTCAAGCAGGACTTCAGTTTTTACAGGTATGTATTGGGGCATTTTAGTGTCCAGTGAACACTTCAGTTTTAACATTGCATGTATTATGTCACTAGTATCCTTGTTACATCTGTTGTACTTGTTTTATATAAACAAATTGTAACAACAAAGTTTCATGACCAGTGATTATGAAACTTCACTCAAGCAAATATTATGAGAAAAACGGCACAAAATGCTCATAACTCTCTTCACACTTGAGATTACAAAATGTTTGATAACACTGTGACCAACCTCCATTGTGTTAAGAGGTTACTAGAGCAAACAATTCTTGTGTGGCTGATTACTCAAAGTACACCACAAGTGATCACATGACCACAAGAGTTGTTTACAGGATGTGTTGTGTGGTGTATGGTTATTGTAGGATAGTTCCAGTTCTGGTAAATAACACCACTTGCCTTTAGGCTGATCAGATCATTAATAATCTGTTGTTGTACTCTATCC
This sequence comes from Dysidea avara, assembly GCF_963678975.1. Taxonomy (NCBI): domain Eukaryota; kingdom Metazoa; phylum Porifera; class Demospongiae; order Dictyoceratida; family Dysideidae; genus Dysidea; species Dysidea avara. The sequence goes on from NC_089278.1 coordinate 36,616,210, forward strand.
TATACATGGGGAGATGTTGTTAGAGAATGACAATACCTGGCTAAGCTGGTCACCTTCACATCAAAATTTCTTCACTTCCAACACACAGGTGGTTACATTAGACAGGTGGACTATTAGCTCACATTTCTTACTTGAGGGAAAATTACCCAGTTAGGAGAAATGGCCACTAAGACAGGTTCTACTGTACTATTGGCAATTGTTCTGTATACCATAGACCATGTGTGATCTAGGGTGGGCACTCTATAATGTGAACAATAAGACAGTATTTCAAGATGCTCTATACTAGGAAAATTATTAAATTGCGAAGAAATCATACTGGAAGATACAGTATAACACAAGTTACTAGCTAATAGTCAGTGTTGGGCAAGTTACTTGGTAAAATAACTAGTTACATATTACTTGCAACTGAACTATTTAGTTACAGTTACATATTACCCATAAAATAAAGTAACTATAATAATATTACATATTATATTACTTTGTGTCCACAGCCTTAAGCTGTCACGTGTGAAACTACCGCCTTATCACGTGACATGATTACGTTGTTGGATAATGTGCAAATCTTGGTTATAAGTAAGAAGCTGGTGAATAAGCTTCATTCAGTAGGTTTCATTACTTCATTGTGGCTAGGGGTTACTCAGTGGATTACTAATGAGATTAGTAACTTCGTTACTTGTAGTAATAATATTACGTAATATTAGATTCGTAACTATATTACTTAGGTAACACGTTACATTTGTAAGTAAAGTAACTTGAGTTATATTACCCGTTTTTATAGCGTATTTCGTTATATTACTTAGTTATCACAAAAGTAATAATATTATGTAACGCGTTACTCCCAACACTGCTAATAGTATACAACACACTTAGGGATGGTAATTTTAGCTATAGAATGCTCAATGCTTTTTGCCCTCAAAAACATCACGAAATCCAACGTTGTAGCAACTTTATGCAAGCCACACCTTAGGCCACACATGATCTATAAGAACACCTATCAGTGTCACTATGGTGTGTGTTGTACATGTGATGTGTGTGAAATATGAAGTGTGGAGGAATAACACCCTGTACATATCCATTATAATTCCAATAGAAATTAATACAATGATATAGAGTGAGGAGAGTGTGTCATGTAGTACCCCACCAACTAGATTGGTTCTGTTTGATTAACTGGACCTGTAGTGGGTAGGAGCTCACATGACATCACATGATCATCACTGACCTCATGTGGACTGAAGTGTAACACGGTTGCTATGGCATTGATCATGTGATCCTTGCCAACATTGGCACTACACATATAATGCAAAATTATATTTTTCAGATACTCCAGGTTAGCTGTCTCCCGTGATCTGTTCACAGTAAAGGTACATTATGTGTATAACACATGTAACATAGATAATAGCTACCTGCTTCTTTCTAGTCTTCTGATCTCTTCCTTCAACACAGTGGACTGTTCTATTAACTTCTCTTCCCTGCATAGATAGTAACACTAATGTCATGTACAGCAGATCCTCGGTTATCTGAACCCAAATGTGCCTCAGGCAATGGTAAAAGTGTTCAGATAAGTGAATTGTTTGAATAACTAAAGCCCGTACTTTTATATACAGAGCACTGTTGAAATACAGTAGATCCTCGGTTATCCGACCCTTGTTTATATGAAATTGGAAATGACTGTGCTATTAGGAACATACAGTATGATAGTACTGTATAGTAGGGACCACAAAGGTTTGTGACATGACAAAACATCACCAAAACCAGCCTCACTTTTCCTGATGACAATGAGGCAGTATTGGATAGGTAAAACTAAACCCAAACAAGCCTTATTGACCTGAAACACTTTCAACAAGTTGTTAAAATAATTCATTAAACATAAGTTTCTGACTGACAGACAAGCGTAACTCCATAACAGCTAAGGCTATGGGCTTGACTTTTTCACTGTTCAACGTCGCTTCAGCCGGATACAGTACATGCCTTTTGGCATACTGCAGTATGTACAATACATTCTTCATGGACTTACCAGTGTCCTCATTTGTGTCCCATTTATCTTTGCTAACAGCGAAAGGTGTTGGTTTGATGGTAGCATGTGACAGCTTCCCTTTGTAACAGAATTTGTCCGTATTTTTCATAGTGGCTACTTTGATTGCAGAGATGCTTTTCAAACAGTTCTTGATTCGTAGTGCTGTGTAACCAGTTGAACATAGTTGGCAACGAAGTGTAATGGATGCTTCACTTTTCAGATGATAATTGATAGCTGGGGTGTGCAGTGCCGTTTCTTTCTTTTGATGCAGTATGCATGGGTTCACCAGTCATGATAATTTTATTTTACGGAAAAGTAGTTACAAACAAGTTGGCAAACAAGTACACAAAAAATTTGAAATTTTTAACTAGAGTAAGGGACCATAGCACATCGATAAAAAGTACTGAAACAAACTGGAGTAGTGCACGATATTAAATCACAGCAAAACAATAAAAAGTGTTACTGTGGAACCTCTCTTATCTGACCCCTATTATCAGGACACCTCCATTGTCTGGACAGCCTAAATTAGTCAAGTGGCTCGTAGTTTATTGACCATAATGAGATGAAAGTACAAGGAGGGAGCCTGAAGGTTACTGTTTACCCGTTTGGTGGGTAGGTAAAAACAGTGGACCGGGGACCAGGGACCAGGGGACCCACGGAAATCCAACTTTTCTTGGAACTTTTTACACTTCACAGTATTCTACACTTGTACTAGGTACCTCTGCAAGCAGTCTTGCATGGCCAATCCACTTTTCCCCCCTCACGGCGTCTCGCATGATGTTTACACCAATTAGAAATTATAAGCGCCTCTGAAAAGTGTCTGAAGCTAACTGCATTAATTACAGGTCACTCGCTATTTTCCCAGAGTATTTGTTTGCACAATGTTTCTAAACTTTAGTAGTTAGGTGACATAATAGACTAGCATGCTCACTGTGCACAAGACGAATAATTACCAGCTAAGCCAAGCTAAGCAAGTTCCAGCAGCTCTTCATACGTCATGATGCATTTGCACAATGCTCCTAAACTATTCTAGTAGCTAGGTGGCATAATGCTTACTGTGCAGCAGGCAGTGGCCTATAAATGCGGTCAGCTTCAGACACTTTTTAGAGGCGCTTATAATATCTAATTGGTGTAAATATCATGCGAGACGCCGTGAGGGGAGCAGGGGTTAATCTAGGCGGGGAGGGGGGGGGAGGCACAGGCCCCCCTGGGTTAGCTATTTCCCCCCCTAGGTTTATACCTAAAGCCTTGAGAAATGGAAAGGTTTAATTGATCCCAAAGTTGTATAATCCAATGGTCAATATTCAATGGCATCACAGTAAAATTTCACCAAATTGAGTATATTTACACCTAAATTTTCAAAATTTTCCTAGGTAAGAAATCTTCACAGGAGCCTAAACTATACCATTTAGAGTACAGAATTGTAATCTTCAGGTTGTTAGCATCACGATGGTATATAGTTTGAGAAGATTCGCTGTGTTGTGAAGCGGAAAGAAGCGACTTTAGCATGGCAGAAGACTCTAGTGACTTTATTTTCAGCATCTAGAAAGTCTACTTAGTGATTTGTTACTACGTTTCTGCAAGACTGGGAACAATGCTATGCAAAATTTTATCGCAGAAATAGGCGATCTTTCATCACTGTGATTCTATCAATACTAGGCGATTATTTCACCCATTACAGTAGGTTTAGTGGCCATGTTTTGCTGCCTGACGATTCTCTATATTTACAAGAGTAAAAATACCTCGCTTAGGAAAGATGCAGCCTTTAAACCTTAACCATTTGACACAAGATCGCTGATTTCTTGATCACAACACAGTGTATCTTTCCAATTTTCACGTCATTGTTGTAGTATAGTAGCTACTATAAAAGTACATTCTTATAATAAGAATAAACGGTATGGTTTAGGCTCCCGTGAAGTGCAGAGGAGGTTGGTCACACATCATAGCCCTATGATGTATTGATGCGTGTTATTGCACAACCAAAAATGGCATTTGAAATAGGTGTTGGCATTTTCTTCCCTTTACATCACATCCACGTGAAGTATTCATGATGTATACTTTGTTTCTTGGCTAAGAAAGCCACACAGCATGCTTCGTGGCTGAACGAAGGGCACTGGGAGCCATAATTTATCGATACTAATTCGTGCATTAGAATACTTGATATTGATACTGAGGTGTTGGGGTTGAATGGGTTGAACTTTTCTTTGAGATCAAGAGATGTTTTAAGACGTGTGACCAACCTCCTCTGCGTGAAGTGTAAAGATCTTAGTCCCATAGGTTTCAATACATTTTAAGGTCTCCCAAAGGACACCGGATGTTGTGCAACGTGTAATAAATTAGTATTCATTACCATACTGTGAATACTTTAGCTTGCGTGGAAATGAACTATTTAGAGGGTCAGACAGCTGAGGGTTTACTGTCACACACACACACACACAACACACACAGCTAGCCACACCCACAACACACACACAGCTAGCCACACCCACAACACACACAGCTAGCCACACACCTTTCATGGTAGTCACTAATAGTTTCTTCTAGTTCAATACATTTCCTTCTAGCCAATGAAATCTCAGCATCCCTCCTAGCTTGTTCCTGTATGAAGTGTAGTAGTTTCACCTCCTCATCAGCCACTGGCTGTAGTGATAGAATAGTACAATGTACCAATACAGTGTGGTCCCTTTATTATACTGGGGATCATGTGTAGTGTATCATCAGAACATGTTCTTAGTTTGATGACAAACATATTCTGATAAATGAGCTCATTCATTAATAAAAAGAACTACATTAACTATACTAATAGAATACTCTAATGGCTGACATACAATCATTTTACATGTGTATAAATATTAACAAAAACTGTTTGGTATGATCAAGAACAAATGTCCCATACATTTAGTATTGGGTGAATCTAGGTAGGAGCAAATGTTGTTTAAATGATAGGATAGACTGAATGAACCATTGGAGACAGGACACTTGTTCACTTCATTGACTTTCATGAGAACACAAACAGACACTACACCATACACCTGTATAACACTTTATACAGTGTAGAGTACACACCTTGTTGAGGATTGCCTTCACTGCTGACATTGCCTCTATAATGAACAACAACTCATCTTAATGGTAACTACAGTATACAGTATACTCAGAATAGTTCACAGTAAGAACTTGTTCTTACATACACACACCACACACCTTTGATGTTCTTGATGGTAGTAATCTGTGTGAATGAGAACTAGCAGCTTCTTCATCTGATAATGCACTGTTGTCTCCTATAAGACAACAATATCATAACAAGTGTGTCAACAGTGTAGCCACACTAGTAAACAAGAACACCTCACTACACAGTAGTGACCATAACCAGTACTTCATGACCTCATTAGTAAGACCACCTCATTATAGTGACCATGTCAAGTAGGTCCCAAACATTGCTAAGGTGTACTTCATGACCTCATTAGTAAGACCATCTCATTATAGTGACCATGTCAAGTAGGTCCCAAACATAGCTAAGGTGTACTTCATGACCTCATTAATAAGACCACCTCATTATAGCGACCATGTCACTATAATGTAGCGACCATGTCACTTCATTATAGCGACCATGTTACTTCATTATAGCGACCATTAGGGCTGAGCGATACTGCCATTTTAGTATTACAGTCGATACTGAAGCCACTATTCACGATACTGAATAGTTCATGATACTTATGAATAAGTCAATCATAGCTGCTGCTGCTACATACTGTATTGCTCAGCATTCCTGCAGGAAGTCCTTATAGGTGATGGTAAACTAGCCACTATCATTCTTGTTTACAGTAACAGTTATTGTAACACATGCTTTGAGGTTATGTTGTGGTGTTCACACCTCTCTGCAGGGGAAACCAGGTGGGTGGACTTTATCACTTACAAGGATTCTTAGCCTAGTACTGCATAACAAATGGATTTTTAATGACAGTAATGTACAGGCATGGTATCACGATAGTTAATGTACAGGCATGGTATCACGATAGTTAATGTACAGGCATGGTATCACGATAGTTAATAACAAAATATCGCGATATTGATACTTTCAAAATATCTCGATATATCGCTAAAACGGTAGTATCGCTCAGCCCTAGCGACCATGTCACTTCATTATAGCGACCATGTCACTATACTATTACCACTAATGGAGCCATTACTCACAGTTCCACAGCTGGTCCTCATAACGAAGTTCTATAGTGACCAGTTCACACACCTGACTGATTATCATCTGATACAGGAGGTACTAGTACACTAGTGGATGGAGTGGAGACAATATTATTAAATGATGATCGACTGGTAGTGATCCTCTTGTTGACTGATATAGTAACTCGGCTGGATGACAACTCTAACTTTAGTCGGTTAATTTCTGTATCTTTGTCTTGTAGAAGTGTTGAAGTTCTCTCTCTCGTGGACTGTACTCTCAACTGTAACTCCGGAGACTTTTGCTGCACATTGTTATAAATGTGAGGTGAATGCTTTGTAATTGATCTACATCAGAAAATTTTGACAAAAGGAAAAGTAGACAAATTTGATGAACCAGTTAAATCCATCAACTTTTAGTTTGTCACTACCGCCCAAAGCACCTTTAAAAGTACAAGTTTAGATTGATCATTTCTTGACTTTTGTCAACATTTAATCCATGAAAACTGATGAAGTGTGATTCATCACCTTTTCCTTTTGTCAAAATTCCCTGTCGTATGGTACATAATTTACACACACGCATGCACGCGTGCATGCACCAACACGGCACTTGCACGCACGCACTAACACGGCACCCACACGCACACACATACACGCACGCACACATGCACACTTTGTAGCCATTTTCTGTTTGTCCAATTTTCTTCTGGTACTCCTCATGTTGGGACCTCATGTCCTCTCTCTCAGTTGTGACTCTTTTTCAAACTCTGCTCCATTTCATGTTCATGGTGTGCTTGTTGTTCAGCTAGTTGTTGTTTCAACTCAGCATTATCCTCAAATAACTCCTTTACCTCCTGATTAGTGCCCACCACCAATTCCTATAGTGAAAGGTTACACAGTAAGTTTATTAACACTGTATTTTATTGGTACCAAGTAATATGAGGTGGTAAACATGGTCACTATAATGAAGTGATATTAATGAGGTGACTGCTAAGTGAGACTGTTAGCTGGTAGGGGGATCCCCCAAAACATAATGGAATGCTGTCTTCAAAAATTATCGTAAAATATCTTACACAATGAAAAGTACGATATGGCTTCCCTGTGGTTGTGTTGACTAGCTACATACGTATCACCCTAAACACACATATTGTCCATAGTAATTGGATTGATTACAGAGACACTTCTCATAGTGTTCTTTGTATGTAATGCTGTGTAACAGGGAGAACATAGCTGAATACAAATCCACTTCACTTTTCAATAATTTGATTGTTGGGGCACACACATTCAAATGTCCATTAGTATATCTGCAGGTACAGACAATTAGTGCTCTGCGATATGCCGGTAAGACCGTTTATCATGATACACTGTAAATTATCATAACCGATTATCATACCGTGACATCTTCGATAACCGATATATCGAAATACCAGTATATTGATGAATACCAGTATACTTTTAACCCAGCTAGCCTTTGGTGTTCAATTACCCAATTTGTTGATGATTTAGCAGACACACCCTAAACAAAAACGTGAGGTTGTCACATTACAACACATACCTACTTGTACTGAACTATATATTTTTGGTTTTTTGGGATGCACACTGCTTCATACTAGGCCCAAGAAATGATGCAATATTTACAATAACAAGCTAACTATATATCGATATACCACAATATTTTCCTGTTACTAATACCGTTCATTCAAATTTCAATACCGCCGAGCACTACAGACAACCACTCTTGTTCACTATATTTAGCTATTCCCTTGTTTCACCACTTTCTAACTTTGATCCCTAATCTAACTTTAAAAAATAATTTCCTTCTACTTGTACAGTATAACAACTATGTACAAATACAACAGACACGTGTACATCATAGCCTTATAGTAAACAAACAATAACTAAGATTGTAACAAGACACTGGTGTATGTTAAAGGGGTGTGACTATTAGTAGAGCATTGTTCACCTTGTTATCTTTGTTCTTCAATACAGAATGTGCTCTAGTACGGAAACTGTCAAACTCTCTTTTCAAATCTGCCAAATGTTGTAGACATTCCTGATGAGGTATTAGTATCCTGAATTAGGAAATGGTCAGGATATCATCACCTACCTTTGGTGAAGGTATATCTGATAGTAGAGATGTATATTCTGCTACTGTCAAGTCTACAAGAAGATGTAGTCAGTGGTACAGGCAGATAATATAATATATACATGATACACACATACAGTGGAACCTTGGTAGTTATCCATACCACAGGGAACCACATGGTATTCACAAAGACTGGACAGTACATGGCTCTTTAGTTTGATGTAAAAAGTGATACAATGTCACGATATCGTAATAGAATAGTCAGCTACTGTACAGTGGAACCTCTCTTATCCAGGCGGTCTGGTACATACTACTGTCTGTATCTCAGAAATGTCCATAACTAAGAATAACATGCTATTATGCTAAAGTGACTAACTTAAATACAAGTGATGTTGTTATTGCTATCAGCTGGTGGTATTCAGTTTAGTGGACAGAGAGGAAGCATTCATGGTCACTCCTCTGGGCTGTAAAAATCCATTATCACCTAGCAACCAAGTGGTAGTTATTATTAGTAGAATAAACAAGCCACCAAACAGGTAAACAGCAACCTTTAGGCTCCCTCTTTGTGCTTTCCAACTAAACCAAACTTCATTATGGTCAATAAACTACAAACCACATGACCAATTTGGGCTGTCCAGACAATGGAGGTGCCCAGATAACAAAGGTCTGGATAATAGAGGTCCGGATTAGTGATTAGTGATGTACGATATGTGATATATATCGAAATATCATAATAAAATTTTTTATATCGTGATATGATATAGAATCTTTATATTGTGATATAAGCCTAGGTATAGATTTTAGCTACAATTAGAGAAAAATATACCGAAGATGTCTACTTTTTTTTGCTTGCAATGTTATATGCTAGTTATGTACTATGTTGTATTGTACTTCTAGTACAACTACAAGTGTTATCAGTATAAATACACTAGCTGAGTGATTAATTGTATATCGTGATATGTTGTGTGCAATAATCGTGATAAGAAAATATCCTATATCGCACACCACCAGTCCGGATAAGGGAGGTTCCACTGTAATAGGGTCCAGATACATAACAGTGTATCAGCTACAAAATAGCTTCGTTAATAGTGAACAATGTGTTTAATATTCAATGCAGCCATTATCCATTGTCATTCCAGTTATGGCAGTCAGGCAGTGTAAGATTTACACAGAAAGCTAAGTTTGAAACAAGACACTCACTAATAACCTAGGGAAACCTAAAATTCCTTAAATAACTACACAGTAAGGAGAAAAATTGATGTCAAGTGTGACTCAACTCACAGCCACCTGGAGGCTCACTAAACACCTCACTCAGTGGGTAAACATGAAGAGGCAACTGAAGACAGAACCATCATCCCTCCTATGGGTCTTATACAGTGTTAAAGGCACAAAGTTTAACATTAACAAGTACAACACTATATCATCACTGTACCTTCTATGTTATTTGGTAGAACGGTTTTATCCACAAGTTTGTTGGTGGCTATTTTAAGAATTTTCTGTGAAACAAATAGAGTAAATTGTGATTGTGGTATTGAGTTATTAGATCACCTTCAGTCTAGTGTTCCTCTCCTGTAGGTTAGTCAGTTTTTCATGATTCTCCACCCTATCAACTTCCTGCCTATAATTAGAATAATATGTGATGCCTGATGTACTACCAATATTGGTGAGCCTGCTAGTCATCAGTTATAAAAACAAAGTGGCCATTTTGCTCACTGTGCAGGCATTTTTAGGCTTGGTTATACTTAACCAATACTGCCAAGCTGTCGAAACAATGAGGCTGGTTTCTGGGTGACATTTTTTGGTCAGAAAAGTCCAACCTTTATGATCCCTAATATACAGTATTACCATACTCTATGATGAATATAGAAGTGTTCTGGATTATCATAGTTTAATGACATGTCATACACATATAATCACATGATCATCTCTTTACCTTTCCACATGTGCCTTAGTCAATGTGGTGTTCTCTTGATCCAACTGAGACACACTCTCTCCTTTAATTTCCTTCAATACATTACACCACATTAACTTCATTATGTCACTTGTGATGTGCTCACTGTATTGTGGTCTTGTCTTGGTCATGTTGACGTTCATATTCACCAATCTTATTTGAGAGACTGGACACCTTGTTTTCTAGACTGATAACAAGTTGTTCTTCCCTTAATGCTTGTTGTTGCAGTCTATCCTCCACCTCTGACACTCTGGACTGTTCCCTAGCCATCACATGAAGGTGTTCCTCCTACAAGTGACAAAAGGATAATAATAATGGTGTATGGATGTAGTGTATCACTCCCTGTGTATGTAGTGAGTGTATGAGTGTGTGTAGTGTGTGTGTGTGTGTGTGTGTGTGTGTGTGTGTGTGTGTGTGTGTGTGTGTGTGTGTGTGTGTGTGTGTGTGTGTGTGTGTGCAGTGAGTGCGTGCATGTAGTGTGTGTGTGTGTGCATGTAGTGTGTGTGTGTGTGCGCGCGCGCGCGTGTGTGTAGTGTGTACGTGTGAGTGTGTGCTGCTGTTTGTTATGCCCCAGGGTTTGCAAAAGTACAGGTAGCTATGTTTCCCACTGCAGCTGAGTGACTGTTCTATTAGAGTAGTCAATACTATCAGTCCAGAAATCCCCCAGGATATTCCCCTGAATGCGTCACACCTTCATCTGTTCCATTCCTGCTGTAGTGTGGCTAATAATGGTGGAGGTTGAGTACCCGAGTGATTTGCCTGATATGTACACCCAAGCTCAAGGGCCGTTAGGCCCGAGAGCGTGGGTGTACATATCAGGCAAATCACGAGGGCACGTGATACAACTGATATGTACCATGCACCCTGCAGGCGATTTATTGCCCAAGCCAATACAAGACGACGACTACTGAATTCATTATGTAGACCAACTTGTGAAATTCGATTATGGGACAGCAACAACTAACGTTGTGACTATGTTTGTTAATATAAACGGGCAAATCCTACAGATATCACGGAAACACTCAATTTAGCGATTTTACAAGTGATTCAAAGTTGCTACATCACTTAAACACTGTTTACACAGTTTTCTAAACATCTAGAGGGGTAAGCTTCGCTGTGGAGTGGTTACCTCGTGATATACAAAAAGTGGGTGTGGTACATAATCAAACACGCGGACAAGCGCTTGTAAATTACCCATGACACTAGTTCTCACCTTGAACTTTTGTTTGTCAACTCATAGGGTGGTGAGGGAGTCGAATCGCCTCCGTCTGAGTGCTGTAGGATGGAAAATTGGCCTCATGGTTTTCATCACGTGAGCAATAATAAACTCCCACAATCGAATGCTGCCAGGATTCTTATAAAAACAAACTAACGTTACCCCAGATATCAAGGCCATGGTTTAACTAAAATAAACCATGGCCAGCCATGGTTTAACTTAAATGTACCATGGCAAGCCAGGGTTTATGAGATACGTACCCTGAAATTTTCCTTTGAAGTTAGGTGGTTTCATGGTACATTACAATTAAGGACACCTCAAGTCACAAGGATGTCAACAGTGCACTGATCTACAAGATGTTTCAGCTGGTTCACCTGTGGGTTACATCTTAGCCCATGCACTAGTGTTTACCTAGTCTAACTAAATTGGTTGATACTTAATATGCCACTCCTACCCCAACAGAACAAAAGGTAAAAAAAATGAAGGTCCCAAAGTGTGCATTATTTAGAACTTAAGCTTCAGATAAACAATTACTGCAAACAATTCACATATAACATGTACAGGATGTATACCAGAACACACAGCCACATACAACAAGAGCTTAAAGAGATCAAAGTTTTCACTCCCATGTCTACAACTCAGTGACTATTCTATTAGAGTAATCCCATATAGTCTGACTGTTGTAAGAGAGTAATCATCACCTTGTACATTACTACCATTAGCAGTTTGAAACACTTTCAACAAGTAGCAAACATCAGCACATTCTAGTTCAGTATTCCTACAAATGGTTATCATATACTATGAGCAGGGGTATAGCCAGACTTTTGATGATGTCACAATCTATAGTATGTACTAGTGCTGAAACAATTATTCGGTTATTTGACTATTCAGTCGGCATCACACTATTTGATTCGTTAACACACTATTCGAGTAATCGTTAGCACTTTGTACACTGCATTCAGATGGAAAAGCCACCCTTGAAACTTAAGATTGTGAATGAAATGATGTAAAAATTCTATTTTATAAATAGTTAAGGCTTAGCCTTGCTCCCTAACAATAAGGTCTCAGTACTTATTCAGTAGAAGAAGTTTATACAATAATCGAATATTCGGTCGTTTTGTTCACAACTATTCGAATAATAAAAATTACTATTCATTTCAGCACTAGTATGTACAAGTTGAGTTGGATCCTGAAAAACAGCTAAAAATTAAAAGTGAATTTTTCTCATAAGAGTAAACATTTCAGCCAACCAGATGATTAATGGCTTAATGGTAATAGCAAATTTGCCAACAACAGACACGTGTGGTTTGGTTCCATTAAAAATTCGGGAAAGGATACTGCACCTTTATGGCTTCCCATAGGAAATGTATGGTGAAAATTTTAAATATTATGGCAGACATTTAAGGTTTTTAGTGGGTCAAGCAGTACTACAAATGAGCCAAATTTCAAGGTCATGTGTAACTGCATTATCCATGAGTTATTAAATGTTCTTGAAGATCCAGCTCAATGCGTACATACTATAGCTACATAACAATATAGTTAGCTATAGGGAATACCTTGGTAACCTAGGGGGACTGGAGCTATGTCCACCCCCCTAGACCCTCTGTGATTGAATAATACAGAGTGATTTCAGCAGGTTAATTATCACAGCACAATTTAATTTACAATTTATTTGACTGGTAACTGTTTTATTAGGGTAACTCAAACTTGAATTTTGTAAACATACCAACCACTTTATGGGTACTGGTAGCTACTATTGCTGAATACTTGTCTGACTGTTGTAACTGTTTAATTCGAGTATCTTGATCTTGATGTTTTTATAGTGTATAATTATTGATGTTCGAGTGGTATCCATTTAGTGCATACCTTTAATGCCAAATCCTCTTTAGAACCTTGTTCCCGTATCAACAGGCTCTGCAGTTCCATCAACATCTCCTTGTGGTGTACCTCCTCCTCTCTACGTTCTCTCTGTTATTGTTGTAGTGTGGACTGGACCTGTGTGTGTGTGAGGGGTATGTTACTGACCAGTAATATAAGTGCATGTGTGCATGTGTTACATGTCAATACCATCATGTCTGGCCTCCCTCCTAGCCCAATGCTAACACTAAAAATTTTGAAAGGACAGTATTTCCAGAAAAATTCAATTATGGCTGGTGTAATTTACCGGAAATTGTCTGGTGTCCGGCATTATTTCGCACACTGCCAGGGTGATTGGAGATAAAAGGAAATACAAGTTGGAGAGGGCAGACACACATCGTAATCCCATAAGACACTTGCTATATGTAAGTTAAGTATTGCGGTGTAAAATGGTGGCTGTATGTTATGTCGTTTAGCCTCTAGCCTTTCAACTGTATAAATGTGTCAATTTTTGTATAAACTGTATACTAAGGCTGCAACAGATGTCAAATTTAGTGGAACTGACCATCTTGTATAAATATAGCTGGTAATCAAAGCCATTTCCACTACACCATACACACTCTAGCAAAACAATAATATTCGGATATCCAAATATTGAACATTTATTGCAGCCCTACAGTAAACCACAAACATTCTCTAGCTGTTTTTTTCTTTCTTAACTCGTTGTGTTCCTTTTCTGCCTTTTCTTTCAGTTTGCAGCTGTTTAAATAGAAAGTGTTTCTTGATTGGCCTACAAGAGAATGACATATATACATACCACTATGTGAAATGGCATGCTAATGTACACACACACACACACACACACACACACACAACACACACAACACACACACACACACTACACACACTCAAACACCACACACACACACTACACACACACACACACACACACACACACACACTCAAACACACACACACACACACACACACACACACACACACACACACACACACACACGTACACATCTACACTAGAAACTGGTCACCTTTGGGCCAAATTTCCTGACTTTATTAAGCAGGTGGTTGAATTAGGAGGTCACTTTGTACACAAATAAAACAATTGGGACAATGGCTAGTTCAGACAATACAAGGTATTAATTATTTTACCAACACTCTGTCACCATTTCACTGGAATTTCAATGCTAATCCCTATGGAACAAAACAATGGCGAAATGGGAACTTTATTTTGATGTTTCACACCTCAGATCAAAGGAGTCGCCCAGGCTACATTTACAATGTAGCCCAGTTGGCGGCTATGCTCAGGCTACATCTGAATGTAGCCCGGGCTACAACTGGGCGGCGACTATATAGATGTTAAGGCCAAAATTGATTGTGGGGATTAACACTCAAGTGATTAGTATGCACGACTTGGATTTGGCTATAATAAACCACTCAGACAGAAATTGTTTTGTTTCCTCGCTACCCCACTAATATTTAACGTTAAAAAAATGTTGGACTAAGGTGAGAACTAGTGCTATAGCTTATTCAACAAGTATTTCCGCACATTTTACACCTCCATTACTGATAACACGAAGTTACCACTTTGCATGAAGTAACTACTCTACAAGCAAGCTTACCCATCTAGGTCTGTAGTACACTCTGTAATAAACGATTCAATAGCACTGATTAAAACATTAAATTTGTGTAACCAAAATTCTCCGTGATATCTCTAGCGTTCATCATAACCAAATGTAGCCAGCAATATACTAGCTGCTGACCCATAATCAAATTTTTAGGCATACATATATAATACATCCAGTGGTTGTACGGATCAACATATTATTAGTTGTAACACGGGGCATTCAGGCTTTAGCCTGATATGTATTCCCTCAGATCTTGGACTGCAGCCTCATGCCTGTGTTACATTATACAGTGACCTAATTTACTGTAGTGGATGTAGGAAATGATTGAACACTTATGTATTGTGGTATTGTAATAGGAACATTAATTAGAATTTGTATGATCACGTGCGTGTTATAGTGTGCTGTGCGTGTAGCGTGTCATTTGTATCCTGTCAATCACGCTAGATCGAGTCGTTCTTCCCTGGTGTGCGAACCTTATCCCCGTCGTCAAGACATACTTTTGGTGCTGTGACGTACTACGGTCTGTTATTCCAACCCCAGTCTCAGAAGTCGTTGTACCGTGGCAATTCTAATTAACGGTACCCCCAAAGGCAAGCTCAGTGTCTACTGTGCACATTTGTTTGTTGCTGTTGTTTTAGCGGACCGATGGAAGAACTCACTCGACTACAAGCCTCGCGTAAGGCGTTCAAGGGACATGTCACCCGACTACACAGTAAGATTGACGAACTAATGAACTCAGAATTTGACGATTACACGATCACATCTCTGACCACTGCCGTCGAGCAAATCAAGAAGAAGGGTGAAAAGATAGCTCAAGTGGATGAAAAGATCGCTACATTGATCGAAGATGCAACGGAACTCGAAGTAGCCATACTTGATGCAGAGGAGTTTCAGGATGATATTATTGACAAAATTACCAGAGCTCAAAGATACATAGAGTTAACCACAGCGAAGAAGTCCCAAAGATCGCCATCACCGCCAAATACTACTCCACAGTCAAACCCTAGTAACTCTCAGTTGGAGAGTGCAACTGCTCAGCAGGAAGATATACATCTAACTCAGTCAAGTACAGTGGAATCAGAACTGGTGAGTACTGTAACAGCATTTAGTGATAATAGACCATCAACTGTGCCATCAAGCACTATCACCCCTGCAGTAAATTCATATGTTACTACAAGCAATATCACTGAGACATGCAGTGCACAAGTCATAGTGCCCACCCTCCCAATGTTACCCAAGATACATAATACTAACATGGGGCCACCTCCGTTGATATCAGCAGCTCCACAATATGCAGATAGTATATCTCCACAAAGGCCAATCACCTCAACCTTATTTGGACCTCAGAACTTGTATGAGCCACCAATTAACATGCAAAACCAGATTAGTGCTGGGTCAACCTCATCAGCCCCTAGAAGTGTGTATGAGCCATTTGCTACAGTTGGCCACAACCTTGCAGCTTCAGTGACACCAATGAACCACAATGCTCCATCACACCAGTCTCAGATGTTTGCTACCAGTCGTCTCCCAAAGCTGACCTTGCCAACATTCTCTGGAGACCCCCTTACCTGGCAAACATTTTGGGACTCCTTTTATGTGGCAATACATGCTAATCCTAACTTGTGTGGCATTCAAAAATTCAGTTATCTCAAGGCACAGCTTGAAGGAGATGCTGCCAGAACCATTGCTGGCCTCCCCCTCACTGATTCAAACTACAACCATGCAATTTCCTTGCTTGAAGATCGTTATGGCCAGAATCACAAGATCATACTTGCTCACATGCAAGCTCTCTTGGAGATGTCCTCTCCTTCAAACAATCTTACCAGCCTACGATTTTTTTATGATTCCGTAGAGAGCCACATCCGAGGACTGTCATCACCCGGCAAATCCGAACAATCGTATGGCGACTTACTAATTCCGATCATTATGGGAAAGCTATCTGTGGATATCCAGCGGAACTTAGCACGGGAGCACTCAAACTCTCCATGGAATCTTCCTGATTTAATGGCAGGTATCCAAAAAGAGATTAGGATACTTGAATCTGGACTGTATGACCCACATAAGACCATGCCGAAGTCAACAGCAGCTGCATTACATTTAGGTTCTCCAGATCAAACTGGCAAGAAACAAGTTCACTCTGATAGTAAAAGGAAACAGCAATGTGTGTTTTGTAAGAAGGCTCATTCTCCACATAATTGTGATGTGGTAACTGATTGCCAGAAGCGGTTTGACATCGTCAAAGGAAGTAACTTGTGCTTCAACTGTCTGGCCCATCATAGGGTCTCCCAATGTCCATCTAAATTCCGATGCAGAAAGTGCAAGAAAAAGCACCATACCAGCCTTTGTAACAGTGAAGTGAAGACCAAGCCTGACGCATCAAATTCTGACAGAATGACATCTGATGCCACGCCCACAACCACTGCTGGAGTATTAACACCGACATCACAGGCTCCTGAGAACGTCAATTGTTTACTGAAAACTGCAGTGGCTCCCATCATTGCTGGTAACATCAAAGCTCAAGCAAATATCCTTTTCGATGAGGGAGCACAACGATCATTTATTTCAGCCGACATGGCTAGTGAGTTACAAATTACCCCCACATCCACAGTTGATATCGGTGTAGCATCCTTTGGCACTACAGCCACATCTAATCAGACACTTGGAATAGCTACAGTGGAAGTGCAGACAGCATCTGGTGAGCTAATTCCTATATCTGTTCTAATTGTTCCGTCAATTGCAGCTCCCATCCAGAATTTAGTGTCCACTGCTGTCTACACCATGCCACACTTACAGGGCCTAAAGCTTGCTCATCCAGTTATCTGTGGAAGGAATTTCACCATTTCTCTATTAATTGGAACAGATTTCTATTGGAGCTTTGTTGAAGACCACATTGTCAGAGGCAAAGGCCCCACTGCCCAGCAGTCCAAACTCGGGTACTTGTTATCTGGGCCACTACCAACTGCACTATTTGAATGTACATCATCTGCCCTCCTCCAACTCACATCAACCATGACCACACAGGAGTTAAAGGTACCCAACATTGAGCAATTTTGGTCAATTGAGGCAGTTGGAACAGAAGCCAACACATCTCCAGATCTGACATTTCTTCAACAGTACCAAGAATCATCCATCTCACAAACAAGTGAAGGCATCTACATTGCAAAGTTTCCATGGAAAGTCAACAAACCTGACCTCCCATCTAATTTTGCCACCTGCAAAGGAAGAACTCTTACCCTATTGAACAAGTTGAGAAAGTCTCCTGAACTTCTACAACTGTATGATGGTATCATGAAAGAGCAAGAGCAGAGAGGATTTATTGAGAGAGTGGACAATGATACTGCCGATAATGTGCACTACTTGCCACATCACCCAGTTAAGAAGGATTCGGTGACCACTCCAATCAGAATTGTATATGATTGTAGCTGTCATGGAAGTGGTAAGTCAGCCAGTTTGAATGACTGTCTCACAGTAGGACCCCCATTTTTGAACAATCTCTGTGCCATCCTACTGCGTTTTCGTATTCATGCCTTCACCCTCTCTACTGACATAGAAAAGGCATTCCTCCATATCAAGCTGCACCCATCAGATAGAGACTTTACCAGATTCCTGTGGCCATCAGATCCCCAGAGTGCTGATAATGAATTCCAATCTTACCGTTTTACAGTGGTTCCATTTGGAGCCTCCAGCTCCCCTTTCATGCTTGGAGCAGTGCTGAATCTACACTTGTCAAAATTCCCCGATGAAGTGGCAAAAGACATGCGAGACAATATCTACGTAGACAACATTCTGTCTGGGTGCAGTACTGAAGAAGAACTCCTAACATACTACTCACAATCGCGAGATCTGATGAATCAAGCCAAGTTCAACCTCAGGTCATGGTCGACAAACGGCAAACACCTCCAGGAAATTACAAGACAAGACAAAACCAGCGATCCAAACACTACCGTAGGAATCCTGGGGTTACGATGGAACACAGCTACAGACATGATTTCACTTTCTGCAAGAAAGCTTCCTGCTGTAAACACATATGTAACTAAGAGAGACGTACTGCAGGCCTCATCCCAAATCTTCGACCCTTTAGGGTGGATGACCCCAGTGACAGTGAAGGCCAAGATACTGCTACAAGAAATTTGGCAGACCAAACTCACATGGGATGAGCCTCTCCCAGACACAATCAAAGACCGGTGGACAGCCACTCTAGTTGAGTTAAGAGAACTACCAAACCTGCTAATACCAAGACTATACTTTCCACACAACCATCCAGGTACACAAATTGATAACATTTTTGTGTTTGCAGATGCCAGTACAAAGGCCTATGGAGCTGTGGTGTACCTCAGCAGTAACAACCGTGTTTGTCTTGCCATGTCAAAGAACCGTGTAGCTCCTATCAGATCCACTACATTACCAAGATTAGAGCTTATGGCAGCTGTTACTGCCACTAGACTGACTGAATTTGTCTGCTCTTCAATTCCACAGGAGAAACAATTGGGAGTGTACTTCTGGACTGATAGTCAGATTGTCCTTCACTGGATACACAAGGGCACCAATCCTAAGCCATTTATCGCACATCGAGTCAACGAGATCTGTAAAGCCTTTCCTGCAGCCACTTGGTCATTTACACCCTCAGGTGATAATCCAGCTGACCTTCTTACGAGAGGATTATCTACTGACCAGTTGAAGTCATCAACACTATGGACACAAGGACCTGGATGGTTGCTCAACAGATCTGCATGGCCTACTTGGACACCTACCAGTATACTCCACATACAAGCAGAAGAAGCTTCTCCTAGTACCCCACTTGTGGCAGACACTACTGAAAGTGAGCCCTGTATACTATCCATTATAGACATATCTCGATATAGCAGCATTAATTGATTGTTGGCTGTAACTGCTTATGTTCTTAGATTTTCCAACAACCTCCACAAGCCACAGAATAAGATTTGTGGAGCCTTGTCTAGCTCTGAACTGGCTCATGCCCGACGTCATATAATTAAAGGCATACAACACATGACCTACCGTGAAGAACTGACTTATCTACTTAAGAAGCAGTCCAAATGTCCAACATTGGTGAGACAACTTCGCTTGTTCCTGGATGACAACCAGCTACTCTGTTGTGGGGGACGGATTCATAATGCTCCCACATCAGAACTTGCCAAGTTCCCAATTCTTCTGCCCATCAACTGTTCATTCACTGACCTCATTGTTATGGATACCCACACCAAGCTCCATCATGGTGGCGTGAGCATTACCGTCACAGCACTACGACAGGTGTATTGGATACCATCAGCACGCCAATATGTGAGGAAGTTATTACGACGCTGTGTGATCTGCAACAAGCTGATGGGAAAACCTTTCAGAGCTCCAGACCCACCGCCACTCCCCAAGGTCCGTGTTTCTGAATCCCCTCCCTTTACAGTCACTGGGATGGATTTTACTGGGGCACTGTATATCAAGGACAGAGAAGAAGAGACTAAGGTATACATCTGTATTTTTACATGTGCTGTCACACGTGCGGTACACATTGAAGTAGTCTGTGACCTATCTGTGCAAACCTTTTTGTTAGCCTTTCGTAGGTTCTCCAGCCGCAAGTCTCTGCCATCCACAATGATATCAGACAATGCTTCAACATTTCTGGCGGCGGCGGAGGATCTACAAAGGTTGTTTGAGTCAGAGACATTGCAGAAGGAACTAGAACAAAACAATGTAACATGGCGTTTCATCCCCAAACGGGCGCCATGGTACGGTGGCTTCTGGGAGCGAATGGTAGGTCTGACAAAGCAAGCCATCAAAAAGACACTGGGAAGAGCGTTTGTCACACTCAAGCAACTTGAGACTATTGTTACAGAGATTGAAGCCATGCTAAATGACCGACCCTTGACTTATGTCTCCCCAGACCTTTCTGACCCAGAGCCACGCACGCCTTCACACTTGTTATATGGGAGAAGAATCCGCCAAGTGCCGCATGTCTTAAACAAACCCGAAGAAGATCCAACTTATGTCAATGGTTCCAGCATGAGGGATAAGGTTGACAAACACTCAGTAGTAATACAGAAGTTTTGGAACCGTTGGAAGACCGAATATTTAACATCTCTAAGAGAATTCAACAAGATTTCAGGCCACAACAAGGAGGTAATTAAGGTGGGAGATGTTGTGATTGTGCACGACGAGAAGCCGAGAATGCAGTGGAGGCTAGCTGTTGTAGAAGGTCTCATCAAAGGAGGAGATAACTTGACCCGTGCAGCTCACATTAGAATGGGAAACTACAAGACAACTCGCCCAATTGTCAAGTTATATCCACTGGAGGTCTCTGACCCACATCAAACAAGCTCTCAGGGATCCTCTAATAATAATTCACAAGAATCACACTCAGTAGATAAGTCCAGTGATAGATCTGCATCCTCCAGCAGTCAACGTGTCCAAAGAAAGGCTGCCTCTAAGGCATTAAGGAAGATCTCCGAATGGAGTACACTGTTAAGCCGCCCCCCGGAGGATGTAGGAAATGATTGAACACTTATGCATTGTGGTATTGTAATAGGAACATTAATTAGAATTTGTATGATCACGTGCGTGTTATAGTGTGCTGTGCGTGTAGCGTGTCATTTGTATCCTGTCAATCACGCTAGATCGAGTCGTTCTTCCCTGGTGTGCGAACCTTATCCCCGTCGTCAAGACAGTGGATTTAAAAATTGTAAATCTGATAATGAAGTAGGAATCCCAGTAATAAAAAGCAATGTAACAATTCGAGATATATCAATGATGGTATTATGGTTAGAGGAAAACTGTGGAGAAGGTAAACTTTGGCACATAACCACCTAAATTGCATTTGACAAAACAAACAGTTGCAAATTCAAGTTCAGCCTCTTCAGTTATAAAAAAATTTATGATAATCTTGTATAAGATATTTGGCAGGTTAAACTGTAGTGATTGATCAAATTTGCCACAAAGTTTTCCTCTATTAGGTACAACATAGCTATGTGGGAAAACCCCTACATTGTACAATGCCACCCATGGTACAATGACACCATCGATATAGCTTGTTTCACTGCTTATTATATAACCCTACCACATGGCCAAGGAAAGTCTTGAGGCAGCAGTGGCACTAACAAAGACCCTTGGAGCCAACAAGAATCGGCAGGGTTTTCACAGAAGCCATTCTCAAAAGTATGGAGGCCACAGGGGTGGCGGACATCACAGTGGCCATTACAACAAACAGAAGGGCTGGCAACTGCTGGGAAACAAGACAAATCGCAAGCATCAGCAACCAAGGAAATGACTATGTATAAACAATTGTGTGCACAATGTTACATTATGTGTACACAATTCATTAAATGCTGTAACCAATACTCAGGTAAAGGGTTCACAAGCACATTACATACAGGCTCTCATAAACACCATGAACTTGTCAATAACCTGCCCAACATTGGCTGGGTGTGTAGCATACTTCCTCCAGAACTGGAAGGTGTGAACCGAAGACCACTGGGTACTCCAAACCGTGGGTGGGTATCAATTAGACCTTGCATCTGCCCTAGAATTCCAAAACTGATAAGAACAACAGAAGAGAATGCAGCACTAGTGACTATAGAAGTCATGGAACTGCTGGCAAAGGGGGCGATAGTGGAGACCAATATATCAGCAGACAACTTTGTCTCCCAGTGGAAAAGAAGGATGGAGGCCAGAGACCAATAATAAACCTGTAGGGTCTCAATCAGTTTGTAAGAGTAGAGCACTTCAAGATGGAGAGGATGCATATCCTCTCGGAACTTCTGCAAGCAGGCGATTGGATGGTGAAAATGGATCTGAAGGATGCGTACCTTCAGATTCCCATTCACCAAACCCATCAACCACTCCTGACCTTCCAGTGGGAGGACAGGTTCTACAAATTCACCTGCCTCCCCTTTGGCCTCTCTACAGCACCAAGAGTATTTACCAAGGTTCTGAAGCCAGTAGTGGGTTTCTTAAGACAAGTGGGTTGTCGGTTGATAATCTACCAGGACGATTTACTGATATTGCATCAGGGCAGGCACCAAGTAGCGCAATTGACATGCCAACTCTTCAAGAGTTTAGGCTTAATGGTGAACCACAAGAAGTCCTTCCTGACACCCACCCACACAGAACCTAGTGTTCCTAGGGTTCAACATCAACTCCCAGTCAGTGGAGTTAAATTCGGGAGGTAGTACAGTTTGTGGGCAAAACTACAGCTACACCGAGAGCCCTACCCACAGCTCTTTTCCATTACAGAGCACTACAGAGGTTGATGAATTTGGTAGCTTCAAACAGTTATCCCCAGGATGAGACAGACAACAGAAAAATTCAAAACAATAGTACAGCTGCTGGACTCAATAAGCAAAACAGATTTGACTTGGTGGACTACACTGGACAAGAAGACAACTATATCTCCAGTGATTACACCAATGCCTTCACAGGCAATAGAGTCAAATGCTTCAAAGAAGGGTTCGGGTGCAATACTGAACAGTCAGACACACACAAGAGGTGTCTGGACCCCACAGGAGGCATCCCATCACATAAACTATCTGGAGCTTCTGAAAGTATTTGGGAAGACTTGAAGGGATACCAACAGTGCTACTCTGCCTGGACAATGTAACAGCTGTGACTTACATCAACCAGAAAGGAGGGACAACCTCCAACCTGCTATGTCAACTAGCCATCTCATTGTGGACCTGGTGTATAGCAAAGAACATCACACTGGTTGCAGAACACCTTCCAGGTCACCTCAATGTGATAGCAGATCAGGAGTCACGCTCCATGAGGGATTGCTGTGATTGGATGCTCAACCTCGAAGTATTTCAGACCATTCAAGACACAATGGGTCCCCTGGAAGTGGACTTGTTTGCAACCCGGTTAACAAAACAACTTCTATGGTTTTATAGCTGGAGAGCAGACCCAAAGGCAGTGGCCACAGATGCCTTTCTACAAGATTGGTCACAGCATCAGGGATTTGCCAATCCACCCTGGTGTCTGATTCACTGGTGTCTTTCCAAAGTGAAAGTTCATTCAGCATGGATAGTACTAATAACACCATTCTGGAAAACTCAGTCCTGGTTCCCTGTAGTATTGGAGATGCTGGAGGATTATCCCAGAGCACTACCAACTCAGGTTGTGGTGCCAGTGGGGCAAGAATTTCTGATGAAGGAAGGAGTTCTTCCACTGATCGCTTGGCCTATCTCAGAGAATCCTCTTCTTCACAAGGTCTTTCTAATGAGGCATCAAACCTCATGTATCTCTCCTCATGGAGGGATAAAACCAACTCCAACTATGGATCATTATTTGCTAAGTGGGCTAATTGGTGTCAGCAACGGAACAGGGATCACCATTCTGGACCTATAACAGATGTCGCAAATTTTCTGTCATATCTTTTCCATTAAGGTTATCGGCACTAATCTTTGAATTGTTATACAGTACAGGGGCGGATCTAGGGGGTATCTGAGGTTTCCAGAAACTGGTCAAGGTAATCAAAATTATGTATTACAGTGATTTGCAATGGTAGTCTGCCGTAGCCGACCCGCATGCATAGGTCTGGTGACAGCCGCATTCAGTACCTGTGCAGATGGAATGCAATGTAATTTGAAATACAAGCAAAACACGTAGTAACAGAGCACGACAGCTACTGTACTTGCACTTAAATGACGTCTATTTCCTCTACAAACCCTTCCATTTGTGCTGGTTGTGGAAAAGACATAAGAAGCTCACCATAATCAGTGGGAAAATCAGGAATACGTCATAGAATGTTGTTAATTGGTCACTGAGCGATCTGATTGGGCGCACCAGTTTTTCGTAAGGCTGGCACAGGTACTCAATGCGGCTGTCACCAGACCCTCGCACTACGTGTGCGGGTCGGCTACGCCATACTATTGCAATGGTACAAAAGTTCAGATCGAAATACTCTAATGGAGCAGTCAACCACTCTAATAGAACAACCACATTTTGTATTTCTCTAAGAACTGTAAGTAGCTAGCAAGCTACTTTATTTACCTGTGCCAACACAGAAATAAAATAGTCCAAAATCTTATAACAGAGTGTTAAAATCTGAAAATCTTCCTGGGGGCATGTCCCAAGACCCCCAGAACAACATTCATGTCTGTTGTATGCTCAAATGTCAAATCTGCTCAGTCCCTCAACTCTTTAGTCTGCACATGATACCATACCAGAAGCAAACACAATTAAGCAGCCTACATTATACCTAACATAATTATATTTTTAAACTGTCAATACTGCTACCAGATTCAATTTCAAATTACACAATTTTTCTGGAAAATCTTGCCCCCATACCCCCTAGATTTAAATTTGCGTATAGCAAAAGTTTGGAAACCAGTCACCAAAATTCCTGGGGCCGCCCTTGCAGCAATCTCATCTGCACATGACCCAGTTGAAAGTCAGCATGGGGTCACACCCCACAATTACTAGGTTGATGAAAGGAGCATTTAACACCAGGCCCCTCTCCCAAGATATTCAGCCTTTTGGGATGTTGGCATAGTGATCACCTACCTTAAAGGTTTAGAAGAGAATGACAATCTTAATCCCAGACAGCTAACCCTCAAAACAGTAATGCTGCTTGCACTGACTAGGCCTTCACGTTCTGCAGACCTTTCCAGTTTACACATCCAATGGAGGTCATACCATACAGAAGGGGTTACCTTTAGACCAACACACCTAGCTAAACAATGCAGATCATCTAAGCAGAGGGCTGATTTTATCTTCCCTCTTTTTCAGGAAGACCCCAGAGTATGCTCAGTAAAAACATTAAAGGCTTATGAAGATTGTACTAAAGAATTTAGAAAGCTTGAATCTCCTACTCCGAAGACCAGACTGTTTCTCTCTTGCATTGGGGAACACAATCCAGTAGCCTCATGCTCCATTGCTAAATAGTCATGGTTGAGGCTGGAATTGACACCAGCATTTTTAAGTCACATTCAGTACGAGGGGCAACTTGTTCTAAAGCTGCTGGTGTAGGTGCTACAACAAAGCAAATATTAGATGCTGCAGACTGGTCCTCAAAGGGTACCTATCAGCAGTTCTACCATAGGAGACTGGAGAGTAAAGATAAAACATCCTTTGGTAGCAATGTTGGTGTGCTTCAAACAATACATGTTGATATGAAACTGAGCCTCCCGAAATGTAATTCGTAAATGGTTCAGGGCATGAAGTGCCTGCATGCTATTTATAATTACAAGAGGAAGGTGAAGTTGAAATATCAACACCTCTCCCATTGTTTCCACCTAATTTAGTATTTTTTTAGTTTTCAGTGTTAATTCTGTAGGTGTCTTTTCTTGACACCTCCCAGTAAAGCTGATTGTTACGTCAGAGTAGGAAACTACTGATTTCTAAGGAAGACTTCTCAAAGAGCCAATGAAACGTGACCGCATGCTGATTTCATACCCGGACTGTCATTTTTTTACATCATTTAACTCACGTGTATCTTCAAAATGGCTGTCATAACCTTGTATTTGTGCCAAATACATGTTGATATTTCAACTTCAGCTTCCTCATCATACAGTACAATAGTAACTGTATAGTAGGGACCACAAAGGAGTGGTCATGGCCCATGAAATAAAATCACCCAAAAACCAGCCTCAATTTTCCCTGACGACGATGAGACAGTATTGGCGAGGTAAAACTAAGCCCAAACAAGCTTTCAGATCAACCCAAAACGCTTTCAACAAGTTGGTACGGAATTTTAAATTTTTTTTATTCGACAGAATTTTCTACTGAATGACTGAGTAAGTAAGTAACTGACTGACTGACTGATGCCTTCAGACAAGCATAACTCGATAATGGCTAAGGTTACGGGCTTGATTTTTTCACTGTTCGACGTTACTTCAGCCCGACAGGTGCCTTTTGGCATACCGCAGTACGTACAATGCATTCTTCATGGACTTACCAGTGTCGTGTCCCATTCATCTTTGCTGACAGGGAAAGGTGTCGATTTGGCATGAGCACATGATGGTTTCCCTTTGAAACGGAAATTATCCGTATTTTTCATAGTGGCTATTTTGATTGCAAAGATGCTTTTCAAACAGTTCTTGATTCGTATTGCTGTGTAACAGGTTGAACATAGCCAACAACGAAGTGTAATGGATACTTCACTTTTCAGACAATAATTAATAAAATTGGGGCACGGCACCATTTCTTTTGGTATGTGTAGATTGTAGAGGTGCTTCCAGAAAAGTTCTTGATTCGTATTGCTGTGTAATGGGTTGAACATAGCTGACAACCAAGCGTAATGAATACTTCACTTTTTCACATTCAGACAATAATTGATATAGCTGGGGCATGCGGCACCATTTCAGATGCGGTTTGCGTGAGTTCACCAGTCATAATAAAATTATTTACAAAAAAAGTTAACAAACAAGTACATGAAAAAATTTGGAATTTTCAACTAGAGTAGGGACCATAGCGTATCGATAAAAAGTACTAAAACAAGTTGGAGTAGTCCATGATATTAAATCACAGTAAAACAATAAGAAGTGTTATATCCCTACTGTGCTTGTACTTGTGTAATTATAATTAGACTCTATTTAGGCTGTTTTGGGTGGGTAATAAATCTCATATACTCCACCTTGTTTTCTAATATACTCCACGCCTTCAGGCACAATATAACATATGCTCAAAATCTAGGTTTATCCAATCGCTATGCATTGACCACGTGCAGTGATTTAACGAGCACAATTATTTTGTCACGTGAGGACACATAGTTGCCATGGCACTAGTATTATCGCAAGAAAACCAGCTGCTTTCGCCGAGCCTACAGCAGAAACAGCCGTGGATGAGGTAAGTAATCTGAGTGTAATGTGAAATAGAGTCTAAGCAGTTATACGGGCACAATGTGGAGTCTATGAAATCTATAAACCCTCAGGCCCTTAGTAGCGCCCTCGCCTCGTTCGTGCGCTACAGCCTGGGCCTTCGGGTTTATAAATTTCATAGACTCCACATTGTGCCCGTATAACTATTATATAAATGCAGGCACTTTGTGCCCTGAGCCATTTACGATTGAATAACCAATAACCACCTCCCACCCGCATAAGTTTTTGTCCCATTGGGTGACGTGAAAGAAGCAATACAATAATGATGGCCTAAATTAAGGCTAAAACAAACCATTCGAATTTCAAATATTCGATGCTGTGGGAATGGATTTGATTTTTTAGACATACTTTACAATGATAAAGCAGTAAAACTTCATGAAATATTCTTATAACTTATAAAAAATGGAGCTTGTAGTAGTTGTACCAACAGATCAGCACAGATGAAGCAGTTTTATGTCCTATGAAAACACAATTGTAAATGTTTGTGAATCAAATATTCTTTACTATTCATTCCATTGGCATTTAGAATATCACACACACACACACGCACGCACACACACTACACATCATACATAGCCTTATAGTAAACAAACAATAACTAAGATTGTAACAAGACACTGGTGTATGTTAAAGGGGTGTGACTATTATTAGAGCATTGTTCACCTTGTTATCTTTGTTCTTCAATACAGAATGTGCTCTAGTACGGAAACTGTCAAATTCTCTTTTCAAATCTGCCAGCTGCTGTAGACATTCCTGAAGAGATATTAGCATCCTGAATTAGGAAATGGTCAGGATATCATCACCCACCTTTGGTGAAGGTATATCTGATAGTAGAGATGTATATTCTGCTACTGTCAAGTCTACAAGAAGATGTAGTCAATGGTACAAACAGATAATATATACATGATACACACATACAGTGGAACCTTGGTAGTTATCCATACCACAGGGAACCACATGGTATTCACAAAGACTGGACAGTGCATGGCTCTTTAGTTTGATGTAAAAAGTGATACAATGTAATATCCTAATAGAACAGTCAACTACTGTAATAGAGTCCAGATACATAACTGTGTATCAGCTACAAAATAGTTTCGTTAATAATGAATAATGTGTTTAATATTCAATGCAGCTTTTATCCACTGTCATTCCAGTCAGGCAGTGTAAAATTTGCTAAGTTTGAAACAAGACACTCACTAATAACCTAAAATGCCTTAAATAACTACACAGTAAGGAGAAAAATTGATATCAAGTGTGACTTAATCCACAAGCCACCTGGAGGCTCACCAAACACCTCACTCAGTGGGTAAACATGAAGAGGCAACCGAAGACACAACCATCATCCCCTTATACAGTGCTAAAGGCACAAAGTTTAACATTAACAAGTACAACACTATATCATCACTGTACCTTATTTGTTAGAACGGCTTTGTCCACAAGTTTGTTGGTGGCTATATATTTTAAGAATTTTCTGTGAAACAGATACAGTAAATTGTGATTGTGGTATTGAGTTATTAGATCACCTTCAGCCTTGCGTTCCTCTCCTGTAGGTTAGTAAGTTTTTCATGATTCTCCACCCTATCAACTTCCTGCCTATAATTAGAACAATATGTGATACCTGATGTACTACCAATATTGGTGAGCCTTGTGATGTTCATGTGCTCCTGTTGATACCAATAGTCACTGCGGTCACTGCTATAGTCATCAAAAAACAAGTTGATGTTGTGCTACTTCTAAAAACCAGACGCCATGCAGCTAGCTAACTCATCTGGAATTAACCAACCATGTATTAAAGTTGTGCCATTGTAATTTTTGGATTTCATAATTCATGAAATTTTCATAATTCTTTAATTACGTTGCTATGGAAGTGCTTGTTAAACAAACCGCTTTAAACAAATATTACGCACAGAAGTATCTTCTAAACTGTTTTATAGTTTGACTATAGTGTTTTTCCCCACAAATTCTCTTGACAAAGCCTCAAAGCTGCTCTTCATTTTCATTCGCGTACATCGGGGATACGACCCCTTTCCAACTCGAAGGGATAGGCTATTCCTGGTAGTCTACAAGGCCTGCACTGTTGTTTTTCAATTGTTAAACGCCTGTATAACCTGAAGGGAAGGTAATTCACAAAGTCTGAGGAGAGTCGCCACACCAGTATTTCAGACAGCTGAAAAAGAAACCACCTCAGAGCAAAGTTTACCTTTGTGTAACTTCATTTCATTTAACTTCCTACGTAAAAGCTGCTTTTACCATTACTATAATGATTTTGCTCACGAGGGTGCGTACGAACAAACATAGATAGGTAGATAGGTACACACACACACACAAGTACACACTTTTACGAAAACAATTTCAGTAAACCAAGTGGCCATTCTGATCACTCTGCAGGCATTTTTTAGGCTTAGTTATACTTAACCAATACTGCCAAGCTGTCAAAACAATGAGGCTGGTTTCTGGGTGACATTTTTGGTCAGAAAAAATCCAACCTTTATGATCCCTAATATACAGTATTAAGCCACTCCAAGAAAATTCCTTGTTTCCCATTTCATTGAACTCAAAAATAAACACGGGCGGGCAGTTCATTATCCATTATTCATTATAGATATTTCACATATTTTTGAAATTCATAACTAACTTACAGTAAGAATACAGTAGAAATATTTAAACTAAGAACCTGAACAGTGAAAAGCTAGCTAAATGGGCTTTCTGAATGCTAAACTAGTTACTGCTATACAATCACAGGATAAATAATGAATAAAATGATCAGAAATAATGAATGACCATGCGGGAAGAGAATCTGCATGCGGGCGGGAAATGGGAAACAATAAATTTTCTTGGAGTGGCCTTACCGTACTGTATGATGAATATAGAAGTGTCCTGGATTATCACATTTTAATGACATGTCATACACATATAATCACATGATCATCTCTTTACCTTTCCACATGTGCCTTAGTCAATGTGGTGTTCTCTTGATCCAACTGAGACACTCTCTCCTTTAATTTCCTTCAATACATTACACCACATTAACTTCATTACATCATATTATGTCACTTGTGATGTGCTTACTGTATTGTGGTCTTGTCTTGATCATGTTGATGTTCACATTCACCAATCGTCTTTGAGAGACTGGACAGTGGACACCTTGTTTCTAGACAAGTTGTTCTTCCCTTAATGCTTGTTGTTGCAGTCTATCCTCCACCTCTGACACTCTGGACTGTTCCCTAGCCATCGCATGAAGGTGTTCCTCCTACAAATGACAAAAGAATAAATGTAGCGTATCACTCACTGTGTGTGTATTGTGTGTGCTTGCATGCATGTGTGCTGCTACTGCTTGTTATGCCCCAGAGTACAGGTAGCTACAGTACATTTCCACAGCTAAGTGACTGTTCTATTAGAGTGGTCAATACCACCTCACCATAGCATCTCCCCCCCCCCCCCCCCCCCCCAGGGAATGACCCTGAATACATCATACCTTCATCTGTTACATTTCCTGTTGTAGTGTGGCTAATAATGGCGGAGGGTGAGAGGCCTGCTCTTCTGCTCTACTCAACTGTTCAGTTACATGCTGTTACTGTTGTGACAAGATTGAGATGTTCTGCTCATACTCCTTTGCATTGTGTCCCATTAGCTTGTGTGTATCCAGTGATGACTCCAGATCTTGTAGCTGAAGTACAATGAGAAACAACATGAAGATTTGTAGAAACAGTAGACCCTCAGTTTTCCAAACCTCAATGGTCTCAGGGTAATACAAGTGTTTAGACAAGTGAACTATTTGAAGTCTATTCATTTACAAGTACATAAATATAGAGCTCCACTCAAATACTAATTTAAAATGAAAGTGATAAAAAGGAGTGAAACTATTTAATATATGAATAGCACCCAAGGTCATCATTATTTCTTAGAAATTTTATAAGGGTATACAGGCTAGGGTTCTGGTCAGCAGTAGTTTAAAGTGACCAGTACCTCTAAAAACCAACCAGTGCCTTCTTAAATCCAACCAGAACAATTCTTACATGTTTTACTGATGTACACACAATATACCCTAATGTAACACACAAACATTCTAATACAACATATCAGTTTACGTTAGCTTTAGGCCACCACTCAGGAAATCCTGAACAGAGCCCTGGGGTTTAGGATAGGAGATTCAGAAAAACTGTAATCTATAATGACTATAATCTGTATTAAAATGACTACTCTATTAGAGTATTACAAATTTATGGCCGTATTTAACTGGGCTCAAAGGTCCTAAATTAAGCTAGGCCAGCATAAGAGATTATAACAGTGCTTATTACAACTACTGACACCTGTGACTTTTATATATATATATATATATATATATACATAATATATTGTTATTAGCACTTTACAGTGACCAGCACTGAAGGTCTGACAGCAACATGTACTGCAGCCTTTGGATCACCTAAGAACTGGAGACTTTAAATGACTACTTAACCTAGCTAACAATTAGGTGAAAGAAAAAAGGGCCAATGAAAGGACTTGTCACAAGGATGTCAACAGTGCATCTGCAACAAGATGTTTCAGCTGGTTCACCTGTGGGTTACATCTTAGTCCATGCACTAGTGTTTACCTGTAGTCTAACTAAACTGGTTGACACAGATAATATGTCACTCCTACCCCAACAGAACAAAAGGTCAAATAATGAAGGTCCCAAAGTGTGCATTATTTAGAACTTCGAGCTTCAGATAAACAATTACTGCAAACAATTCACATATAACATGTACAGGATGTATACCAGAACACACAGTCACTTACAACAAGAGCTTAAAGAGATCAAAGTTTTCACTCCCATGTCTACAACTCAGTGACTATTCTATTAGAATAATCTCATATAGTCTGACTGTTGTAAGAGAGTAATCATCACCTTGTACATTACTACGATTAGCAGTTTGAAACACTTTCAACAAGTAGCAAACATCAGCACATTCTAGTTCAGAATTCCTACAAATGGTTCTCATATGTGACCGAATCTGCAAAAACCCAACACAATAGTGCATTTTTCGAATTCCTGTTTATTAAATATATATAATCTACTTAGCCAAGTGTATTCTCTAGCACAGTTTCAGCCTCATATGCCAATAACTTTCGGAGTTACAGCCCTACAAAGTAGCAACAACAGAAAAATTCGTGAAGAAAAATCAATTGCGTATGATCGCTTCGACGTCACTTAAACAAACGCTCATAACTTGCATATCCTTGGGTCTACTACAATGAAACAAAGATTTTCTAACTCCTCTTGAGCAGGCGAATAAGATAATATCCAGGTTTTTATTGTTAGTCCCTTCCTTCACTACGAAAGAGGCGTTCAAAAAATTTACTAAATTTTTTCAATAATATGCAAATATTTCACCAATTGTTTTCAATACTTTATACTGGAAATTTAGGCTTGTGCTATTGTGTCGGGTTTTCGCAGATCCGGTCACATATACTATGAGCAGGGGTATAGCCAGACTTTTGATGATGTCACAATTTATAGTATGTACAAATTGAGCTGGATCCTGAAAAACAGCTAAAAATTAAAAGTGGATTTTTTTCTCATGAGAGTAAACATTTCAGCCAACCAGATGATTAATGGTGATAGCAAATTTGTCAACAACAGACACGTGTGGTTTGGTTCCATTACAAATTCGGGAAACAATGCTGCATCTTTATGGCTTCCCATAGGAAATGTATGGTGAAATTTTTAAATATTATGGCAGACATTTAAGGTTTTGAAATACTTTTAGTGGGTCAAGCAGTACTACAAATGAACCAAATTTCAAGATCATGTGTAACTGCATCATCCATGAGTTATTAAATGCTTTTGAGGATCCAGCTTAACGCGTACGTACTATAGCTACATAACAATACAGCTAGCTATAGGGAACATATATACCTTGATATGTGAAGCATGCTAAGCTAGGGGAACTGGGGGGGTACACCCACCCCCCTAGACCCTCTGTGATCGAATCTGAGAATGATTTCAGCAGGTTAATTATCACAGCACAATTTATAACTTATTTGACTGGTAACTGTTCTATTAGGGTAACTCAAACTTGAATTTGTAAACATACCAACCACTTTATGGGTACTGGTAGCTACTATTGCTGAATACTTGTCTGACTGTTGTGACTGTTCAATTAGAGTGATGTTTTCATAGTGTACAATTATTGACGTCCAGGTATAATCCATTCTGTGCATATCTTTAATGCCAGGTCCTCCTTAGAACCTTGTTCCCGTGCCAACAGACTCTGCAGTTCCATCCACATCTCCTTGTGATGTACCTCCTCCTCTCTACGTTCTCTCTGTTGTTGTTGTAGTGTGGACTGGACCTGTGTATATGTGAGGGGCATGTTATTGACCAGTAATGTAAGTGTGTATGCGTGTGTGTGTGCATACAATGTGTCAATTTTTATGAACTGTATACTAAGGCTGCAGCAGACGTCAAATTTAGTAGAACAGGCCATTTTGTATAAATATAACTGGTAATCAAAGCCATTTCCATGTTAGTATACACACTCTAGTAAGCAAATACCTGAATAGTAAATAATAATATTCGGATAGCAAATATTGATTGCAGCCCTACAGTAAACCACATACATTCTCTAGCTGTTTTCTTAACTCGTTGTGTTCCTTTTCTGCCTTTTCTCTTTCAGTTTGCAGCTGCTTATAAAGTGTTTGTTGATTGACCTACAAGAGAATGAAATATACACTCTGTATACATACCACTACATGAAATGTCAAGCTAATGTACACACACACACACACACACACACACACACACACACACACACACACACACACACACACACACACACACACACACACACGCACACACGTGTACATGTACACTGGAAACCGGTCACCTTTGGACCAAATTTCCTGACAGGTGGTTGAATTAGGCAGGTCACTTTGTACACAAATAAAACATCTGGGACAATGGCCAGTTCAGACAGGTGACTTTACAAGGCATTAATCATTTTATCACATTCTGTCACATTTTTACTGGAATTTAGATGGGAAATTTATTTTGATGTATCACTTTCACACCTCAGATCAAAGGAGCCGCCCAGGCTATGTTCACAATGTAGCCCAGTTGGCGGCTATGCCCAGGCCACATCTGAACGTAGCCCGGGCTACAACTGGGTAGCAATTATATAGATGTTAAAGCCAAATCGATTGTGGTAACACTCAAGTGACTACCATAGTATATTTGGCCATGAAAAACTACTCAGATGGAAACCATCTTGTTTTCTCGCTACCCCACTAGTTGAAAAATGTTGGGTTAAGGTGAAAACTAGTGCTACAGCTTATTCAATGCATTTTACACCTCCATTACTGATAACATGATCTCCATTACTGATAACACGAAGTTACCCCTTTGCATGGAGTAACTACAAGCAAGCTTACCCATCTAGGCCTTTAGTACACTCTGTAATTATTCCATAAATGATTCAATAGCACCGATTAAAACAATAAACTTGTGTAACCAAATTCTCTGTGATATCTCTAGGATTTGTCCGTTTACCATAACCAAACGTAGCCAGAACATACTAGCTGCTGACCCATAATCAAATTTTAAGGCATATATATAATACATCCAGTGGTTGTACGGATCGACATATTAGCTGTAACACTGGGCATAGAGGCTTTCGCCTGATATGTATTCCCTCAGCCCTTGGACTGCAGCCTCATTCCTGTGTTACATTATACAGTAATCCGATTAGACAGGTTTTACTGTAGTGCATTTAAAAAATTGTAAATCTGATAATAAAGTAGGAATCCCAGTAATAAAAAACAATGAAACAAGAGATATATCAATGATGATATTATGGTATTGAGGGAAACTGTGGAGAAGGTAAACTTTGGCAAATAACCACCTAAATTGTATTTGGCAAAATAAACAGTTGCAAATTCAAGCTCAGCCTCTTCAGTTATAAAAAGTGATAATCTCATGATCATGAGTTATGAGATATTTGGTGGGTTAAACTGTAGTGACTCCTTAATTTGCCACAATCTATTAGGTACAACATAGCTATGTGGGAAAAACCCTACATTGCACAATGCCGCCCACATAGTTATGGTGCAATGACCCCATTGATATATTTACCTTGTTTCACTACTTTTTATATAACCCTACCTTCAATGTAATTTTTGTGGTGACTGCTTTAATAGAGTATCTCGGTCTGACTGCTGATCTCAAGTGAGCCTCTTGTCTACATCATAAATTATGGCAAAAGCAAACCATTAGAATAGTTTGTTATTCAAATATTCGATGCTGTGGGAGCATGCAGATTCAACATTCTATACTTTAAAATGGTAATGCAGTAAAACTTCATGAAATATTCTTATAAAAAAGAAGCTTGTAGTAGTTGTACCAACAGATTTGCACAAATGAAACAGTTTTCTTTCCAATGAAAACATAATTGTAAGTGTTTGTGAATCAAATATTATACATTAGAATATCCAAATATTATACATTAGAATATCCGAATATTCATTCTTTACTATTCGTTTTGTTGGCATTTAGAATATTTGTTTTAGCCCTACTATAAATCAAGGGGCATGATCGCCATCACCATACTACACTTCCCATCAGGGTCATGTGGTCCTCCACACTACACACACACTACACACACACAAGTGCTCACACTGCACTACACTCACTCACTCGCACACACTACACTACACTCACACACATGCAAACACTACACCCACACGCACGCACACACGCACACGTACACACACACACACACACACACACAAACACACACGTACTCACTCACTCACTCACCCTCACTCACCCACACACACGCACTCACACACACGCACAAACACACTCACTAACATCACTTTCCTATCAGCCTGGAAACTAGCTTCAATTCTAGCTTTCTCTTCAGACAGAGTAGCCAGTGACTGCATCAGGGTATTCACCTTATGCTGTAATCCATCATCATCGTCGTCGTCATCATCCTGTAGGTGTCACAATACACAGGTGATATGTGGTGTGTTATAGTACATGAAGGAAGTGAGGGGACACAGAGCAAACTTGTAGGAAGCTTTGGATGATGGCAGCAATGCAATATATGGTCAAACATGCTAGTTTGTACTTAAACACACATACACTTGCCTAACACAACTAGCTCTTTACTTGGTTAGTTGGTGAAGGACCTACTGATCGATCACTCTCCTCCCCAGGAGATTTTTGTGCTGGTACTTGCAAACCTGTCCTGTTCTGTGGAGAGGAACATCCTCTAGGAGTACCTAGAGCCTTCAAACTGGCCTCTAAAGCTTCTTTCTCCTTCAATAAACTTTTGTAAGCTCCAACCACAACTGTAAAGGAGACAAAACAAGAGATGTACCATGCAGTGAAACATGTGTATTGTGGACACCTTGGACCAACCAATACTGACCTCCTGATTATCAAAATGTTCTGATTTTCAAGGTCAGTTTGGCTGGGTCTAGGTGTCCTCATCAACCACATTACCAAAGTGATTGATAGCCAAGTCACTTTACATACTCAGGGAGTATCCAGTGTCCTTGTTTTTAAAAGGCTAACATTAACGGGGCCCATTGTACACTCTGTGGTTGAGAATTTCATTCCTGAATGGCATCCACCATTAGAGTAGGTGATCAGAGTCCCTGACATCAGTCACTCATGAAATTCACTTATCACACATTGTACATGTGGAGCCATTTTATAAGAACATGACAGTACCCAGCCATATCAAATAGACACTACTGGTTTCCAAAGAGAAATGTTCTTAATTTACCTAGAGGTGTGCGATTATATAGATATATTTCATTATCGAGATATCACAAGATTTATCAAGATGAGGATGATAGGTTTATTAATGTAGATACTAGTAAACGTCTGTAAATTATTGGTATACCTGATGGTGTAAGCACCTCCTGGGGGCTCCAACTCTCCTCCTATTTGGGAACAGTGTTAAGACAACATTTTTCACTTTTTTATAGCCTTCAAATTGCAATTTGCTCACTTTACTGGTTACAATATTGGCAGTTTACTAAAACAAACAATTGTTTCAGTTATTGAGATATGTGAGGTAATTGAAATAAGTTCAAAGGAAATATTGAGATATGTCAAAATTAGTTATCACACACCTCTAAATTTACCAGTCGGGACCTCTTAGCTGTCTGGTTACCAACAACAAATAAAAGAGTGCCATAAAGTGTTTAAGATAGTGAACTATAAAGGTTCATCTATGTCTCTAATGAACAAACAAACAAACAATTTCACAGAGGGAAGTACCATAGGAAAGGTACAGTCAGTTATTTACACCTAACCTGATGTGTCACACAGTGTGTAGAGTACCACAAGCTAAATGTATGATAATTACTACCTTGTAACGTTACAGTCATCTAGGACCTACTCCAAATCAAAGACACAAGGACAAATTAAAGATTTTGGTCTCAACAGATATGACATATTATAGTCTTGTAGGCCCAGCTGGGCACAACATCTTAATCTCTTTATTAGAAAGACAATTCTTGGCCTGTTGTTATAAAGAGGTTCCACTGTAATTCATGTGTACTAAAACACTACAGTTAAATGGCAGGTATAAATAACAGTTCCAGTTCCATAAGAAATACAATATGACTATATCACATCCTAACAGTTGTTTGTCTAACTTTGTGTGACCACATTAACATGAACATAACATAAGGCTATAGATATAGAGGTTTTGCAGGTGGCGTTCCATATGATTATTTATTATCTTTGGAGTCCCTTACAATAAAACATTACTGTAAAAGGCCTGGGACAGGCCTATAAAGCAGAGGTACTTATAATAAGATAACATGCCAGTCACAGGCTTGTGAAAAGCCTACCTGCTGATATTTAGGAGTGAAGTAAGCCTGTGACAGTATTGTCAGACAGGCCTACAGCAAGGCAAATCACATACGTACTGTCACAATAATATTATGGTATTTGTCAGGCATGTAACAGGACTGCATTGTTAGATACATGATAAATCCATCCTGCAAAATAATTTCTTACAGGACTGGTATATACATGTACTCTGGTTGCTATAGTGACTTGTTACCACTGGTTACTGTATTATAGTGTCACTAATGGCCCACTTAGCATGTTTCCAATATCCCTGTACAGTATATAGCAGTTAACACATACACCATGCTGACTCACGCACTACACCAGCTTCCTATTTAATAAGGGTTTCAATTTGTATTTATAACGTTATAGACAAGTGTTATGTTTCATTGTGGGATTGAGATGCTACAGGCCTCTGAACCCATTTTCTACAGGCCTGCCACAGCTCTTGAACACTTCACAGACTCATTACCAGTTTACAATACACACATGTTACAGGCCTGCTAACATACAATTATGTTACTTATTATAGGAGATTCATGATATTGGATAGTCACACAGGACTGACATTTGTGTTCAATGAGAGAAAAGGACTGTTATAGGCTTGTAACCTTTTTTATTAAATGTGTAAGTTTTAACAACAGGCTTGTGGCACA
Organism: Dysidea avara; assembly: GCF_963678975.1. Lineage (NCBI taxonomy): Eukaryota > Metazoa > Porifera > Demospongiae > Dictyoceratida > Dysideidae > Dysidea > Dysidea avara. Next base: position 36,655,476 of record NC_089278.1, read on the forward strand.
TTTAGGTGATCCATACAGGCCTGTAATCATATCAGAATAACAGCTTTAGCAGGCCTGTAACTATCTTACTGCCTGTAGCAGGCAGTTTACAGGCCAAAAAGCAGCACATACATGCCTGTATTAGGCCTGCAACAATATAAAGCTTTTGTAATGCTGCAATGAGTGGATAAAGAGTGGAGTGTTCTACAGAGATTTTTAAACGCCTACACAAGAAGTTCTGGTACAGATTTATGTAATATACCATTGCACAAAGAGGTCTTCTGGAGCGAAACTAATAGTGAGGCTCAAGAAAATTGAGTTGCAAGTTTTCTAATGTATTGTGGGTATTGGTACTCATCCACTCACAATGTCTTCACACATGATCGGTGAATGCCCCTGTAAAAACCTCTATTAATGAATGAGAATAACTCATTCAAATAAGTACAATCTATAACAAAGTTAAAGGAATATACAGCGGAAGCTGTCTTAGTGGTCATCTGTATAGAAAGGTCACCTCTCTAAAACTTTACAATTCCTACGTAAGTGAGATGTCTATACACTAATCCACCTATTAAGGTCAAGAAATTGAGACCAGTTCAGACAAGTTCTACATTATACTACGATATCACCAAGTGTAGATTATAGTACTCTATGGGTTAATTAACCCATAGAGTACTATAATCTATACTATATGAAAATAATGTTAAACTCACTGATACTAGTCACTACATCAACTTCATTCAGAATCACGCAATTATACCCTTGGTTACATCTTTGCTTGACGCACGAGTTTTAGCGTTGAATTAAAATTAGAGGTGCTTATAAAGGATCTAATTAGAGGCGCTTAAATGGCGCATATTTGCTGGCCGCGTATGACGTTAACGGGCGCCGGAAACGCAGTATTATTGTGTCAGACAGCAAAACCCATCTTAACCAACTCACTGTACAGTGCAAATTTTTGGACTCTGCTAGATTAGAGTCTAGCTGTAGAACATGGAATAAATTACTGGCTGGTTTTCACCCAGGGCAACTAGTACTTTCCTTCTTGTTAAGAGCTTCATCAGATACTTTGTCTACTGCAGTCAACCTGCATTGTTGGCACATCCAGTGTGGTGCCAGGTGTACTCTGTGATTCCATTCGACCAACTGCGGCTCATGTTTTGGGTGGTTGCCAAGTTACACTATCCCAGCAAAGGTACACCTATAGGCATAACCAAGCATTGCTCATCTTGGCAACCAAGTTAACCACTCTTTTTTCTGATTGTCAAGTAGTAGATATGTGATCGCATGTTGTCCAAGGACACGTACACATATAATTTGTAATTATTTTGTTCATCATAATTATGATGGTTGTCTCTCTTAGTACCCGCAAGTACAGTCAAAAGTATACATGTAGTTAGCTGCACAAAAAAAAACATACATTAGTACTATAGTCAAACAGAAAATAACATCAGTACACTTGACAAGTGTATAGTCAAAAATACAAGTAGTTAACATAAAAAAGAAACCTTACTTAGATATGCTAACCCACTATAGTTGTACAAAAAACATTAGCTACATACACATTAGTACACTATAGTCAAACAGAAAATAACATCAGTACACTTGACAAGTGTATAGTCAAAAATACAAGTAGTTAGCATAAAAAAGAAACCTTACTTAGATATGCTAACCCACTATAGTACAAAAAAAAAACAATCAGCTTACTACGTTGTAATATACTAGTCAAAACTGTACTGACAATAAAATTATATAATTTAGTCGAATATACTTTTTTTCTTTTTTAAAGTTTAACAGTCAGAAGGAACAAAGCATGTAGAGAGAATAAATAATCAAAAGGTACTACGAGTGTGGTATATCTCGAAACATGCACCTGCACACAAGTAAACCTCACACTTTTTGCAATAATTTTGTGTTTTTTTATCTTTCTTCTTGTTTGTGGCAGGCGAAACATCAGAATAGCACACACTACATCTCCCACGTTTCATACCTTTATAAGCAAAGTGCTTGCCCAGCAGATGCACATCACTTCCTTTCGCAGGTCGACCCTTGGAATCACACAGATATCTGGGGCAATCAGTACTTGCCCGCAGATCTAACAGCGGTTGAACCAACTGGTCCACCAATTTCATACGAAATTCCCTATGGGTTTTCACATCCGATTCAGGATTATTGCAGTGAAAGATGATCCAGGAATTAACCACACTGATATCAACCAATCTCCAAAAAACCTTTTTCCACCACTTTAACGTGCGCCTTGCAGTCATGGAGTAATAACTTAAGTGTTGGTCCATGAGGTCCACACCACCCATATACTGATTATAATCAATAATTGCCGTTGGGCAAGGCAGGGGTTGCTTATCACGGCTTCCTTTTGGGCGTTTCATAACCATAGAGGCAGAGGTGTTGTGCATTGTAGTCAACGCCAAAACATCTCGACGATCCCGCCACCATAGTGCAACTATCTTATCGTCACATTTACCTTGACCTTGAACATTATTACCTTGACTGCCATCTTGATTTGCAGACACTTCTGCAGTAGCTTCACGTGATTCTGCAGCAAGTGGATCACTGACAAGCTCCAGAGGAGCAGTAACAGGACAAACGGTAGAAGACACAACAGCAGACTCATTTGCTTCCATTGTAGTAGTAGCAGCTTCACAACGTGTTCCGACCGCAAACCGGAAAGTTCCTATCGATGTGCTATTGTCTGGGATAATGTCTATTGGAAAATGCTTTCTGTTAGAACGTGCTGTACCAACACAATATGTGCCCTTATCAAGTAAATCTCCCAGCAGTTCGACACTGGTGTAAAAATTGTCCACGAATAGACAGTGCTTCTTAAAAAAGTACGGCCGCATTAAGTCCATTACAACCCGATGACTCAAGCCCTTTTCTTTTGTTTTGGTGTCACTACCAGTGTATACCTGAAAATTCAGAACATAGCCTGTCTTTGCCTCAGCATTAACCCACACCTTTATGCCAAATTTAGTAGGTTTCTTTGGTAAATATTGCAAAAAAGAAATACGGCACCTTGTTCCCACCATCATTTCGTCAATACTTAGATAGCGTGATGGATAGTAATACTGAGGATACACAGCAGACAAATGATCAATTAAAAATCGTACTTTGAATAACGGGTCGTATCCACTTTCGCCTTTCTGTTTTTGCAATGCAGAATCTGCCAAATGTATGTATCTTAGTATAGTATAAAAACGGTCTCTAGCCATGATTCCTGGAAACCACGGAGTCGCCAAAATTTTATTAGTGGACCAGTAATCCTTTACTTGTGGTAGTCGTAGCATTCCCATGGCAATGTTGATCCCAATGAAAGCCATAAGTTCCTGATTACAGAGTTCAAGTGTTTTCCCTTTCTGCGAAGCAAAAAGTTTGGTCTGTTCCACAATGCAGCTGAGTATCGCTGTTGTAAAAAATAACTGAAATATTTCTGATGGTGTTTTAGCTGAACTTGTCCGGGGTGAAGTTCCTTGAAAATGAACAAATTCAGGTAATTCTTTTGCTTTAGGCTGGTTATCAACAGAAGTCATGACAGGTTCCATGGTCCATTTGATATAGTTGTCCCCACCCTCTTTTCTGTATGATAAAAAAATGCAATACACTTATAGGTATCAACAAAAATCAATCACAATTATTATCCCCTACTTACATTACAACTACACAAGAGGTAGTCATGGTTTGTGAAATTCTATAATTCTAAGAACAATCCAACAAGGTTTCTGTGCTATTTAGTGACCCAATGACAATGTGGGCAAGCACTACACACAAACTTAATTACTGAGACCGCAACCGTAGTCAGCTCATTCTAAAAAATTTTCTGGTTAAAGAAGTCAAGTGACAAAGTGGTAACCAAACTGCTAATTAGTGCATGGTAGGATCAACATGTAGGCTCCCTCTCAAGTTTAATAGTCGTACGAACTAGAACAGTGCCAGAAACAGTGCCTTTAAGCTACGGCGGATTTGTTGTGTGCCTATTGTTCATGTTTTGTAAGTGTTTGATAAGCACTCAAGTGCTGGCATTGAAACATGCAGCGCCACTGGGGCTTCAAGTTTAGTGTGCATCAGAGCCTTCAACACGCCCCAATACTGAGCTGACTGGCTGAGCTGAAGGAAAAAGAATAAAGTGAGTATGCTAACAATAAGCCTGGGACTATTTAGCATGCTGACTTTGTTCGATGTATGTAGTAAACAACCATGAGCCAGATCACAGGTTACTATTGGATTTAGTAACCTCAAAAGCCTCAAAACAACAAAGGAATGCATAAAATTTTAAATATGTTGTAGTGGTAAACATCTGGTGATTTCATTATATGTGTGTGATACTACAACTATACCTATATGCATAATAACCATGCATTAGTTACGTAAACATGGCTGTCTTTGACAGTGAATCTAAAATGTTGCATTTAGCAATGCCAGCAGTACATACGTATTTATCATACAGTAATGATAGTGTCGTAAAGTAAAGCAACCTGGTGCTGGCTGTCGTAGGCTTGGCGACAGCCGTGCGAAACACAGCTATTGCTGCCCAGTCAACCAGTACTAGGTTGCCTGTGTACCACTCAGGCACTTGAGTCTAGTGCAGGGAAATCCTCCTGGGGCAGGACTAGTAATCTGCAGGAGGAGTAGTACAGGTCTCATGGAGAGAGGCTGCAGAACTCAAAAGTTTCACAACGACATCAACACCATTAAGTGAGATGAGGGCAGTTGGGCATTTGCTTCCCCAGGTACCCATTGATGTTACAGCTGGGTGGGCTGCTTCCCCAGTTGACACTAGGCCACCAGGTCCCCATTTAACAGCTGGGTAGACTGGAGCAATGTGAGTAAAGTTTCTTGCTCAAGGAAACAACAACACAACCAAAAGTGTCCTGACCAGGAATAGAACCTGCAACCTTTCGATTAACAGGCTGATGTCCTGAACCACTTGGCTATGCTGGCTCACACAATAGTAGGGATACTGAAGGTATGGTCCACAAAGAAAAATAACCTAAAACTATCTTCAGAAATCATTTGTGGCCTCTGCGTAGACAAGCCCACAGCATGATGCAAAGCATTTCTAACAAGGCGCTAAAGTTTTAAAAATACATTTAAACTAATGACTCCTGCCTGATGCATTCAGTCAAGCGTAGCAGAAAACTGGCTTTCTTCTTTGATATAAAGAAGTGGTATGAGCGATATAATTAATCAAATGGAAACAAAATAAACAAGGAAAGCAAAAATGTCAGACACTCAGAAACACATTTACCCAAATGCATGTACTCATACCTCTGTTTCTCACTGGTAGCATCCCTTCCTTTATCATCACTTCTTTCCTGGTTCTGCCCTCTACCTTTTGATCATGTCTTAGAGCCCTTTTTGCCTTTGTTCTGATGTTGAGGCCTTTTCCTCCCTTTACCTCCCTTCCCTTTTGTGTTGTCCTTATCTTCTGGATGCTCTCTCCCGTCAACATCAGTGGACACAGTAGCTTTACTTCTTGTCATCATTTTACGCTTCTTCCTTGGTGGTAACCTGGGTTCCTCATCATCAGAAGTTGTTGTCCCACAGCCTACCCCACTTGCACATAAGCTAATTTCTGACACAGCACTTTCATGGTCTAAAAACCAAAAGAATGCATAATTAGCTACCTCTAACGGTGACAATAAATAATTACCTAGATCATCAATGTCATCTTCATCTTCAACGAAATCTTTATCTAGTAAAAGATATGACGAACGCTCGGCTGCTTCTCTTGTTTTTCGAGGCGAGCAAGCATACACGCTCTCCAAGGCCATCTGAAGGAACTCAGCGTCTTCTTCATCCGATGTGTTATACGGTTCCCCTTCACTCGTTGTGATTTCACAAAAGTCATCACCACTATCATCACTAGCTTCATTATCACTCTTGTTCTCAGCAATCGCCATAGTGTTAACACGTTGCGAGTCGGCATCTTGAAACGTTACCACCTTCGCCATGCTGTGAGTGCACGTGATATTAAGCACACGTGATATCAAAATTTACCGATCGTGCACGTCAATTCGGTTGTGTTTAGCGATAACAAACGCTACAAGAAAACCACGAAGAAAACTGTTGGTGTACATATGTTAAAAGTAAGTATTATTTGTTTATAAGTGAGTATTGTAACTGTTTGTGGTGTGGGTCTTAATGACCCTCTTTAGTACTCAATGAGTTAATAGACAACAGAGGTGATTTCCTAGTTGGGAGATAGACAGACCCCAAACACCATTAGATAGACTACTTCTTATTGTTCTATTCCAGAGGCTATTACAAACTAAGTAGCAACTTAATGGGTAAACTCTATCAAGGGACAAAACTTCAACTTAATCTTTAAAGGAAAAAAAACATTTCAATAATAACACACTTAAGGGGTGGGGGGACACTACAAATTCCTATGGCTTCACATGCTAAATATTGGTTTTCATTGATCTGTGCTTCCTTTTTGCATCAGATGTGTTTGTGGTACTTAAAAATCATCTCCAGTTAGAAGTATTGACTTTAATACTCAGTTTATAGCGTTTTGACTTGGAATTGTACAAATTTTGGATCTTGTTTCACAGTTATAGCTCTACGCTTCTTAAGCTTGTTATCTGCTACCTCAGTATGTTTGTAACAAATGTATTAGAGTAATTTTTACTCCTTGATCAAATGAGCTAGAGAATTCTCCAATTTTTTTTATTAAAAAACAGTAATCTCCTTTTGAAGCCATATTAGTCATATGAAAAATATCTGTTTCATACATTTAAAGACAATACTATTACAAGCCACTACAAGAACTTTAGGGGAGTTTTACAATTAGCTGTAGGAAGAGAATCAATTTTTGTGTTAAAATTACAGTGTTTTGTAACCACAGTACAAATTTCAGAGAATTTCACTCAGATTTGTACTAAACAGACGTTCAATTCATCAGGTGGAGACAGTGGTTTTACAGCTTCATATAACAACTTTGTGGAAGCCATAGGACATACTTGCTAATGTATTATGTACTGAAACAATTCACTGTATTGTCAAAACAAGTAAGCCAAACTGTTATCCAGACAAAATGTCTAGTCACACAACAAATCTGATTCCCTGTACTGACAAGGCTTCAGTCTTCTCAAAGGTCCTACTGGGATGGTAATTAATGAATGACCCTTATATGAGAAATCATACTTGTGCACAGGAAATGCCCCACATCCCACCCTCAGGCTGTGTGGTTGCTTTGGAATTTGCCTAGATCACAAGTTATCTGGAGATCATGCTGAAATCCAAAACAAAACAATTATGGTACCGTAAACAACTTAAGTTTGGCAAATCAGCATGCAAAGTATCTCAGCCCTAACATGAGCTGAAGAGGATAAACTTAAGCTTTAGCCAGCTAGCTCGCAGTGAAGCCATCTAGTGATGTTGCAATACAAAATTGACTTGGAAACAGATAGTGATGATGTTTGTGAAATAGCGTTCACAAATTTTTATTTGTCACTATTTTCAATATCAACAATTTTACCACCAAAATCTTTTGTGGTTTCATTCTCCTTACACAAATGCCCAAAATAATTATAGCATTCAACGCAAACAGTTCCATATCATTACTTTCAACAGGCTCTGCAGTTCCATCAATTTCTGCTTATGGTGTACCTCCTCCTCTTTACCTCTCCGCTGTTGTTGTAATGTACGTGGATGGACCTGTGTGTGTAAAGGGTATGATATCAACCAGTAATATGAGTGTGTGTATGTGTGCTAGACTGTCTAAAAATGTACCACCATGATTTATACAAACAGACCAAGCTGGTTATTCTGAGAAACAAGACCAATTAACAAAATATGGAAAAAAGGAAAAAGTGACCTACGCAATACACCTACCATCTAGAAGGTGCAACACACTTCATGGTCAAACCTGGATTGGCCACACAAGACAGAAACATCTTCCCAATATACATTACTAAGGTACGTACAGGATTCCACACTAACAAATGATAATCACCATATGATTACTACAACTTCTAACTTGTTTGGTTTTCACAATTGTCTGTGTTGTGGTGTTGAGTTATTATAGGTTAGTCAGTCTCCACCCTAACAACTTCCTGTCTATAATTAGAAGAACAAGGTGTTTCTGAATGGATGTGGTTACACATGTTGAATTGAATAAACAGACATCTCGGGCTGAAGCAATATCAAACAGCGAAAGTCCATATAGTGTTAACCATGGACTTATGGTTGGCTGAAGGCACCAGGCAGTCAATTACTAAAATACTTGTTTTGATATTTTATAAAAAATATAATTGTGTGATGGACAGTCATGTTAAAGATATGGGTGGGAAGATGTTCTATTGTAATATACTGGGAACTAGAGTAGCTACACTGCCATACACACTTGAACCTAATCATACGTAGGTGTTAACTGCTTATAATCTGTGGTATGGAGTATATGAAATGGCACAGATCATGGACACGTCAATAGGAAACTTGTCATGTGATCTTACAGAATTCATTTCAAAACAGGCAAGTCTTGTTCACAGAAGTCTCAGTAATGTATGTACCTTATCAAGGCACTCTCAGAGTCTATATACTGCACCAAACAAACCTAGCTATTTACAACTTGTTACACATACGTACATCACATACCTGTGGAATGTTTCTTTTCTGAGTTATCCAGTGACATCCAGTGTAAAACATCAAGGATTTTGTGGTACCAATTACTGAGTGATGATCGAGCTGTACTACACAATCCTTATAAATCACCAAGTTGAATATTACTTCTCCCCTACTATTTGTTGGAGTTTCAATTACTTCAACACTAATGTGAGTTTGATGTGATGTCACAAGTTCCATTAGTCTATGTGTGTTTACCTTCATTTCCATTTCGTGTAAGAATGGAGATCTAGGATGGAGGCCTGATCTTCTGTGTATCCAGTACAAGCTTCCAGCCATGGACTAATAATACTAGTTCACAGTTCCAGGGTGCCCAGCTCATTGACACCGGCAACTTCTTTCCATCATCAGTTCGCGCATCTATGATTCGCGTTATCATAGATTGGAGTTATCGACCCGCTTAATTCTACATAAAGCTCACCCACTGATCATGTGACTAACCCTGGGCTTGACCCTCGGACTAACCATGGACTAACGATTAAATGGCAAGTTGTTTTATAACTGTTTTCTGTGCTGCATAATGCACCTATCCTGGACCTATCCACTACGCGCCCGGGAGGGGGGTAGGCGGGGGATAATTATTATCCCCACTCCCGGGCGTGGCGCGGGAGTCGGCGTAGTGGGGATTTGACTTTTTGAAAAATCTAATTCTCCGCCCATGGGGGAACGACTAGTGGTCAAATCTCCATGTAATATGGCTGTAAGGAACTTTAGGAAACAGGTCAATTCTTTTAGCTTGCAAGTTAAAACAAACACCTAAAATTTCAAGCAGTCAAAAATGCCCCATTGAATTTCAGGTCAAAATCCTCCACTAATCCCCTATATATCACCAGGAGAACTGTTGTTTTCCTTAGCAAATTGCTGCAGTGCCAGTTGCAATCGTGCTCTATCGACTTCATCAAAGCAGGCTTTCAGTTGACTGTCGAAAAACAGTTGGCGATCACGAAAAGTAGAATCAGCTGGTGAAGGAAATGTTTGTAGTAAGAAAGAAAGACAATTTGGACAAGGTTTGTACATCAGTGTGTTAATATTATAAAATAATGGCATAATGGTAATACCCTCCCGCCCACATCATAATAATTAGAAAGGCTGGATGAGAAACTAATAATCACCGAATAGGGGCCTTATGTAAAAATTATGAGGACTGCTTGGCAGGATAACGGGTAAATTAGCTGCAGCAATGGCTGGACTTGGTACAACACATTCAGAGAGTGATGTGAATTTGATGACGAGGGAGCACACTCATGCACGAGAAGTAACCTGATATAATTTGTTGTAATCTTTATCTGTCCTCGTATGAAAGCCACATTCAAATAAACTCCTGCTGGAGTTTCCAGCACATTTGGAAAATAAATCCTGGTCTCAAGTATAGACTCTGGCTATTAATAGAGTCTACTTTTAGTGTCTTGAACTCTTTCCTTGTTGATGTCCTTGTCCTCTTTCCTTGATGCTGTTTCTTCAAAAACTAACATTAAGTTTAGAGCCATTGGATATGTATCATACAACTGTTTTTCAATCATTTTAGGCCTTGACTATACTTGTTTAACATTTCACCATGACTAAATGCCAGGCATCACTCAGACATATCCTCAGTCTCAAATATATAAAGGCCCTATTCATTTACAGGTATGTCAAAAATTGTTGGCAAGGAAATACAAGCGTGAACTTTTTTTATACAAGGAAATATAACTTCATGGACTAGTAAGGTTTTAATTTGTAACTGCACTAAAGTTTTCTAGGATGAGTACAATCCAAGTTGAAAACAATGTTCTGAGAATGAGTATTGTGTGTCTGGATGTACACCTGTAGCTAGGACTACACCAATTTTACAGTATCTATTGTTATCTGGTTGATGGTACTATTTAATGAAGTATCATCAGAACTGTTACATTGCTGCAGGTACCAATTTTGTGTAGCTAACTAGCTCATCACTTGCTAACAGAAATATTTGATGCTGATGAAGGCTTACTCTAATAGAATGGTCTAATAGAGCAGTCACTTTATTTTCAGATCCCTGAAGTTTGGATTTATGGTTGCTAAACTGCTAGTAAATATTCGTACTATGTGATTCAGTAATGTTTGGGTAGGAAATGCACAGGTTTGGGATTGAGTACTGTTGTCTCAATTCACTGACCCTTCTCTTCAATCTTTACTTGTCAAATTGCAGTTTTTGGCAACTGAATTTGTCACTTAGATGATTGAATTTGAATTTGTCACTTTTGCATTAAAATTCATTTGTATAGCAAGATTGGCAGCTGGAGAAAACACGAAAACAAGATGTATTCTTGTATAACTGTAGTAAACAACTCTGTATACAGAAGCTGATAATTGTTCTGCTACAACTTTTCAGCAACATTCACAAGTTACTTGTGAATAAGTTAATTAACTTCCTATCAGCTTTGCTTAGTTACCTCCTATCAGCTTTGCTTACAACTAACTCAGTTACCTTCTAGTGTCTCAAGTGTAACTCTCCATGACAAAAATGATTACCTCATTATGAGCGGTTATTATTATTATTAACACTTTACAGTAACCAGCACTGAAGGTCTGACAGCAACATGTATTAGGATTACCTAACCTAATTTCATGGACTTAGACTTAATGGCTTGAGTTGCTTCCTTGTAAACAATTGTGACCATTTCAACAAAAACCTGACTTGTTCGCACATCTTCCAATTTTTTTAATTTTCTTAGCATTATCTAGAAATGGATCATCAAAGTTTCATCCTTTCGTGGTGGGGTAGTTTTGGAATTGTATTACTAGATGCAAGAAAATTGATTTCTATAGCGACTATACTGAAAACAAACGGTTACGTTCGCAGCCAGAACTTCTGTTTGCATTAGTCTGCAGCATTGGAATTTCATTTAAAATTCACTATACACTGTAGATTAGCAAGTACAATGTTAGCTCTGTAGTCACTTATACATATGGGTATGAAGGGACTACAATCTTGTTTATGTTTACCGCATTGTAAACAAACATATGTGATACATAGACTGTTGGGGCTACAGAAATAAAGCAATATTTTCAAACTCTTCGTGAGCAGGCGAATAAGATGGTGTATAATTTTAATTGATTTTAGTCTTCCTTCTCTGAACAATGGCCCAATAAATACTTGTGTGTCTTTTCTTTGTAGCATGTGTAATTTTACGATTTTTAAGTGTAGTTTTTCTCAAAACCAATGTTTGTGCAAACAAGTTGAGTTTTTGCTGAGCACTATTTAATTATGATGAATTCTTGTGCCGAATTCTAATGTCAATGTGACAAACTCAATTGCTAAAACAGTATAATATAGGATACTTATTTTACTTAATGCATATTATAATTTTGTAGTCCCTGGGAGCTCACTGGGCAAGTGAACTAAGTCAGTTGCAAGAAACTCAGAAGAGAGAGTATCGTGACTTTGTAGTAAAGCTTCATGATGACATGTTAAATGATGAGTTGGGAAGTGAGTCTGATATATAAAGTATAGCAGTATATGTACTCTAGTAGTGTGTGGCTGTTCTAAGAATTACCAGTATATTATACTCTATCACTAACTGATTGTGAGACATGCTCAATGTGTTTACACTGTTCAGGGGACAGGACTCAGTCTCTTTTGGGTGACAAGAGAGCAGTGTCTTCAGGCTCCATTATTCCACAGGAGGAAGGGTACACTGAAACACCACCTGAACCACGAATGGAGGAGAGTTTCACCATCCATCTTGGTAAGGAAATTCTCTGTATCTATCATTCCGTACACCTGCATATACAGTACAAAATTAGCCCTTTGGAGGTCACAGTCTATTAGGAGCATTCAATGTAGTCTAACAAAATTACTGACTATAGGCATACTTGTTTGTGCCTATAGCATTGAGGATTACTAAATTACTTGTTTTATGGATGAGCATACCACCAAAGGGTCAAATTATTAAAATTCTGAGACCATGTTGTTCTTGTTTTCTCTAATTCAGGTTCCCAGTTGAAGACGATGCACAACTTGAGAATGTTATCATGCAACGTGTTGGACTTGTGTAGGCACTCGACCACATTTACTGGGTATGTGTGTGATCAATAGTTCATAACCTCAATGATGTGTATAGTGAACTTATATATGGTGTGACAGAGTTTGTGTGTTATTTGCTATACACTAGTTACCTGCAAGAGATTTGGAGAGTGGGGTGGGGTTAGATATAAACATACTTTTACTTGTAAAAGAATTAATGATTCCAGTTTTAGGGTTTTTACAGTATTGATTTTGTCCTTTACACAATGGTGTGAATTTCAGGATTATAGACAACATAATTAATGGCGTACAAGGCAATGTGTTAATAATATTATACCCCTCACAACAATATTAAATAACTTTTAAGAGTCAAACTTGGATGGCAAATAATAGTAAGAAAGCAGTATTTGTGAGGAAGCCTGTAATTGCTTCTATTGAACACTTTGAAACTTTGCGGAATTTCTGTTGCCTAGGCCTATTTTAAGTCCTACATTTTCTGTGCCATTTTTTTATTCTTTCATCATGAAGATTGTATGTTCCACACAACTTACCGCCTATCAAACATGATCAGAAGATAGTAACCAGCATCTGTAAATTTACGTATTTTGATTGCGTGTAACATAGACAAGTGGGAACTGCACAAGTTATGATGGTGTGTGACTTGTGGTCCCTTATACTATATATTCTAGCAAGCAATAACCATTATGAGATTATTGCATAGCAGTAATCTCAGCATATTCTTTTAAGATATACAAGCGGGTCTTTAAAATGGTTAGAGGCCTGCTAGAAAGACTTCAAGCATTGCAAATCTCACTTTGATCATTGAATTGCTGTGCATATTGCAGGCTAATAGCCCGCAGTAAGCAATCAGTCACTCAAGCCAACATTAGTTTAGCCACTCAATTAAGTTTATAACTAGACAGATGCTATCATCATGGAGCGAGCTGTAATTGTGCTTTATATGATCTTGTGACTGTGAAGCAGTAGCAGTCATTACATATATTGAACATGTTCTGAATAACTACATAAATATTACAATTAAAATCAATGTATATACATTTCTTTTATATTCCGCTGCATATATTATGGTTGGAAGTGTCGAAGACTGCGCAGTCAATTGTGAACAATCTGGTAGCTTTTTGACTGTTGTCACTAGTACTATGACTGTCATCATTCAGTTGTAAATAGCTGCATTATCACTATGAAGGTGCTTGGAGTTGCGTGTTTTCGCTTCCACCGCTATTGAAGATTCCAAAAACATGTAGGCAGCCTCTTAGGTGGAGCTCATTCCGAAGGTGTGCAAAATCAAGAAGTTGCTGTGACAGTGATGATGACAAATACAAATAAGGAAGTCCAGTAATCTCCACCATTGATTTCATCCGTGACGTTGACTAAAGAACTAGTAAGGTTTATTTAATCGTAAAGTTGCTGTGTAATGAACAATGACTGATATTGATCGTAAACTGTCATGTAATCGACGATGACTTACAGCTCTCTTGCCAGTGTGGGGCTTGCTCAGGCTCACCCCAATAGTTCCTAAAATAATCCGTAAAGTCTTCAAACTTTTCTTTACCAAAGTACTTCATGTTCTGATTCACCAAAACTTTTGTCATTTACAGTAGTACTGTACTTTAATATGCTATTCTGTACAATTAGAATGTGTTTGAAAGATAATGTGGTCACTACTTGACTTATATCCCCTATAGGGGTGCTCGCACATTCCAGCCACACAAACTGCAGACAGCCATGTCTCTCTACTCGGAAAAGTTGTCTGCATTGATCTTACTGGTCGATAGTCGGATCAACACACTGGGAGAAAACAAGAGAGGTATAGTTGTACTGGAGTATAGTATGTGTGAGACACCCTTAATATTGAGACAGTGTTTTGCAGCTTACTTAGTTGTATATTGTGTTATTGTAAAGTCATGTAGTGGAAATGTTTATTTGAGAAGTGTCTCAATGTAGCTTTCATTCTGCATGTCTGATTTGGTAGTCAATACTTATCACACAAGTACAAGAAATTAAGGATGGAATATCCATTACTTCAAGTGTAGCTAGGCAACCTCCCTTGTTTCACTACTTTATATTTCTATGGAATACAGAAATTCATTTTGCTTGTACTTGTTTGGTTACTTTTTGTAACATAATTATGATTGGTAAACTTGCACATACCACACGAAAAGAAAGAATGGTGCCTGACTTTGTCTGAATGCGGCCAAACCATAGTGAAGTGTCCATTATGCTCTTGTTCAGCTATGTCCAGGAAACAAAGAATGGTACAAGGAATACTTCTACAATCATCGCTCACTATGGACAATATTGGCAATTCCTGCTACAAATGTAGAGAAGCCATTATACAGTACCATAAATTGTCGATACCTTCCACTATCGGTTTTAGATGGGACACAAAGGAGGACAGGGCATGATGCATGCATTGTATGTACTGGCAGTACTGTGGTATTCCAAAAGCACCTGTTGGGCTGAAGTGACATCTATAGAAATATTACCTGTAGTTTACTTTCAGTGTGGTTACTTTGTTGTTCCTACTGTCCAGCACTATAAATCTAAAATTACCCACACAATACAATAGACTGAACATTCCTTGGACTGTAGAGTAGTGTAGATAATAAGACAATAAAGGAAATTTGGAAATAATGTGAAAACTTTGATTTTGCCAAAACAGACATTTTTTTTGTAAAGAAAAGCACCATTCTCAATTATTGCCATGAATATAATGTCTTCATTGTTTGGTCATTGTAGTATTTGCTAGCATCACTCACCAGTCAACTGATTTCCATTTTGCTGATATTGATGTGCAAATCAATGCGATCCGTAAACTAGCACAAACCACCAAGCAGGAGAACAAAGACTCTACCACCATTAGTCCTAATGGAATCCTAGCTACTGATGAGAATGGCCTGGACGTGCCATCATCTCTGAACTCATCCTCTCTTAGTGACTTCTCTAATGATGGTAGAGAACATGGCTACAACTTGGCAGCATTCAGAGGAGGAGATGCTGAAAGTGGTGGATCTGAATTAGGTCCTGCAGGATTTCTGGAACACTCTGAGTCAGTAATGTTATCACCAGGTAGGTATACTGTGTGGTTACATCATGATAGCACTGTATTATCAATAAAGTGAAGTATAAGTGAGTTACTTTGTCCAGACAATATAGTAATGTACTATTTCGTTGGTCCCCAATTTACAGTAGTTAGTTAGTTAGTTAGTTTGTCAGTCAGTCAGTTAGTTAGTTGATTAGTAGATAGTTCAGTTAAATAGTACAAATATAATATTCCATAGAAACTTGGTGAAAGCATTTTGGTAGTTCTGAAAACATATATGGGTTCAGTTATTGCCCAACCAATACAGCATGCTGAGCTGCCGTGAAGGAAAAATGACACTGGTTTTTGTTGGGTTAATCTTTATAATCTCTACTGTACAGTGATATATAAGCAAACACACTCATGGCACAGTGTATTTTAAATTTGTTGAATAACACACAACACAAACACACACACACAAACATACACATACATCGCACGCACACACACTACACACATCTGCATGTTTAATCACCCACACTGCTTTATACAATCCAGACAATTTGATGTCACTTGTGTCATACTAATGACGACTTATAGGGGCTGTACATAATACACCATCTTTTCCCCTCGAAATAAACTGTAAACTGGTTCCATTCTGGCAACTATATGATTTCCTAGTCCTTCTAACTGCTAGCTTTCTACTACTTGTCATTCTCAGGGGTATATTCCGATTCTCATGAAGGTGTGTTCTGGTCTCTACCCTACAAATTTGCACTACATTTGGGCCAAGGTTCTGGCTTTGTTCATTCATTTCAGCTGAACTTTAACTCACAAACTTGTCCCTTAACTGACATCATTCCAGGCAAAGAAGTAAACCATTACTTTCACTGTTGCACTCTATTTTGTCTATGAGTCCACCTCTAAAAGCACCTCACTTTCTTACATGCACATTGTTTAGAACACATAGTACACATCTGACGTCAGTACTATTCGTAGTGGCATGGCAGTGTGACACATGCTTCCATAAATTCATGTTTTAATTTTATCACATTTGCTTTTTGTATGAAAGTTACCAAATTGTAAGGTGAGTTCTTTAGGTACACATTTGAAATCCATAACAGGACACAGTGCATAAAAAAGAATTGACTGGTATAGTTTGCTGGCAGGTACTGTGTGCTTAAAAGTAAATAACCCATAGCAACATCCCGGAGGAAGAAATTCCCACCAATGAGTGTGCCTTCTACTTTACCACCAGCAGTGCTGCAAATATTTTTATCTAGGTTTGATCATTTTGGTTATTGTACACTCTCTCTCCCAGGTGATGTATATGTGACAAGACATTCTAATTTATCAGAAGTTCATGTCATCTTTCATCTTGTCACTGATCCATTGTTGTCAGTCAGTGACATACCAGCACGTCACTCTGTCATGGTGGGGTTACGTAACTGCTTACATGCTGCATCACATCATGACATACACACCATCACTATACCACTACTGATGGTACATGACATGTCACCAGTAAGTCAAATTGTGACTTGTGTTCTTATTAGTATAGTGATGCCACGATATGAAAAATTTTAATATGACAATCACAATATCATGGGACTTATATCATGATAGTCACAATATATTAAATGAATTGAATACGTTGATGTTTTCACAGTACAAGATTTTAATTTTAACGATGATTTGACTAAAAGTTCACTCTTTTATGCATCACCACATGTTTCCAGAGAAATGTCCTCATAGTTTACAAATATTAAGCCACTTTTCACTAAATAATTTGTATTTTTTATATCACGATATAGATTTTTTCTCTATCATGATTATCATAAAACAATTCTATCACAATAATAAGATATATCATGGCATCACTAGTTCTTGTAATGTATGTTGCCCTCCAACAATTGCATATCCTTGGAAATGTAAAATTAATGTTTTAGTAATTTGATTTGCTGTATATGAAATATGTACTGTGTGTAGGAGATGACTATTAACTGGTGTTTGAAACGAGCTGAACTTGTGATGAAGTGTGTTAAAGGTACATGATATTGCTGTCAGCTATTAATGTAGCAGATTACATGTGGTAGGTTTTATGATGGAGAGCACGTCATGGGGAGGGGCTGATGCACGCACTATACAATTTGTTGTTCCACCAGTAAGTCATGTAATGTATGAATGTATACATGTCACAAAATTTACTATCTATAGGGTCTGTCAGATGAGCTGTTTGTTGACTTGTGTGAAATGTTACCACGTGTGTTTCGTATGGCCAGTACCCGTAATTTGACAAAGAGATAGTCAATGTGTAGCTTTATGTGTCATAATAATGTTATGGTTGTCAAGAAAAAAAAGCAATAGAACTGAATACATAGTTACCAAATACTTCTAATATGTATGCCTATTACTCACTAAGGCCACAACAAAATTAATGTGGCAGGTAAACTAGAAGATAAAGAATGTTATGATGGCTGGTAGACTTGTGAATATTGTGTAAGCAACTGCAGTTATAGCAAAGTGAAGGGATTAGGGAAATATTGATTCTCCACTTTATTTCAGAAATGCTTTAGCTCCTGCATTTGTAGAGATATACTCTAATCGAGCAGTCGTATACCTATATATAAGCTGAATAGCCATCTGACTGTCCATCTGTCATACCAAACTTGGTATGAATCAACACAATCAGTGCTGATAATGAAACACTCATCATCAGGCTACTCTAGGATTATTATCACCAGTTCACAAGTGCTTCTGTTCATTCTCTGTGGTGCTCAAGGTGTAGAGAAAATCTGAGCTACATTCCTTAGTAAACTACAACACAAGTAGTAGAACACTCAACTAACATGTAAGATGCACCCACATGTTGACACATGTTTTTCTTTGTAAACAGTACTTTTTTGTGCACCTTTTAAAACTCAACTTTACTTCATAGTGTCTTCACATGCAAAGCACATATCGATTAGCGAAATTAAACACTTATCACCTTGCAACTCTAATATGTTGTAGCAAATCAATACGTGCTTTTGATATAGCAATGAAGGCTCTGATGGTAAGAGAAAGATCACGAAAAGTTGCATTCCTGTCAAACCACAGACAAGTAACTGTGGCGATTTATGTACCTCCCTTAACGCCAAGTGATTACGACCAACCTACATGGGTTTGATCTGCCTAGGTCATAACTTTTTTTCATCTTTAGGACCTTTTTGATGCACCATTTTGTTCATGGAATTTTTCATCCACAAACTCTGGACAAATACAGGTACATTTGCAATTTGCCTTCCCTACTACAAAAGTGCTCTGCATTCTATGCTATGTGCCAGTGCTGAGTATTAAGATCTGTGTGTTTATCCAGTGTGTTGTATTAGGCTTCTTTCACACTTACATGTTTTAAGCATAATTATAGGTGTGCACTGACATGCAAAACTGTATGAGGCTTTATTCAGATTTTCCTCGTTACTGCTATAGTAAATAAATAACTAGCATGATTTGGCAGGTACTACTGTGCATCTGAAAAATGATATTACTGCCACCATGTGTATACCATAGTCTACACTGAGGAATTGTGTGTGCAATCACTTGACTTGACACAACTGTTTCGCTAATCCTGCTTATATCCGTTCACTCTAAATATGCTTATAGGATCATAATCATGTTACCTTAAAGGACTTTATCACTTTCATAGAACATTTGCTTTCCATACAGTAACTATAATTGCAAAATTAAATGTGTTGGCTTTAAAAAATTATGCACAAGTTCAGTTTTGTTTAATTTGTTGACAGTAAGGTAAACATCATGTAGAAACTGAAACTGTGTTCTGTGTACAGTCTGTACACCACCTCCTGTCAAGTAGGTATACAATTGCCTTAGCTTGCATGTAGTTTAACTAACCCTGCATATTCATTATTAACTATACATACTTAAAGGATGGCATGAAGATCATGTACCAGTACTTTAGAGCACTATCAACATGTGTGCCAGCAATATAGGACACTAAAAATCACATTAGTTGTCCTGCAAGTGCATGTAGTAATAAAGCAGGTACCAAATGCTACAATTATAATTAATTAGTTCTTGCAATACTGATAGCATACCTGCATGCTCACATCAATACTTGCAGGATGGCATTAGGAAACCTCATGTTCTTGAAAAGTGACATCACCACGTATAACTACATGAATGACACTGGTGTTTAATGTGGAGATGGTCCTGCACATGTAGGAGGAGCTGAAATTGATTCCAGAGAATATGTTTTTTTCAACCTGCCTATGTAGTAGAAGGCCTAGTATTGCAATTGGATTGCAGTCACCAATATGATTGTACTTCCAGTACATAGCAGGATTCTCCATACCATAAAAAGGCCAGTACGTTGTACTTATGCACCTATCAATGTTATTCCCCACCTCTCCCCTCCTGGGCATAAGAGGGAAAATGGTAGAGATTTGACTTTAAAAAAAATCAAATTCCCCACCCATGGGGGAACAACTAGTGGTCAAAGTATGGCTGCAGTATATACACTTTAGGAAACAGGCTAGTTCTTATGTAGCTTGCAAGTTAAACAAACACCTAGAATTTTGAATGGTCAAATGCCCCACTATTGGGGAAGAATTTCAGACCAAAATCCCCACTAAGCAGCCCAGGGGGAGGGGATAGGTGCATTAAGTACCCATGATAGTGTTCCTGACAAACAAAATACATTTTAACTCTACAGCCTTTAGTAGTCACTTCTTGAGCTTCATTAATAATGGACCACAAATCCATACTTATTGTTAAATAATTAACAAACTCAATTTAAAAATTATTGTTCTGTTTGGTTATATCTTCCTAAGAAATATATTATCACATGATTATACTTGTACACCAAATTGTCACTAATTCCTAATCATCCAACGGTCGATCCTTACTTATTGCAGTATTTATTTCAACCCTAATTATACGCACCAAATTATCAGTCTCTCATTAACCAATTGATGTATAATAGAACCAAATATTAGTAGCATACTAGTTTGTGTATAAAGAAATTCTACAAAAATAAGAATCACTGTATACAGACCTATAGAATTAACAGAAATAACACTCAGTTACTATAAAAATTAATAACTACTGTAAAATGCCATGAAGAAATTAAAAAAATATAACACTGGAAATGATAACTTAACTAGTACGAGTGTTTGTAAAAAAAAAATCAATTAAGTTTTTTAATGTCTTTGGCAAGTGTACTCAAAGTGTCGTTACCACTTTCTTCCATCACTTTTAAAAATTTGTGAAAGTTTGTTTGATTAACTGATAAGTTTGGTAGTATCACGTAGTCCAAAAAGTAGTCTGCTTTATCAGCTGATGTCTTCAGTGACTTTATTTCAGCCTTCAAATTACCAGGTAGGAGACCAGCAGATCGTAGCTTAGCTATAAATATAGCGTCATCCATAGGAAGTGTTTCAAGTAGTTGTGGACTAAATTTCTCAATATTATCCCGAAATTTCTGTGAGTCATCTATATTAAAAAATAATACACACACACATAGTAGCAATACTTCAAACTATGCCAATAGTGAAACATCATACCAAGAGTAAATAGTGGGCTCTCCCAAATTATTTACTTGTGATTGTACAAGATGATTACCTTTATCATCAGGTTTTTCTTTTGATGTCTCAGTATTAGTAGATGTACGATCAGTACAGTCTGAGCAAATATATAAACCAATAGTAAAGCAAACATAAAAGTGTACTATAGCATATGGCTAGACTATTACAGCCCATTATATGTAGTAGGTGTAATACACAATACATCCTATTAACTGTGTATAGATGATAACAACTAAGACTATAATGTTGTCTCTGTATGTGGTAAAGAAAGATGATACAAAGAAAAACTTACCCAGCAATGATTCCCCTATTCATGGTAAACACAATGGTGCTAGTTGCAACTCTATATCATTGTGTTTGTAAGTTACAACTGCATGCTTTTTGTAAGTGCTTGTAATTTAATTTCCCTATATGCTTGCTGTGCAAATTAATTTTTCTGTTGTTACTATGTAGGCCTGTAACTCTAAAAGTTATTGGCATGAACCATACACTTGGCTATGTAGATTATAAAGAATTTGAAAATACACCATTATGCTGGGTTTTTGCAGATCTGGCTACATTTGATAATTTGTAAACTCAAAACTTCATAATTGTCTAAGGTATGCATTTTGACACATTGTAGAATTACTTTATTTTGTGCAGTGCTTATTTGGTTAGCTTTCTAGGGTTTGGTATTGTTACATAAATGGTTGTGACATTAAAGCATGATTGGCAATAGCCTTGTAAAAGCACAAAAAAGGTGGCAAGTATCTTTATTTTTAAGTTGGCAGTGTGAGAGAAACCAGTAGTCTGTGTCTGATTTTTACAATCTTACCATCTCTTCAATTACTCCCATTACATAATATGTGACCCACTGAGCAAAACACCAGCCATTTTTGCACATTCCTTTAATTGCATTTATTGTATGTCTGTTATCTATAGTAACAAAGGAGTGGACAGCCAAAGTTTCAGCTTTTTGTGAGAATAATCTTGGAGTTATAATGCTAGACAGTTGAAACAGGAATAACTCGATTTATACAGCAACAATATGGCAAATGAAATACAGGTGCTTGTTTATAACTCATGACTGAAACAAGCTACGAAGACGGGTTTTGGCTCAGTCTGTTCATCATGAATTGGCACATTGATTAAGGTATACTGTTTTCCATGTACATCTCTGTGTGGACAAAGAAGAAGGCCATTTCAACAATTAAATAATGACGGTACACTTTTTTCTACCGCATTGTAAATAAGCACCCATAACTCACATACCGTGGTATGCTGTACGAACACAAAAAACAAAGATTTTCTTACTCCGAATGAAAAGGAAAATCTGGTGGTGTATAGGTTTTATTCATTTGAGGTTGTTTCAGTACATACTGAATTGATTAAAACGTGCATAAAATTTTAACGTGGCATGCATATTTTTTTTCTTTTTTGCAAAACCAGTTTTTGCTCAGCAGGTCACAACTTGTGAAAAATAGCCACACTGGATCCTCACTAATCTGAACAGTAGTAGTAACCATTCTATTAGACTAGTTGTTTTGTTATCAGATGTATGTTCTATTAGAGTAACCCAGCTAGGCCCTGTGGGCTTTGCTAAACTGAAAAGACTTTCACAACATGAGAACAGAGCTGTTCAGATTAGTAAGGATCCACTGTATAATAATTTATACCATTACCTTGGTGATCAGTAGTACTGGGTACTTCAGGATGGGCAAGACAACAATCAGAGCTCTCTATGCCTGAAAATTTTAATGTATTATAGTAAATTTTCATATAGTATGCAGTTTTCATACGTACCTGGTGAGGTAAGTAGTCCTTCGTACCAATCATCCGGAATGAAAGTGCCACAGTAAAGGTCTTTCTTTTGTATTAGACTATCATATTTGATGTGTGGATTTCCACAATTTGGACATGGCACAAAAGGTATGGGCTTGGCAGACGCAGGAATAATTTCCATGCAAATTTCATTTAGTTTACTTCGAAAAAAGTTGATCAATTCTTTACGGCATTCAGCAGCACCCTCAAGACTTTTCACTAGGACAATATCCAACTGGATCTGGCTACTTTCTTCACACAACTTGACATGATATAACTGGCCTTTGATCAGAACAATCTTTATTTCATACTTGGTCAACCTATGCAATAACAAAATTACAACACTAAATCAATTATTCATCACTCACCCAACAATGCTTCTGTCTCCACTCCAAGTGATGCATGCAGCCACCATGTGGTGATATACCATTGGTGGAATGAACCCAGCCATGAATTTGAAATGAATGGACCATTCAGCTGTTTTGATCTGTTGCTTTTCCATGTCATTTTTAGCTATGCGAAGCTGTGAAGGTACAATGAACACTTTATTTTCCTTTTCAATCTCAATTTCAGGATGGGAATCAAACAATCTTGTTTTAGTGCTAACTGCTACTATAAAGCCAAACTTAATTAGAAAAACAACCGCTTTTTCAAAAGAGATTTCGGAACTGGCAAATCTGTATCTCTTGTTGAACATCTGAAGCATGTGGGCCAAGAAAGTGCCTAACAGGAAACCATCTTCTGTAAGGCACTTGTAAGCAAAATCTTTTGTATCTCCTGTTGCTTTGTAAGGATGGCCAACAACAAGAAAAGAGATCAATTTTTCCAACCATTGAGGAGATAGAAAAATCAATTCTTTCAGCCCATCAACTGCAGGAAAGTGCAAGATGATGCCTTTGTGATGAAAATGGATGAGAGCTCCGTTTAATTCATCGCTATCCTCCTCAGCCATGAAGCCATTTTCAACTGCAATCTTATGGAAATCAGAGGTAGTGATAACATCTTCCTTTAGTAGCAGCAGCTTCTCTTCAATTTTTATGTAGACTAGTGGATGTTTTTCCTGTAAAATTGGAGTAGTTGCTTGACTCACAATATTCTTTAGTTGGGCAATGGTGGATGGATCTCTATACTTATTGCTTATAAATATGCAATACTTCTCAAGAGCAACCTGTAGGCCTTCACGATTTCCAAACAGATGTTTTGCATATGGTTTCCCTTCAAGCTCTTTTGCAAGTTGTAAAATGATTTCCTTTTTGGCTGCTTCAACATCACCCGTGATTTCATCAAGATGGGTTGCAATCAAGACTACAGTGGGTAGCCGTTCAGACTTGTGATGGGCATCTCCATCGTCGTTGCAAACTGAAGTGACGGTCTGAAGCCAGTAATGAATTACTTTAAACTGGCTGGCCTTTGGAACATGTGCAGATTTATTCTGGTCACCTGGCCTGGCTTGTGTGGGATGAGATAAATTGCAGGAAGCCTTAAAGACAATAAAAACCAGGTTGTTTTTTCTCACAAATACAGTATGGGTGTTCAAGTATTGGATCTGGCCAGCGAAGTCCCACACAACGGCAGTAAATTCATCTTCACTGGATACCATCATGATCTTAGCTTTCTTGATTTCTTCTACCTTTACTTCAGGCATTTGCATTTGCATTTGTGAACGTGAACGTGAACGTGAACGTGGAAGTAAAGACTTAGCCTTTTTCTTTACAGTCAAATTTAAACTATGGCAGTATCGGACGTGAAGCTTGTCAGCCATATCTTCAGGAGTGCACTGGCGCCAGTTGTTTGCATAGATGGTACCAATCTTAACATCTGCTCCTTCTGTTGCTGCATTTTCTTGGAACGATTCATCAAAGAGAGTAGAAATTAAGCAAGTCTTCCCAGCATTCTCGGGACCGAATACTAGGAGTCGTATACTGGAGGAATTAGCTTCCCCCAGTTTTATTGCCAGTGAGTAAGCTTTCTTTTCTTCATCAGTTACTAAAGTGGTAAGGTAAGAGAAAAGTGTATTATCATATTAGTGCAGTGGCTTAAGAGAATTTGTGGCTAACTACAGTCATACATACGTGTGATATTAAACTCTGTGTTGTGTACACTTATTAAATTCTGTGTGCCTGCGCCTTGTACTAAAAGGCGTAAGATCATGGATTTGGCCTGCTAAGCTAAGTTGCATGGGGCATACACGTTAAGACAAGATCAACGCCCGGGTCTGGAAATGAAGACTGCTGTAAAAACAGCGTTAGCTATGAAAGTAACTGTTATTGGGGCGAGCCTGAGCGAGCCCCACACTAGCTGGTCAAACCCGTGTGTACGAGCGTCAAGTATACGGACATAGTGAACGATCAAATGCGGCGATCATCGTATGTACGAGCGTCACGTTTACGATGATGAACGAGAATGTAACGGTAGAACGTATGTACGAGCGTCACAAACACGGATGGCAAACGAGAATGTAGCGGTCCAAGGTATGTACGAGCGTCACGTATACGGATAGCGAACAAGAATTTACCAGTCCATGCTACCACGTGTGCAGATTGTGCCACATGGCAAGTAATGTGGAGACTGATGAAGCACGAGAAGAGAGGCTATGAAGAAGGAGAGAGCGCGACCGAATT
This sequence comes from Dysidea avara, assembly GCF_963678975.1. Classification (NCBI taxonomy): domain Eukaryota; kingdom Metazoa; phylum Porifera; class Demospongiae; order Dictyoceratida; family Dysideidae; genus Dysidea; species Dysidea avara. Next base: position 36,681,132 of record NC_089278.1, read on the forward strand.
CGCAGACAGACAGAAACACCTGAACAAAGAGATGCAAGGTTTAATATAATCACTTTACAACTCTAGTAGAATTACTCAACCATTTTGTATAGATTGGCTAGGCGCAGAGAGTATGATAGGAATAGATGTACTACTATAAGATTACAGCAGAGTCAGTCAGAAATAGAAGAGAGCCTCAGGACAAGAAGAGAGCAGGCTAGGACAACAAGACGGACCGAAACTACTGAAGAAAGAGAATCAAGGTAAATTTGCAGGACAGTACTTTGATTTTATTCCTACATGTACTGGTACTTCTGCTACTTCATACAGACCGGCAAATGTCAGTATCAACATCAATTGATCAGGCTCGCCCCACAATGCTTTTAGCATTTGTCTAGTATAAATGTGAAATTGCTTTTTGAAAATCGCGTCCGATTTTTATCTGCCTTTTTCCAACTACCCGGCAAGGCAGGCAGGCAGGCAGGCAGGCAGGCAGGCAGGCAGGCAGGCAGGCAGGCAGGCAGGCAGGCAGGCAGGCAGGCAGGCAGGCAGGCAGGCAGGCAGGCAGGCAGGCAGGCAGGCAGGCAGGCAGGCAGGCAGGCAGGCAGGCAGGCAGGCAGGCAGGCAGGCAGGCAGGCAGGCAGGCAGGCAGGCAGGCAGGCAGGCAGGGCAGACCAATAATCGGGTTTTGGCAGGTGTTTAAAATTCAGTATCCATCCTTCTGTAGGGTTTATTGTTTTTAACACTATATCTGATGTTTGTAACACTAAGACTCCTCCAAGTAAGATGATGGCAGCATTTTGGGAGGGGGAGGGCTGTGTGATAAGTGGACACAACTTATACCAAGTGTGGAGGGTTTCAAGGACCTAGCCTACAAGATTAGGTTGGGACATGCCAGTTAATCTCTGACACTGAATTAGATTTCTAGTGCACATGTACAATACTATATTGGTCTTTAGAGTGCTAGTCTATCCTTCATGTCCGATCGTATCTGCCTTACCCAACTACCCCTGCCTGCCTGCTTGCCCTGCTTTCATTTTTATCTTCAATCACCCTGGTTGTCATCTTTATCATAGACAGTAATAATATTTTGTTTATTTATTAGAACTTTACAGTGACCAATACTGAAGGTCTGACAGTAACATGATGTTTCTATGTTGACACATTCTCATCTTTAGATGCCACAAAATTATTTATAGTGCTCATGCTGCTGTAAGAGGCATTACTATATAGCTAATTGATACTGACATCTGTTGGAGTTCACGAGTGCTTTGGAATGACCATCGATGCCCACTTTTGTGGTAAGCTTATTGCATCTGAGCACTAGTTGTGTAATTTTGTAAACCTGCTAGTGGAAAAGTTTCTGCCTTGGTGTTGTGTAAATAGTATATTCAAATTATTGTTTATATTACCTTACTGCACTTTTTAATAAATTTAAAGTTTACGCTTGTATAATTTTCAAGGACACATCATGCTCAGTGACTTTGTTTACCATTTTACCACACCATTAGTTACTAGCACACTTGTAGAGTGTAAAGTGAATATTGGATTGTTCCAGAGAAGATTATAACTAGTCTTTGTTGATCTGACATTACATCAGATCAAGGTCAAAGTAGATGTTTACGAAAAATATGGACAGTTTCCATTTCTAAGGGAACTCAAAACGTACTACCACCAAATCGACACTTTTTACTGTCAGCAAAGATGAATGGGACACAAAGGAGGGCACTGGTAAGTCCATGAAGAATGCACTGTACATACTGCGGTATGTGAAAAGGAACCTCTCAGGTCAAAGCGATATCGAACAGTGAAAAAATCAAGCCCGTAGCTTTAGTCGTTATCGAGTTACGCTTGTCTGAAGGCATCAGTCAGTCAGTCAGTAGAAAATTCTGTTCAATAATTTTAAAAAAATAATAAAAATCCGTAGCAACTTGTTGAAAGCATTTTTGGTTGATCTGAAAGCTTGTTTGGGCCTAGTTTTACCTACTGTAAACAATACTGCCTATTGTCGTCACGGAAAATTGAGGCTGGTTTTTGGGTGATGTTATTTCATGGGCCACGCCTACTCCTTTGTGGTCCCTACTATCATAATCCTTTAGAAGCCATTAAAACAGTCATGTGTATGAACATGTGGTAGAATGGTGTAAATTGCACTTCATTGAAAGATGTAGGTTCATTTCTCCAAGACAATTTTTTTTTGTTATTTAGGACTTTTTAGGTACGCATTTTTAAGAAGTTCTACGACTGCTCTATTACAACCTTTTCATATGGCCACCCAAAAGTGCCGGGTTGAATACCCACATTCAACCCAGTTTCTGTTCACAATCAATCATCACATGATGGTATTCATTGAGTGATAATTGTCTTCTGTGCATTTTATGTATTCATTAAAAACCGCAACCCACTTTTGAAGCCATAAACTGAGTTAAACCCGAGCTCAACCCTGCTCCTTTTTTGTAGGGTTGAACTCGGTTATGACTTCTGGGTTCAACCCGGGTTCAACCTGGTTATGGTGGTCATATGAACACGTTAACCCGGGTTGAATGTGGTTTAAAGTGACCATATGAAAGGGGTGTTAGAGTAGCTGACTGTTCTATTACAGTACATATCGATCTTTTTTAGCAGAAAGTGGTCGGCCATCCTTGACTGGTTCAATAGGTAATTGGGCAGTATTCGATCTAATTGGTTGGTAAATGTCTAATGGCTGACCATTATAATCCACTCTGAATTGTTCTGAGACCAATTCAGGATCTGTAGGAAATGGGAAATAGAATGGTGGAATCTGTTGACTACACTGAAGGCTGCATCTCGTGTCACAGAAAGCAGTTATGTACTGATGGCTGGAAGTGCTGAAGGCACACTACCAGATGTACACATTTACAACTTAAATACTTTATGTTTATATCTGAGGGAGTTTGTATAGTTAAATGCTGGATGAGCTTCAAAGGAGGTATTTGCAACCCAGGCTACACTGAGGTAATTATGTCCTCAAGTAGAACAGTAATTAGCTACGCTTGGGATAAATTCTTCTAGAACGTACATAAAAAGTGGCTTCTAACAAATTCCTGTACAGGTATCTATGGGGATGGTCACTCGTGCTTGAGACACTTTTCACATCTGTTACATCATATTGGTGATTTGTACAGAGATATCACATGAGTTACTTCAAGTTTAGAAATGTCATTTTAACAGTATGGGATGGTTGATACCCAGATGACACAACAGTATTCAGAAATTGTTTAATGGCATGGTCTGGAATGTTTAAGAACCCAAGTAGGTGGTTTTCTTTATTGCAGTTGTAGTCAACACAATCATGTCATGATGGTCTGGTTTTGAAGGTACTCAGGTACTGTATACAAAGATACTAGTAGTATGGTGTAAGGACAGAGGTCATTTGTAGAATGTATAGGCCTATACATCAAGATGTCATCTGCATCTTTTGTAGAAATATCACTGAAAGACTGATGACAATAGTGCCATACAGTATCAATGCATCAGTTCAATGTTACAATGCATCAGTATCAATGTTACAAAGCATCAGTTCCCTTTGATTCTTTATATAACCTACTAAAGTTTGCATTGTGGGTTTGAGTTTAGCATAGACTCTAATATGTTGGTTTACGGTTAGGCTAACCATTTTCTCAGAAGGAAGTATTGCATAGTTCAGTTACTATATAGGCATCAGTAAATGGTCATGTTCACAATGTGGGGATTGTTTTTCTACACAGCACATTTCAACCGCATGACAAGATGGCTCAGCCATTCACAACCTATACTCCTAAGTACTTATTTTAGCACTTTAGGTTACTTTAGACATCCACAAAGTGGTTATTTGGTTAGAAATGGTATCACTACAGCCAGTGAAACCCACAGTCATATATTTTTGTGCCCACAATTTTAACCCACAATCACTGTTTACAAACCTCTGTATAAAAGTAAAGTGGTGAATGCAAGTTTGCCTTCCTTCACCTATTAGGTGAGCAGGCCTCAGTGGTATACTGTATATAAATTAAATTTGGCGGTGAATTGGCGATTCATCACTAAACTGCCAAATTTAAATTTCACCATTATTATTGTGTCCAAGCTTTTGATAGCAGTTGTTGAAACAGGTTTCGACAAACCAAGTGTGACTTCATGGATACTACTTAAATATACCTTGTTGGTAAATTAGCGTGGTCCCATGCATGCAAATGGGTGGGACCACGCTATGGACTAGACTAGAACTCATATACTTGATTAGTGGGCGTGGTTCCACGTAAGTTTGCAGATACAAACAGACATGATTTTGTGCACAGCCATTGATAAATGGGTGAGACTCTACGTATGCTTACAGACAGCAAATGATCTTGATGAGTGTGCATGGTCTACAAAACAAATCGGGCTGCAGCAGGACCTGAATATTCTTTAATGCTGGTCAGATCCAAACCTGGTTCAATCATGAAAGCGACTAGATGGATGCAGTGACTGAGTCCATAACATTTAGCACAAAAAGGATTGTACACTACAGCATGTGCACTTTGTCCTTATACCACTCGTGTGCACTGCCAATTTTTCAGTGAGAGCATTTCACCAAATTAAATTTTTGCCAACTGCAATTTTATGGCAAAATTGCCAGATATTAGTTTCACCAATATTTGTTGTTATACAGTATATTACATGTAACACTTTCACACCTCAGATCAAAGGAGCTATCTGGGCTACATTTTGTATGCATCCCAGCTAGCCGGGTTACATGCGAAATGTACCCTGGGCTACAACTGGGCAATAATTATATAGACACTGAGGCCACAATCAATTGTGGATATCGATTAATATTCACGTGATTAGGATGCACAACTTGGATTTTGCTATGAAAACCACTCAGGCGGATAGCGTTTTGTTATCCTTGCCATCTTACGAGTTGAAAAACGTTGGGCTAAGGTGAGAACTAGTGCTATAACTTACTCACCAATTGTTTCCGCACGTTTTCAAATATGGACACACCCCCATCATGAAGCTACCACTCTGCACGGAGTAACCACTCTACAAGCATGCTATTACCTATCTAGTAATTTTCTATAAACGATTCAATAGCACTGATTAAAACATTAAACTTGCATAACTGAAATTCTCTGTGATATCTCTAGGCAATGTCCATCTTCATAACCAAACGTAACCAGAACGTACTAGCTGCTGAGCCATAATCAAAAATTTTAGGTATGCATATATAATACATCCAGTGACTGCACTCGTATTGGCTTGGGTGATTGATCACCCTGTACAGGCTATCAGCTGATAAGTGTTACATATTAGCTGTAACACGGGGCAATTTGGGCTTTGCCTGAATGTATGCCCTCTGGCTGCAAAGCCCTCATTCCCATATTACAACTATTACAAATAGCAAATTGTATAAACTGAAGCACTATTGTGCAAAACCCTCGGGGAAATTGAATAAACATATGGAGATCCATAGTACCAGGTAACAACACGTGGATCAGTTTTGCTGCTTGTCCTGTTTCTATAACAGGGCTATAATTATCACTTTGGTTAGCACACAAACCAGGTATAAAAATGCAACTTGTACCTACTGAAATAACTTACAGTAGCTTTAGCACAAAACAAGCAGCAACAAATAGTGTAGTAACTTTGTGTGACAACACGTGGACCTTAGTCCCAATTAGGCACCAGCCTTTCTAGCACACTCCATTTTATCATATTATAGGTTTACTGACCACAAGATTCGTGAAGGCTCATTAATTTAAAGCTTCTAGTCTAAATCCAAGAGATCTGCACGGAGCCTGGCCTGAAATTTTGTAGATCGCTGGTTATATCTGGACAACTCAACAATAATTAAGAAATCTTGACATATTAAAGATTTTGAAATCTCATCCCTGCTTTTGTTGAGTTTGTCAATCCCTCGTCTGAATCAGTGGAGTATCGCTAGTACTATGGTTGAAAAGGATTTATTGCTAACACTTTGTACATCAAGACTTCATCAAGAAGTGAGGAGGCCAAGATGAACAGCACATATCACCACAACTTTAGAATAAAGTGTTTGCAGAACAATCCACACATTTAATTTGTTAAACTCATCAAGAGAAGCCACACAGAGCCGCACAAGACAACTACAGTAACCCTAGCCTTGCCATCCTGAGGGTTAAATGTCATAGTATTACTAAATATCATGGTATTAATATAAAAGCCATTGGCATTAAAGTAACAGCCATTTACCTCAATAAGTACACAGAAAAATTTGGAACCTTCAACTAGAGTAGGGACCATAGCACATCGATAAAAAGTACTGAGACAAGCTGGAGTAGTGTACGATATTAAATCACTGTAAAACAATAAGTGTTATATCCCTACTGTGCATTTCCATAATGGTATCTTGAGCACAGTAGGGATATAACACTTCTTATTGTTTTACTGTGGTTTAATATCATGGACTACTCCAGCTTGTTTCAGTACTTTTATCGATGTGCTATGTATGGTCCCTACTCTAGTTGAAAATTCCATATTTTTCTGTGTACTTGTTTGTTAACTTTAATTATTATTATGACTGGTGAACCCACGCATACCGCATCAGAAATGACGCCGCGCGCCCCAATTATCGTCTGAAAAGTGAAGTATCCATTATGTTTTGTTGTCAGCTATGTTCAACTTGTTACGCAGCATTTCGAATCAACAACTGTTAGAAAAGCACCACTGTAATTCACGCATATCGAAAGAAATGATGCCGTGCGCCCCGGATTATATCAATAATTATCATCTGAATCCATTACGCTTCGTTGTCGGCTATGTTCAACCCGTTACACAGCCGTACGAATCAAGAACTATTTGAAAAGCGCCTCTGCTATCAAAATAGCCACTATGACAAATACAGACGATTTCCGTTATGAAGGGAAGCCATCACGTGCTATTGCCAAATCGACACTTTTCGCTGTCAGCAAAGATGAATGGGACACAAAGGAGGACACTGGTAAGTCCATGAAGAAGGCATTGCACATACTGCGGTATGCCAAAAGGCACCTGTCGGGCCGAAGCGACGTTGAACAGTGAAAAATCAAGCCTGTAGCCTTAGCCGTTATCGAGTTACGCTTGTCTGAAGGAATTAGTCAGTCGGTTAGTTACTCAGTCAGTCAGTCAGTAGAAAATTCCGCTAAATAAATTATTTTTAAAATTCCATAGCAACTTGTTGAAAGTGTTTTGGGTCGATCTGAAAGCTTGTTTGGGCTTAGCTTTACCTAACCAATACTGCCTCATCATCGTCAGGGAAAATTGAGGCTGCTTTTTGGGTGATTTTATTTCGTGGGCCACGCCTACTCCTTTGTGGTCCCTACTATACACTACGAAGTATGATAAACCAAATACCTCAGGTACAAATTACCACAGATAAACTTGTTTACATAGTGGCCACATCATCACCTGCCTGTCACATGTCTGGTTACCCACTAAATATGGGATAAAACATGTCCACAGGGAAGCCATGTTGTATGACAAAAAATAGGCAGTACCAAAACTAGAGGTGTACTGATAATTGGATTATCTAAAATATCGGGTAATTTTTACCAATATTGGTATCGGTACAGAACAGAAGGAGAGCTGATATTGCTACCGATATTTATAAAGTAACAACAGTTTGTACATAAACAGATTATATATTGGTTATCCACTTGGCTGTTTAGTGCCAGTGACTTATTGATTACTCTACAACAAATGCTATGCTACGAGAAGTCATATACATACACGCAATTCTAGTGTTTGTTGCTAGAAAGCTTATCACAGTCTTTACAAATAAAGCAGTTATATAGTACCTTTGTAATAAAAACAGGAAACTTGTTGTACCAGCTTTCTCACAAGCCATTAAAATGCGGAGTAATGCAGAAATATCCACTTTAAGGCTTCATGGGAGTATACATAAAAATGCTTGTGAGTGCCTAATTGTCCAGTAGAAAACCAAGCTACCACCACAGGCAGAGTATAGCAATGAATACATGCACATGTTGTAGGTAAATGTATACTTTTGTTTGCTTACAACTGTAACGCAAATATTGGATCAACTATTGATTATTGGCTTCATTTAGTAGCATCAATATCAGATATCGGTACATGCCATAAACCCGTATCGGTACACCTCTAATCAAAATCAGCAAGATGGTTTACTAACAATACTGGTATATCAGTCAGCTCTATTAGCTAGTCAGCTATCTGACTGTGTGACAACTAATTTTTCTCCCCAGTGTGTGGATTGTCAACTAATGCAAATCTTGAAAACAACCATGTTACACGAGTAGAGAGGCAAGCCAGAAATCTAAGTGATCCACAACAAACCTGTGACAAAATATTATGTTTCAGATCAAAAAGTTAGCCTAAACCAACATGGGTGGGTGGCACATTATTTATTCTTCATTACATTCTTACAATCTTACATGCACCTGACTGTTTTATTAGAGTTAGTTATATGCTTAATAAAGAATCTTTTACTTTACCTTATTGAGGAGTAAAGTCCCTTCTTGGGATTAATCTTCAACCCATCTAGTCTTCCTTTCACTATACCTAGCTATGTAAGCAAGTTTGTTTATAACTTCTATATGGAGTAATAGTGAAAACTCATAATAATGACCAAATTAGGTGGTGTGCGGGTTGGGGATCTGAAATATAAAATTAACAACAAGTGGCCTAATGATGATTAAGATCTTACTGGAAATCTTGAATTCTTATATTGCCATAACTTTTGAATAAAGCGTTTGTGAACAATCCATATGTTTCATTTGTTAAACTCTTTAAAAGTATAAGGGCACCTTGTTTTAACCTATAAACGAGGTACACAGCAGTTAAAGTGGTAACAGAAAATTTGCACAGATCCACACAAGACAACTGCTATAACCCTTGGGCTCCGAGGGGTATAATAATAGAATTGGAAATCAATATACATATTTGTATATGTAATAGCACTATTTTACTCCTTCATGTTTACAATGCTCACACTATTAATCCTGAATCCGTTCTATTTCGCCTTGCACTATTTTACTCCTTCCTGTTTACAATGTGAGAACTATTAATCCCAAATACCACAACCATCTGTCCTATTGCAAATTAATCCGACAACCATAGCAACTGTTACTAGGCAGAAAAAGACCAACTGCAAAAGACCAATCACACTTAGCAACTATTGCCTAGCAACCATTGCTATGCTCTCAAAATGACGTTCACCTTAGTAATGGTTACTTAACAACCATTGCTAAGCAACCATATTGTTGCTATATACCATAAGGCATCTATCACTATGGTAACACTAGTTATCAAGTCGGACACTTACTTCCAATAGAAACACACCACACTTTTAGCCAATCAAATTAGTAGTACACATTCTTGTCAGAGGAGGTTGGAAACACTCTAAGCGCCACATAAATATATTGCCCTTAATTTTATTTGGTAGTTCACATGACCCTCAATAGTCACAATACAAATTTGAAACACGATGGGGTTGACTGGGGTTGATTAGATATTCGGATGGTGCTTCACGTAAGCTTCAAGGTGATGTACTTTGTTTAGTAAAAGTGCTAGGTGATTGGGGTGAAATTAATAAGTTGCGGTTTGGTGTGTAGAATTTCTCCAGAATTGTTACGTGCGTATTCTATAATCAGAACAATGATACTTTACCGAATTAAACTGAGATAGATGCATAAACCTCTTCAGTTTCGTATAATTTGTTTTAGGGGTGCTTAAACTGTGTCCAACCTTCTCTGGATTTTTGTCGTCCCTTGACAAACAAGTGTAATACTAATTTTATTGGCTAATCACTTGACGTATTTCAAAATAATATGTTAAGCTGCTATTGAGAGTATTATATTGTAACACATTCACTTGTCAGATTAAAGTGTCATTAATCAGTACACACTGAATGGTATTTTGATATTGTGATAATTGCAATATATTGCAAATATCGAAAGTAATTGCAGGATACCATAGAAATAAACATTATATAGCCTCAATCAAGAGCTCATAATAAAAAATAGTAACACCAATTTTCATTATGAACTCTTGCCTCAATTAATTATTTTACAGTACTGCTCAAATGTAATGTCATCTCATGTGAGTGATTAAAAGACTCGCTAATTAAAAGGCGTGGCACCTGTTTTGCTCGTGAGTATACATCCTGTTTTGTTTGAGATAAATACACACAAGAAAAATGGTGCCACACCCTTTATTAAGTGAGTTTTTTAATTACTTGTATGTACTCTCATGAGATGATATTACATTATTTGAGCGGTACCATATACCATATTGATTATTTACGTGAATTCTCAGTACTGCCCATCACTAGTTATTAGGGAAGATGATAATAAAGTTTTCTGAGACCAGGTACGTAGGTATGTTACTTTAATTCAATTTACTGGTAAAACAGGTGCATACTTATCAAAACACAACAATATTTTGTAAACAATCACCTTCTTGACTTTCAGCTTGTCTTGCTTCTACTTGTTCCACCAACTTCTTAATCTTCTGTTGTGTAACCTGTATAGTACAGAGGTGTAATAGGTTATAGTTAAAGTACCACCATGTGTGTGTATGGAAACACAACACAAAGGATGTGTCAAGAGGCTAATACAGCATGAGTGCTGTACTAGTCTCAACATGCCTACTGAGTGCTGTATTTTTGAAGCAAAATGTAGAAACAACAATTTACTATTTGTTTTATGACAATTCATATACCACAAATGACTCAATCTATTGCAGAATACTCCGTAATATTTCAAAAACAACTTTAATTCTGTATAGTAATTATCATTAATAATAATACGTGATGTAATTTCTCACCTCATTAAATTGTGAAATGTCAGTCTGGTGTTGTTTAACAAACCACCATACTACTCCACTCTTTCCATACGAAACTGCATCTTCAAAAGGAGTTCTACCCAACTACAACACATGATACAGTCATTACATAATCACCAATATGCCTCCACACAACAACATTACAAAGGTGACATGTTCTACAAATGATTGAACAATGAACTTGTGTAGATGTGAAATTTGTACAGTACATGAAAAATGTGCCAATGTATACTAGGTGACATGTAACCATAGCATTTCATGATTATGGATTCTGGTTTGTCAGGACATTGTAGCGAACAACAGAAAAAGTTTATCATAAGCTCTGTATGTGACAGCTATGTAAAACAAACCATTGCAGTTGCCTAAATGGACTGGACATGTGTAAAATTTGGCCTATTGTATCCACTATAGACAGTAGAAGGATCTTCTATTGTTATTATGTCACATGTCTTGCTGTAGCTGTTATGTGGTTACAGTATACCAGAGGGTTGGCAATGATACATTTGTGGTCACTAACTTCAGGGTAGTTGGAAAAAGTGGATATAGGTGGATGCGGATATGGAAGCAGACAATGGAATTTTTAAAATAGACTTTGACATTTATACAACAGTCAATTTCATACGTAATGTTGTTCTGCACAATAGTCTTTGTTTCCAGGCTCAGACATGATATTCACGTAGAGCTTATCCATTTACAAGTGCATGTGCAGAGGATTAGCTAGCACAGTACAAGTATTATAGACCATGTGCTGTTGTACACATGCTCTAGGAATCTAATGCAGTGATGTAATTGTAGAGATCCACCCTAGTTTACTCTCGTAGCTAGATCCAGGAGCTGACAGCTTTCGGTATAAGGCACAGGTGCTTAAACCTGCTAAGGGCCTGGACTGGAAGTAGGCCTGGTAGTATAGCAGCATAGCCCCCAAAATTAGCCAAATTGTGCACTTATTCATAAAAGACTTTCCACATAAATAGTATTCCTCATGACATGTATTTTTTGATATAGTGCCATTGCAGATTTAATCTTTGGTGACCTTTGTGGACACTTTTGTACAGAAGTTTGATTATTTCTGTCTTTATCTTCCTGAGGCATTAATTGACGTGTTAAAATATGGTACCAAAATAAAGGTCTTGTTGAACAAAACAACTTGGTTTTTATTTGAAGTTAATAGGTAATTCCATTTTGAAGTTATGACTGCTTTTAGTAGCTGCAAAATTCTTCAAGTTTACCTTCCCTTGCGGAATGAATTACCTGTGGGGAGGTTCAAAATTTATGGGTAATATAAATGATCAGAACTTTGGAATGAAATCACCTATTAACTTCAAATAAAACTAAGTTATTTAATTAAAACTCATTCATGGCTGAATTTCCCGACGGACTATATAGGTCTCACTGAATTTCTCAGTATAACACTACCTGTACGCTAAATTACTTAGTAACCACCCCTTGAAATATTTACTATAGACTTACGAACTTGGTTATATTGTTTATGTTCACACAACACAAACCGCAAAGTAACTACAACACAACAAAGATGTACAAAACATGTACAAATCACTATAATAGTTTATCAAACAGTCCTACGTTGTCTGCTTACTGAGCGATGGTCTCCCTGGCTGGTTTTATTGAGATTTAGCTCAGCACATGTGTAAACACATGTATGCACATCATGCCACATTCTTGAAAAACGCTTGACTGTCTTCTTTGGTTATTGTATATAGCACATCAGAAATGATTCAGAGTATTCAAAAACACTAGCATCAACTCAAAGAAACACTACTCGACTCTGTTTACAGGAAAAGTTTTACCGGGTTGCATAACAAACCAACAATAGTGCACGAAGGATCCGGCTTTCCTAGAAACGGGACCTCCGTAAACACGTGTGTTTCAGCATAGGCACATTGTGCTAACAAATGCACAACACCAGTGTAAGCATGTCGAAATTGTATTCAGCGAGTGTTTTATTAAAGCGATCTGCCATATGGCAGTTGCCACTGTGAATGGGTTAATGTCTCAGGGAGATTAAAGACAGAAATGATCAAATTTCTGGGCAAAAATGGCCAAAAAGGTCACCAAAGGTCAAACCTGCGATGGCATTATATCAGAAAATTAATGTCATGAGGAATACTACTTATGCGGAAAGTTTCATGGTTTTATGAAAAAGTCCACGATTTTACATTGTGCCACTATACTATGAATCAAAATTTTATCCAAAATGCTTTCAGGAATTTTCCAAAATTTTTAACCTATTGTGCTCTTCAGTGTTCCCACTATGCTCGTAGGTTGTTAGTTAACATTTCTTGCCATAATCTTGTCTTGATCAGTGAATACTCTACTAGAGTATTTAATCTATAAAGTGACTGTTCTATTAGAGAGTATCAATCTAAGGAGCTAAGTACAATGAATGGTTGCAGCTTGCATTTTCCACTGACTGCTCTAATAGGGAGTATTGATCTATTTTCAGAATTAAGCTTTATAGTTTGAAATATCCAACCACTCTATAGCCTATTGTGCTGACATATTCGATGCAAGCCTAGTTGCAAGGCTAACCGGCTGAATCTCTGTGAGTATGCATTAAATTTCTAGAGCATGTGTACAAGAGTACACTGACTCTGTAGCCCTCCTCTGAACATGCACTTATAAATGAATAAGCACTACTCAAAGACCTATTGTACTAATGCCTGTATTTGAAGAAACATTACTGTAAAAATATAGTACTGTATAGTAGTGTAGTGGATAATTAATCCTCACTTTAGTCATGGATGCACTATTAATGTGCTGTAGTTATGCAAATTAAGCAAGAATTAACTTTCCACTATAGTATAGCTGCAGTGACCTCCCTTATTTCACTGCTCTATTTCTATAATATTCCTTACTCTCAATTGTATATACAATCTCACTTGTATATTAATCCACACAAAACAGCCAAGCTGTGAACACAGGGTGCAGCTTGAGTGAAAAGAGTTGTAAAATCAAAGGTGGAGACAAAAAAATGGCTGCAATCATGTTAATGCCAATAATGTATAGCTGATATTAGCATTGCAGCTATTTCTTGGTTGCCGCATTTGATTTCACACCCAGGGCCACAACATTTTCCATAGCTTGGCTGTTTTGTGTGGATTTCATTTCTTTTTGTGCTCTACATATACGGGGTTTGTTTCTATCCACATTACTTCTTATCTACAGGCACAACAATGACTATTGAAGACAGAAGTTATAATTGTATTGTATTACACATCATGATATATTTGACTGTTTGTTATCATTATTACAATACACACATTTTTGTGGACTTCTAATACGCATGAATGTTTTAGAATTTCCAGTAGTAGATCTACGAAATTATAAACTTTCACTATTAAGCTGGAATTTTATTTAAACTAGGTGAGGTGAACAACTGTGATAACAGTGGCTCACTGGTAAGGATTTGGGTGATCAGTATGGAGGTAGCTGGTTTGTACTCTGGCAAGTTTATTTGTGCATTTTTCATGCACTTTCTTACCTCCTGTGACTGTTCTATTAGAGTATCTCGAACCTTCGTTTTACACTTATTTGGTTTTGCTTTGTAACTGTAGCTGTTATTGCTTTGTTTTTCAAACCATCAAAAGATACTACTATGATGGCTAGGCCAATGTACACAAATATTTCAAGTAATTCCCATAAGTGGTTTACCCTGTAGCCATGACAAAAGTTCAATCTTTATTATGTAAATAAATGTTCAGGTCATAGTGGATATTTATTAGATTCATTGCAAAGTTAATAAACAAATTCACCTTTATTATGATGTTTATCAGTACCACATTTCAACATAATCACAATTACGCGTTTACATTTTATAACTAGTTTTGCAAAATGTACAAGAATAAATCAGCCCCATATACTCTTACAAAGAAAAGAAAACAATAAACAAAGAAAAACATCGAAACTTTTCTTACAAATGGCTGGGGCAAATTCAATCAAATTTGCTGTGTGGCCTGCTCTACCTGGCAGACAGCTATAATACAACAATGGTGTGCTTTGCAGAAGGGACCGTGGAGCTTTGCATGACTGAAAATCACGTTTCTTTCTTCCTGTCAATATTGCATGGTGTGGAGTGTCAGCTTTTTTGGCTGCAAAACACACTACCATGTTTCTTGATACATAAAGTAATGCGATATTACCTACAATAATCCAAGCTATACAAGTGTTAATTTTAAAATTTGTTCATACAGTAGCATAGTAAATTGACTGTATCATGTCATAAATTCACTTCATATTTTTGCGGTGAATAAAAATTTGTTCTAAGCCTCCAGTTTTATTCATAGCAAATTCACTAAACAGCAATGCAGCCACTACACCAGCTAGTACAACTTGGAACAATTGTATCGCTGACAAGAGCTTGCAGCAAACAAGCATTTTAATTACTTAACGGTCTTCACTGGGTTAGTACTGTTGTTTTTGTGGCTACATATATACTATGTACTCAGTGCTGTTGCATTACCTTCCAGCATGCAAGCCATTTACAACCTCATCTACCAGGTTCAAATAGCTTGTTTGTACAAGTAGCTCCATATTAAAATGATTCCAAGTCATTGAGGCAGGCTGTAAGTAAGTGCATATTATTTGTAATTGTTCTGTCATACAATAATGATTCTGCAATAAATTGTTAAGTATCATAAATGCTTGTACTATTTGCTCTATGTCCCATTATAAGGGTGACATCAATAGGACACATGATAGTGTGTCGTGTGGCTAAGTACAGCTAGTGTGGATGCACGACAGACAAGTGTGTATTTTACAGGAACCAAGAAAACACTGTTTAACGCATTTGTAGTTCAATAGTGCCTGAACGGAAACTAATCAGTTTCGCTGCAGAAACTCCCTCAGGGTAGGGCACCACCAATACAAATTTGAGCTGAATCTTCCGAGCCATTGCTGAGATATGAGCATTCTTATTTTCTTTGTATTTTTCTTCTTACTTAAATTTTCTTTTCGTACACTTTAGAAAAATTGCAATAACTCATGCGTGCTTTAGTCCATTAACTTCAAATTTGGTGGGCTGTAAGGACATAATGCAGCACATTAGCAGCCCAATTTTTATGCAGATCGAACCACAAATAACAGAATTATGTGCAATTTTGAAAATTACAACAACGATTTGTTGTCATGCCTACAGGGTAATCCATTTGATGGAATAACTTGATAATCAGGTTGTACATGAAGCTATTATCACAGTGCAAACCTTTTGTGGTTTGAAAGTACTAAAAGTATTAGCTGAGGAGATATAAAGCAAAACCAAGCATGTGAAAATGTGATCAAGATACTCTAATAGAACAGTCACTGAGAAGTGAAAAATGTGTGCAAAAATGTTGGAAAAATCTCCAGGGTTTGAACCAGCGACCTCCACACCTATATACCTATGCCCTTTACTCTGCCACTACTGTCAGTTGCTCTCCTCACTTAATTTCTACCTTATCAGTAAAAGTTCTGATTTAGTACACTAGAATGATAACTCATAGATCTATCAGTGGAAATTCTATATGCATTGTATTGAAGTGTTCAGAAAAAAAGTGTGCTCTATTAGAGTACTACAAAAATTATGGAAATAGCCTATATCAAGTGTGTCGTGCGGCCAAGTACAGCCAGTGTGGGAGGGTGACAAACTCGTTTTATGGTAGTGTTCTGCATTTTGTGTATCAACATCAATAAACTGTTTGATATGATACTGTATCACGATACTAGTGGTCATGGCTAGTTATGAGCTAACAGTATCCAATCATTAAAGAGCAGACACTGATCTTACATTCACTTTGATTACAAATTTCTTTATTCAGTGAATGCTGATATACTACAGTACTATACTGATGTGACAAATAGCCTGAGCTAGTGTGTTCTGATATGATTGTTAGTATGGAAACAGAGTTGTTGTTAAAAAGCACATCTCTCCCTGGTTACCTGCCTCTATTACACCACCCAGACAATTAGCTACCATAAACATCTTAAAGAATGCTTCCACAAAGGCTTGTCCGGATTACTCCGCATTTTGATGAGTTGTCAAGATGGCTCATATCAAAACTTGTGTAAGATATTCCGGATTTCCGAATGGGTTACGCCTGTTTCGTATAAAATAACACCATCCTCTAAACAAGGCGCCATAACTTCCGCGTATTTTGGTTGACAGACACAAAGTTTGGTTTATCAGATTCCTCGATGAAAGGCGATTCGATTCATGTGTAAATTCTTTGTGTAGTAACGAAGGGGAAGCTAGAAAGGAGCCTTGTACCACGAATTTTACGTGTTCAGAATGCCCGTAAAAATACGTGTTTTTAAACATATTTCTATAAACTAACCTGTTTAACAATTTGTACGGTCGGAGTCTTATTAAGCATCCTTCGCTGCATAGAATGATACCAAATTTAGCAAATTTGGTTGAGGATAACAACTTGTAAATTAGGATTTTCCCGGCGAGATAATTAAATTTTCCAATAGGTTAATGTATGGAGCGCGTATTATGTCATCATCAGCAGTAAATAACTGTCGCTATGGCAACATTTTCCCATTTGTACGGTCGGAATTGGATAGAGAAATTGAAGGGCTTTCTTTTATTGTATGGTGTGCTGTACAAATTTTGTGAGTTAAAGGTTGTAAATTAGTGTTTTAGCATGTAGTGTAAAATACAGGTCTTTTGTATTGGACAAAAACTGACATGGAATGATGAGATTTTATGATCAGCCTGTTTTACCAAGTTGAGGTTTCAAAAAGGATATTAAACAGATATTAGTGCATAATTCTTAATTTTTAAAGGTTTAACGCAGTGTTTGAAAACTTTTAATGTTGACCACCTGAAAATGCTTGATTTGACAAATCCCATACATACGTTTTGATATGTACAGCAGGTTGTTAACTGATTAGTTGTGCAGTTCTTTATACTTTAAAGTGTGACAGCTATTGTTTTTAGAAGACCTCATTTCCTTTTGTAATTGGAAGTTCTGAAGCCAGCTTATGGTTGGCCTTGATAATTCCTTTTAACTTTTTCCCTTTACTACAAGAATCCTCAAAGACTCTGTGTGGCTATGAAGAACTTAAACAAGACAAATTTTGAAGGACGTTTCTACAAAGCAACAGTTTCCTGAGGTATGATCTTTGTCTGGGATTCGTGGAGTGGCATCACATGGTGTGCAAGGGTTAAAAACTGTCGAGAATTACTCATGAGATAGAATGATTGAGCCAGAGGTTATTGAGAGAAGTTCATACACTGCTGGGACTGATTGCTGGAGTGACTGAAAATACACACAGACTTTTCTTGACATTTATTGAATATAGTTCCATTGTATAAAGGATTAACATTTCATTGTCAGGTGTCAGTGCTGTACTGGTGTATTTTATATCCATATTTGGTTATTTGCTCCATCACTAACCAATATACCATTCATGGTTGATATGATGTAATGAATAGTTTAAATGGCTCTGCCACAGGGTGATAACTAACTTATCACACAGTAGCAGAGATGCTCCGTCTAGCTGTAGGGTAGTTATCACCAAGCGCGGCACTTTGACACTCCCACACCAGGAATTTACTTCTTTGATCACATCCAGTAATGAATTACCATACCAAGTTACCAACTGTGCTTGTTCTAATAGTTTAACTCTGCATATACTATAACATAACTTGGTGGGAAAATCCCTACATTGGCATGTTAATTTTATTTAATGCCAAGTAGGGATTTTCACACTGAGCTATGCTGTAATACCATCATTCACCTCTTGTTTCACTACTTTTTATCCCTACTTCATAAGTTAGTGTTGTTATAGCATTCAGCTATACACGTGTGATTGTTCTATTAGGGTGACTGCTGTATTAGAGTATCTCGAGCCAGCCTTCATCTACCAGGGGACGCATCACTATTTCATATTTTGACTGCACTAGCTAGCATTATTGATACAGCTAGACCAATAATAAGGGTGTGTGGTTATTGTGATTGAGCAAAATTATAAAGAGATGTGATCCTCATGCACAATCATTAATCAACGATCGTTAATGGACATTTTCTCAAACCTATCGTGAAGTTACAGGTATCTACTGACCATAAGAGAAGGTGGTGTTGAACTCATTAAAAGCAGCTGTACGAAGTTAATTGGACAGCATGTTTGTGGTAATGCATGAACAAATGCTGAAATCCATAGACCGCCAAAGTGTCTCAGTGGACTAACTGAACAAGCTCTGTCAGACCGTCCAACCACTGTTGTTGATATAACTAACATTATTCACACTTTAAAACTATTAGCTTGTCACAACGCTAATTACTGTACAATGGCACCAGCAGCCACTGCATGATTACTGTTATATGGAGCACACCCTGACTAGCAACACGGTCTCCTTTCTCGCTTAATAACCTTAGAACTATGTTTCACAGACCATCAAAATTTAGTATAGGCATTGGGTAAGCATTACTCTACAATAGCACATGCTTTGAAATTTTGTGATTCGGGCTTGATGGCGTTGTTGGCCAATGTTGTAGTCCACAGGTGTGCATTTTCACTACTTTCCATGTTGTTATCAGTAAAAGGAAATGTAGAATGTGAGAAATGGTTGGCACCAGTGGCTTAGCACTTATCCAGCCGCCTGTAAGTGTTTTCTTGTTTTTAATGCTGCATTTGATGTTAGATGGACTAATATTTTTCCGTAATAGTGATTTTCATCATGTAAGATGTCTCTACCACTGTGCCGTTTGATAGTTGTTAGTCAATAAATCTGTGTGAGGGAAAAGTAGAAATAATAAATCACAGAAATAAAAAGCAATGAAGCAAGGAGGTTATCTACACTTGTAGCTTTACAGGTAGACATTTAATTCCTACATCAGATCAGTACAGGCTGACAATAGGGTTAAATGTCCACTGCAGTATAGCTGCAAGTTTAGATGGCCTCCTTTAAGCAATGCGACTATTCCAGTTTGTTTTCAGATATGTTCCACTTGCTGTGCAGTGATACAAATGAGGAACAGTTAAGGAAAGTGCCTCTGTAATCAATCCTGTTACTACAGAAATTATAACTGAACATGTGCCCTGACTATCTGTTAGTATTACTAAAAGTGAAATGGTCATTCCACTTCGTTTTCAGCTATGTTCTATACTCATTATACAATGTTATAATCAAAGAAGGGTATGAGAAGTACCTTTCCACAATCAATCCACCAACTACAGAATTACAGACAACTCATGTGATAGCCAGCACTGAAGCAATGACACTCCCATGAATCAGCGGCTATCTTACAAGGAGCTTTGGAAGTTCAAATTTGACATTCGTTTCAGCCCTAATGCATTGTATAGCTGCAGTTAACAAAAGGCACGTCTCAGGTCAAAGCAATGTTGAACAGTGAAGAAATCAAGTCCATACTATTGAGTTACTTATGCTTGGCTGAATGCATCAGTCTATTAGAAGAAAATTCAGCTAAAAACAAAATTAAAATTCCACAGAAACCCGTTGAAGGTATTTAGAGTTACTTGAAACATTGTGTTAAGAAATCAAAACTTCAGGTTCCCAGAATCCGAAATCTATCATGAAATAGGACACATTTTAAACTTTTATCGTAGTTAAATAATAGTTTCTAACATGATAGCAACACTTATAGCATTGTTCTGAATTATAATTTTGCTGAAAAGATTGAGATACTCAATAAAGCAGTCAGGTAATATCAACTACTCTAATATAACAGTCACTTAGCTGCAGTGGAAACTTCTTTTCAAAATTCCTGCATACGCCCCTGGAAAAAAGGCACTGACAAGACATAAAACACACCCCTGATATCAACAATTACTGAACAGCGTTGTTGACATTTTGCTTCTTATCAGCTTTCTTTTACCTAATACACAGCATTACAATATAAAACAGTACAAGAAGCGCCTCTGCAATCAATCCAGAAAGTTGGGTGATTAAACGTGCACCCGACTATCAATTAACAGCTATTCCAGTTTGTTTTCAAGTATGTTCTACCAGTTACAAACAAAGAACAATATGAGAAGGGTCTCTGTAACCAATCCTGTCACTATGGAATGATACTCATGACAGCCAGCTGCTGAAGCCATGTTACCCAAATTGGTGCATAAACGAATGCTAGAATTGAGCATTTGAATGAAAAACTGTGGATTATTTGTATGTTTCTAATATTTAAAACCCACAATCAAAATTTTTAATTTATTGAATCTAAGGAGTAAGACTTATTGTTGTGAGGATTCTATGCACTTACTTGTTGAAATACTCTTTGACATAGACAGTGAAGTGAGTCTAAACAGTAGCAAAGTAGTAGTTTTATCAATGTAATCAACCTTATACCTGGCATGCTAGCCATCAGGTGTATATAGCATTTTTGGCTTCACATGCACCTGACTGTAGACAACAGGCTGTTAACAAAGTGTAAACAATAGTGAAGTACATGTTAACAACTTGACACCTGGTGTGTGTCATGTCCTGCACTATTTTCAGCTGCATGTGACCTAATTATATACATTGAGTGCCCTGTAAAGGATCCGAATGTTATGAATTTGTATTCAAATGCTCCCAAACAAACAAACATTTGAATTTCAGAACATTCGTTTATGCACTATCCCAAATAGAGAAAGAAATGGGACACAAAGGAGGAAAATAGTAAGTCTGCTGTGGTTGTCAAAAAAACATGTCTCAGACTGAAGCGACATCAAACAGTGAACAAATCAAGCTGGTAACATTAATAATAATTGAGTTATGCTTGGCAGGAGACATCAGTCAATCAGTCAGGCAGTCAGTCAGTTAGCAGAAAATTAAAAAAAAATTAGTAACTTGTTGGAAGGATTTGGGATCACTTTGAAGACATTTATGGGCTTGGTTATGCTGAACCAATGTTGCCAAATCATTATGAAGGAGAACTGAGGCTGGTTTTTATGGTCAGAAAAGTCCAAACCTTGATTATCCTTACTGGTGACTTACATAATACATTGTGAATCAATGACACATAAAGCTGGTGACTTAGAAAATGACATCACATCACACAGTACTACACACATACATTCTTACAAGCTAATGTCAGAGTACACTCAGACTAGACTATGACATGGTACATGATGTGGTTGTGTCATCACATGTTCTTACTCACATCATTGATCATTGTTACATTAGCTCCAGAATTCACCAACTCCTTGACAGCTTCAACACTACCCTTGTATGACGCAACATGTAAAGGGGTATCACCGTTCTATACAAAGTGAAACACAACATCAAGTACTATATACACATACATTAGAAATTATTGGTGGAAGAGCAACAGATTATTTATGCCTTTGAAGATGTTAGCTGTTTGGTGACAGTTTTTTCTCTTCACAATCCACTTGTGTACATTAACCACATCACTATGACTTTCAACATTGTATAGAGAACAGGAAGAATGATAGCATGTATGAAATGAAAACATTCAAGCAGGTCAGATGATATTAGCATGTAACTATCATTCAATGTATGCAAAAACTGGTGAGTTATCAGTGCGATGGTTAGCTAGATAACTTTTCAGCTTCACACACTGAGAACAAGTAGTGAATACAATTGTATGGGAATTTTAAGTTTCATTATGGATCATAGAAAAATTAAGGAAACAAGGGACCTTGAGGTCGCTTACACCTACAGATATACTAGTAGACATTTTCCTTACACTTATTTGTTAATCTTTTTGTAACATTATTATGACTGGTAAACCCATGCTAACCACATCAAAAGAAAGGATGGCACCAGAGTTAATGTTTTCATCTGAACACACACCCCAGCTATCAATTACTGTTCCACCATTCCAGTAGCCCATTCCACTGTTTATACACTCCCCTCAAAATTGAAGTGGCCATTATGCTTTGTTTTCAGCTATGTTCGGTCCACTACAAATGAAGAACAGTGTAAGTGCCTCAGCACTCAATCCACTCACCACGGAAATATGACAATTCCTGTTTACAAACGTAGGGACCTTTGGGCTGTCAGCAAAAAGAAATGGGACACAATGGAGGACAAAGGTAAGTCCATGATGTGTGCATTGTACGTACTGCAGTATGCCAAAAGGCATGTCTCGGAAGGAAGCAACATTGAACAGTGAAAAAAATAAGCCAGTAGCTTTAGCTGTTATCGAGTTACACTTGCCTGAAGACATTAGGCAGGCAGGAAGTTAGTCAATAGAAAATTCCATTGAAATTTTGTAACAATCTAATGGAAGTATTTAGGGTCATATATACTGAAGGCACTTTTGGGCTTGGTTAGAATTTGAATGCTTGGTCTCAAATTATGTGGAGATGGTCCTGCACATAGTGCATAACATATAATACACAATATGGCAAGTTCTGCATTGTAGGGCAGGTACCAATGTTACGGTATTAAAGTGAAAATGTCTTTTGTTGTCATAATATAAGTTACGTGTTATCAAATGATGTTACATGTATAGCCTGCAGAATAGGACAGGTTAGAACAATGCACATCATTGTAAGTATCACATTACTATAGTTTCCTTAGCTTAGCTACTGCAATTCTGCAGGTTCAGGAGTATCTGCATGTTTCCCATCATTGTGGTATACATGCTGTACTTTGCAGGATGGTGGTGTAAGGCTCATGCACTTTAAAAGTAATATCACCACGCATGCTGCAGGGTATGAATGGCACTGATGTTTAATGCTTGGTTGTCACATGCTCCCTGGCTGCACGTAGGGCAGGTAGCAATACTAAATACAAAGCCACCATGTGTAGAAAATGCACGTTCACTTTTTGATGCTGAGGTGATCTTGAACAGAACCACAAATCATCATGTTACAAGTGACACTACATACAACACTACTAACCCAACAATAACACAGGTACCTGACCTACAGTACAGCACTTGCCCTATTGTTTATGCTATACACTCCTACTTACAAAAAAGTTAACATTGAAAACCCAAGTTATTAAACATCACTGTCATTTACATGATCAAGGTATAGTGCTTTCCCTATATATTCTTCCACAAAGAAGGACTAAGAAATAACAACAGTAAACTTTATTTCTATCACATGCTCTCATCATGTGCCCTTTGCTGTATAGACACTATACAAGAATTTTATTCCTCTCCAGAACAGTCAAATCCAATGGTTTATATGTTTTATTGATTTGAATTTTGTTTTATCACATACTGAAGCAATTAAAATATGCACAAAAATTTTATGTGGCATACCAGTTTATTTTGTTAAATAATTTTTTTTGCAAAACAGCGGGTTATTGCTTAACCAGTTGCACATACAAGCAGTACAATATACACAGTCACTGGCTACTTTACAATAACGAGTCACAGGTACAGATTGTGAATTAGATGTTTAAATCTTCACAACATTTACATCAGACATCTTCTAGCATAGAGTACTATAGGTGGATAGTCCTAGCAAATAAGGAGTGTTGATAGGTCACCGTGTTACATGTAGTTGTTGAAACGTTGGTGGTGTCCCCTAATTATAGAGTCAGTGCAATTAGTTCAATGTCAGGAATTTGAATCAAATGATGAGTAATTTTAAAGTAAAAGCATCTCACAAACCACTTCACATATCAAAGTAGTTTTAGTGTCAAATGAAATGCTCATGATCTGGCTTTGCCAAGTTTGCTAAAAGAAATTCCCATATAAACAAGTTGTCTATGGCACATCACTAGAATTCTTTGTGTAATTTACATGATGCACTAACTTGTGTGTGATGTATGGCTCAGTGGTTAGGACAAGTGCCTTCTAATGATGAGATGGTAAGAGAAATTCCTTGATGTTACCTAACCTTTTGTACTTCATGCAGATTTTGAACCTTTTACTACAATCATCGTTACTGGCACTTCTACCTAACTACATTTGTAACTTTTCATGTTATACCTTTATTCTTTCTACCTAACTGTTCCTAAACACTAACACTGTAAAGTGTTTTGTACTTACAAAGTAGCTAATTTTACAAGGAAGGTGATGACAGCTATTGATTGTAACGTAGTATAGGAGCAGGAAGGAATCAGTGCTATACATACACTTTAGTAGATAGTTTAATGCTTATCAGCTTTTTATGTATGTAACTTCTATATAAGGCAATAAAGTTCTGCACGTAGGGTACGCACAGTTACCAGTCATAATCTATCACCCTAATTGAATGAATAACATACTTACTAGGAGAACTCCACCAATGTTAGTATACACATATGACAATCACTACTACACCAGACACATAACACACACAACATAGTATTCAAGATTTATTTTTGAGCATTACTATTGCAATTTCAATTTTAATAAAAGCAAAATTGGACGATGACAATTTCCCACAGAGTAACACAGACCAGTGAGATGTCATCCCATACACATCACTACATATACCACACAATCAATACTACACCAGACACATACACACATGATCATAGAGGTCACCAATGTACATGATAACTCTACACATCATTTAATGCTACACACTCCCACAGCAATACTACTTGTTTAAATGAAGTTTAAAGACTTTAAACATAGTTAATGGTGGGAGCAAACACCACACACACCTTTGCTAGCTAAAGGAGAGAATTATCTAGAAAACAGCATTATTTGGAGTAACAATGCATGCGCAGCAAGTACGTAACACACGGTCAGTCCATCACCTACTCAAGAGTCTTACCCATATCTCTCCCACCACTTCACTAGCTAGGTAATATGGCTGTAGAGGAATAAGCACATAGCCACAAGTATACAATTTATTTCAGCGGCCAATGGGTTGCCGTAAGCATGCAGACAGATTTGTTCCTATATACTTGTATAAATTCACCCGACAGATTACCTCACAAGGCAGACGTTCAATTGCATACTAAAATTACATTGAATCACATACCCTTGTACATGTGTCTGAATATACTGAATGTGTAAACACTATATATGCAGGGAATGTTTGACAACCAAACAACCTCTGGTCAATCTGTATTAGTGTCCAGACCACTACTGCTGGAGAGCAGCCTGTATGGTGCATAGCTACTGTACTGTACACATACATAACGGCAAGTCACATAACACAGCTCACTACACTATAGTTACTGCTTTGCTGTACGTGTGTTCCTTGCTGTGTGTTATTCTCTACCAATGCAGATGGTGCTGTCAGACATCCAGTCCACAGATTACATAATTGAAATTGCTGGTCCACCACCATGATCAGACTACCACAGCCACTGGCCATAACACGTAGCTAATGCTAACCCCTTAAAGGGACATGAATGCTACCAGAAGTCAGCACGCCGCAAAAGCCAGCAAATGCTATTCCTCTCACACTGGGAGTACCAACATGCCTCTTGCTTGATGGGCACATATTTGGAGTACCAACATGTCACCTGCTTTATTGGCACATGTTTGCTACAAGGCCAAAGGAGGTGCACCTGTATTCTGGTACACTGTTGTCATTGCATACTTGTGCCTCTTTCTGTGCCATCACAAACAGAGCAATACTAGCTCTGGTTGCTACGCAGCACCTCCATTCCTGATAGAGGGACTGTGATAGTATGAGGTCTCACCTAGGATGGCTGCTGCATATCACGTAGGCATAAATTGTACCCATCATCATGCTCGGGTATGAAGAACTTGGTGGTGCGAAAACAATTCCTGACACCAAATTCTTCCTTATACCCAAGTATCTGTTGCCTCAAAGTAAAGCCCATTTTTCCCATTGGCCTTCAGTAGAGTTGGAGGTTTATCCCAAAAGGCAGCCAAGACTCTGTACAGATACCAAACCACCCCCACAATCATTAGCTTGTGGGAGGAGAAGCAACAGACAACTGATAATCAACTAGGCTAGAGAATAACAAGTGAGTGACCAACATTAACAGTTAACATGTACACAACAGTTACTACCAACATCTCATTACTATACTAGCTTACATCATTGATGGCATTAACATCCAGTCCTGACTTGATGCACTCCTTCACTATGGCAGTATCTCCCCCAATAGCAGCATGATGGAGTGTGGTCGAATTGTCCTACAACAACACAAATCATGAAGAAGTGAATGAGTAGTTTAAGCTGTCATGTTTGTACAATGTACATAGCTACAACATAAAGTTACTATCAAACTTGATCATTTTGCACAATATATCCTGAAACTAATATACCAACAACAATCATTACAACATGTTACTATTAACTTTATTACAGTACATGGGCAGGTGCTGCTGGCCACATATCCTGATTTCTGGTGACTACCCAATTAAAGAGTTTTAATTGTTATTCAATACCATATTTACCTGCATAGACACCCGAGTGTTTATATTTACTTTTAATCCACAAGCCTTTCTTCTCAAAGTGTACCAAAGTTCAAGACAATCGAGCTACACATTCGCATTTTATAATGATTTTTGTTAGGTGTGCAAAAAGAATAATCTAAGCCCCCCAAGCCCCCTAAACGAAGAAGAAAAAAACAAAGAAATTAAGCAGATTTTAAAGGCTTCTATTTCATGGTGGCGTTTGCCAATTTTGCTCAAATTTGGTATGTGGGGTGCTGAAGGTAAGGGACATTTGCAGTATACAAATGATTCCAATTCGTGAAGGAAGCACGGAGCTACGTATGCATGAAAATAGTGCTTTGTTTCTTCCAATAATTATACTCACAATGTGGCGTGCCGGCTTTCTTGCCGGCACGCCACACTATCGTGTGTCTTGATCATTGTTATGTGTTCCTACAGTAAAGGGCATGCAAATTATGGGAATTTATTTACAGCACAGTAGAAACTTCACCATTGTTACTTCTTTCTTGGAAACGCTTTCATTTTCTACACACTAAGGAGTATAGGGAAAGCTTTAACATTATTCAAACTGAATCATGACATATAAAAGTCATGTGAGTAAAATAATTACTTATTTTTAAAGTTTAGAATTAACAATTTTACAATGTACTTTCTGATTGAGCAATTGTGAAAATTTATTTTACTGGCACATATTACACTCTGCAGCACTTGAAATATCATCCAGTGTGTAGAAGGATAAGGTGTCATACATGTTTATGTGGTGAACCAGACTGGAAGGTAGGCAGAAAAAAGCAGTAATGATCATTTCTCTTTCTCTTTTGTGTGAACTGTTAACAATGTATCCATGTATAGGGCCACACCTAGGAACCTGCCGATTATGCTGGCATAAAAGGTGCTTGAAAGCATTGAGCATAATGCTAGCATAATAGGCAGGACACTTGTGCATTACCATAAATTCTTGCTTATCAAAATACATATCACAGAAAAAGATCAATATACTTTAATAGAACAGTCAGAGAATAATCAGATAGCTGACTGTTCTATTAGAGTATATCGATCTTTTCTGTGACATGCATTTTGACAAGCAAGGATTTAGAGTCTGTGCTTCAGCAACTTACTGTTTTCCCATAAAGTGCAAATTTACTAGAAAAACTGGTATAAATATTGAGCATAATTTCAGCATAATAGGTAAATATTGAGCATTAATTTGAGCATACGTAATAGGAAAACTTTTGAGCAGTGCAGCACAGCATAGCATAATAGATAAAAATAATTGGCGGGTCCCTAGCCACACCACACAATACTAGTCTAGGCCACACTCACAATAACCAAATATGTTAACACAGTTAGTTCTGTCACTGTGGAATATGGTCACTGTACAAACCATGTATAGTGACTTGTCACAACTACTCAATAAAGTTCACATATTTTGTCTAACAGGTGACTGGATTTGTACTAGTTTAACTGTATTAGTAGATGTAATAGGATTGCTTGTTGTAGTACAGTAGACCATCAGTTATCTAAACTTCAATGGTCTCAGGCTATGATAAAAAGTGTTCAGATAAGTTAACTGTTCAGCCCATTCATTTATATTCAGAACTTTGTTCACATACTCCAATAGAACACACCCTTACTCTAATAAACCATCTACAAACAAAATACTCTAATAGAACAGTCATTATCAATTTTAGATAAATGATGGTACAGGTGGGTAACTGAGGGACTACCGTATATTGGATTAATAGTTCTTACTTTGTAAACAAGAAGAAGTCATGTTCAGCTATATGATGGACTATTTTACCCTTTCCTGTTTACAATTCTCGTACCATTAATCCCATATACTACATCTATGGTCAGACTGGCCTGACTGACTCATTCTGCTCAGCTGATTCAAAAAGCAAAAAATTACTTTTCATTGTAGTTCTCTGTTTATGTTTGATAAAAATCAATCCGATAACCATAGCAACTGTTATTCAATCAACAATTACTGTTACAGAGTGATCAAACTTAGCAACCATTCCTATAGCACCAAAGGGATTATACCTTAGTAATGTTTGCAGTGTTGCCAAGCAACCATCATTTTACTCCACAATGGAGACATCTATCACTATGGTTACACTATATAGTTGTCATGTTTTTAATAAAATAGCCATGCTAATAGAATGGGTAGCTATTTCACTTTTTGCAAGGGACCTTAAGGTTACGGGTTAGGCGCTTAATAATACGTTATTTTTCGATGCACGATAATGGATGGTGCAATATCAGCACAAAACTCACGCAGGTGTTAATGAGAAGGTTGTTAACTTCAAAGCGTTGTATAGCCACGTGATAATAGCGGAGGAATGATACAAAGTGAGTGTTAATAATTTACTACGGAAGGCAGTCAAGAGTAAAATTAAGTCCCCGCAATATGGTTGAACCAGCTGAACCAGTGTTTAGCGTTACTCAGAGCTTAATGTGGTTATTATTCATCAAAAATAGCAGCTGTCAGCCAATTAGTACTAATTTTTTAGGGCAGTATCAACGGGTGGTTATATTATCTAGGTCCTGTCGAGGAGACTTTGTGGAAAAACTGACTAGAGGCTGGTTAATTATTGTATCTTTCAAGGATAATGGTGAGTAGTTCTGCTACGGAAATACCACGAGTCCACTACTGGGCTGTTACAATTGGATAACAACTCAATTCGTTCGTGAGGACCTAGAAATCACTAAATTAATGTTAAATATCATGGTGTGGCTTCCCATGAAACCTGGTTTTTGATGAATAGCAACTCAACAGTTTCACAGTTTAGTGCCTGCATTTCTGTATACAAATGCTTCCCTTGTTGAGTGTATCACCGCTTATGGTATTACTTGTACAGTACGTTAATATTCATGTAATTTTAGTGAGTTCTTCCTTGCAAAACGGTTAAAACAGAACTATAAACAAAGCTCCTGCAAAATTATTTATCTGGTAACCCGTAACCTTAACAAAACAAGTCCAATACTCATTTCACTGAATAATATAACATACAGTATTTCTAATACCACAAAGCGGGATTCTTTTGAGGGAGAAAGTTCTTGCAGATTGCCACTATCCAAAATTTCAAGGATTGAAATTTTTTTTTTTATGCGTTGACAAATCAAGGCTGCAATTTTGAGGAGAAATTTTTGTCTGGTTTTGAATAAACACCTGGTCTCAAATGAACATATTATAAATGATGAAACGAAGAACGTTTTATAGAGTTCCTACATAGCTTGAATCTGTGACACATGATTAAGTAAGAAGACATCAAGGAGAGTACAACACTGAGGTATAAGTTGGCTCATGAATGATGGTCACGTATATAAATGCCGGTATAGTATAGTGCGGGGTAAAAGTTGCTTAAAATACCTGGCCATAATTCAACACAATATGGTACATTATATAACAGATTAAGGTGGCGGTCAAATGATCAGTCATGATTATATATAATTGTTCAGTGGACATTTCTTTATCCTACAAAAAGCCATATTGGGGGATGCTGCAATACTATTATCTACACATGATCACCTCAACAAGAATTAACAGCATTGTCGTGACTAAGTTAACTATTTTGAGATAATCCCACACAGCTACTCTAACCATACATATTATTACACAACAGATGGTTTCATAGGGTATAAAGTTTATTGTAGCAAGGGCTCCTCTTATCTACTTGACAGCCATCTTAATTTGTGTGATTACTACACTAATACTATACCACTATACACATAACCTCATCATTAATAAATTATGATCACTAACGTTATCAACCATATCCAGTTTAGCTCCTGCTTTGAGTAGAAGTTGGAAAACTTCATGGTGTCCATATTGGGCTGCAGCTTGTAGGGGTGTCCATTGATCCTATAGTGAATTATATTTGATGACAATTAACTTCACAACATACTAGCTACACTACTACACATCAACAATAATACAGTCGAGAGTCAATTATCCAAACTAATATGGAGGAGTGTTTATGAAGTTATTGACCACAAATAGTGAATGTGTAGCCAGTAATCACATCACCTAACAAAGTGTTAATAACTTCAACATAACTACCAGTGTACGACCATCACTCTACCATAAATATCATCCAATAAAAATTGTACACCTACTAAACAGGACCACACCACACTAGTATGGCTGCTATCACATGATCTACTATAACTCAAACAACAAGACTGTTTTCATTTCATAATTCTAAACCAGTTCAGTGTGGTCAACTTGTCTGATCAATTTAATGATGGTGGACACTCCTACTAAACCTGTATATGAGCACATTACACTGTAATAATGAAATTCTACTGCACTATCAAACTATACCACTACACAATTCAGTCACAATCTACTCACAACATGTATAGTCGCACATGACCATACACTGTTACCATGGTTACTATTTTGTTAACAGAAACCTGATGCCTGCCTATAATACGTACTTACACAGGGGCTTACCGCTCTACTTTACTAGAAATTCTTTTGATGTGGTAAACAGAATATAATTAAAATTTTGACTTTGATGTTGGTAGCAAATTGACATTTTTACTGATCTACTTTATTTCACTAGGGAAAGCTCTGTAACACATTATTTTATGTTCAAAATTAATTCTAGATTTGAAGGGTTAAGTAATTAAGTAACAAACCAAACCATGAAATTTTCTGAACCTGTCTATAATATGTTTGCTATTGTCTAAACAATTTGATTATACAGCTACTTCAGTCTTGTTCATAACGAGAACCACAAGAATGTTATAAACCATAAATCGTAAAAATTGATTTGTGAGCATGTTCAACCATTAGTAAACATTGTTCTAATGTTCCTTACAATACAATAAATATTGTTAGTCTGTTTATAATTGAAGCAATACAAGTTAAGACTGGCTATCAGGTGCTTTCACAACTACAACCACATGTGCGTAAACACACATATGGCCTAAAATCCATCTCACAAAAAAATTGCATTACAAAATCATAACCTTCCCTACTGTACATGACAACAGGTGATTATGTAACATTACTAGCAATAGCTAGTACATCAAGGATTTGATTACCCATGTTCCAGTGTTTTGTTGGTTTAGTGCATGAAGAATGTTATAGTGTATAAATCTCTATCACTGTCGGGTTTATAGCCTGAGGATACCATATGGCATCCTTAGCAGTTAAAGGGTTTTAACATGAATACTCAGCAAGGTGAAGAATATTGGTCCTTCATTACCAAGATTACTCAGTATAAGATATTATTACTCAACACCACTATGTCATGGTGGAGTAGATGTTAACCTCTTGTGGAGTGACATCAGTGTGGCTAATGATGAGGAGAATAGATGTCACACAGTGACATTACTGTACTAGACCATTATAGAAAACTCACTAAGAGTACAGCATGATGTGGTGATGCCAAATAGTCCCACCACGAGAAACCAGACCAAAGTTTTGATATGGATACAAAACTGTGCATGTTTGTCTTTTAAGTAAGTACATAGGGGAACCATGACCTTACTAGAAGCCACATAATAACTCACATATACTAAAAACTTTCCTGCTTGAGGAGACTGGGCATCCAAAATTTTCTGCGAATATATTAGAAATGTTCTTTACAGAAGATTTTAAGTAGTGCAGTACACCAGTGTCCAATTAACGGGTTATTAACTGGTGTAGTGAAGAAACCTTTAAACTGGTCATTGCCCACCTACTTGGTAAACCACAAATTACTCCCGCTGACAAGTGTTAAAACATGATAAACATAACCTCAAAGAATGTGTAAATATGTGATAGTAATAACAGTTATTGCAAGACAGGATGTTGATGGTCACTAATTGGTACCACCCTAAACCTTCCAGCAGTTGTAACAGCTCTGCATGGCACGCCATGGCAATGGATAAACAGCAGCTGAGCAAGCATTAAATAGGACGAGCACACAACCAATCATCCTAGAGCGGTCTACATTTGTTAAGGCTTGTTGACTCATATTATGTCTGCCAATATACAAATAACCAAGTAACTGGTTATTGCCAATTATTGGTAGGCAATTAACCAGTGACAAAACAAGTTGATGTTGTGCTACTTCTAAAAACCAGGCGCCATGCAGCTAGCTAACTCATCTGGAATTAACTATAGACAGTATATGCTACTATATGAATTAACCAACTATGTATTACTACTTTACAATAGAGTAATTTTGGGTTGCTCAATAATATTAGCTAATTTTCGTATTTCGTAATTCATGAAATATTCGTAATTCGTTCAATTATGTTGCTATGCACTGCTAAGGAAGCGTTTGTTAAACAAACTACTTTTACCAACATATTACGCACAAAACTATCTTCTAAAAGTGTCACTAACGTGTTTTTTCCCACAAATTCTCTCGACAAAGCCTCAAAGTTGCTCTTCATTTTCGTTCGCGTACGTAAGGGATACGCCCCCTTTCAACTCGAAGCGATAGGCTATTCCTGGTAGTGTACAAGGCCTGCACCATTGTTTTTCAGTTGCTAAATGCCTGACAGCCTCAAGGGGAAGGTAATCTGAGGAAAGTCACCACACCCATATTTCAGTCCTCCGAAAACCACCTCAGAGCAAAGTTCACCTGTGCAGAAGTTTAATACAGACTTCTTTTCACTTTTATTTCTTACGTAAAAGCTGCTTTTACCGTTATTAAACGATTTTGCTCACGTGGGTGCGTACGGACAAACATAGATAGGTAGATAGGTACACACACACTTTTACGAAAACAATTTCAGTAAACCAGGCGCTTGCCCACAGCCAGCCGAAGGCCAGCTGTGGGCGCGTGCCTGGTTTAAAAATTGTAGGTGTACAGCACTGTACTAGTTTTAAGAATAATTGAAAGTTCTGGGGTGGGTAGTTGTGAAATGAAAGATTACTTGTCGAAAAATCTCAAAGAAAAGTTGATAAGAAGGTACGCTAAAATAGCCTTAATTCACGAGAAACCTTGGTTCAAATGTTATGATTTGTTCTGTAAGTCGTAATTTCACAGCTACAATCTGGAGATTCCTTACACAGTGCCCCTACAATCCTGTCAATAATATATGTGTGTTTTGGCCCATTCGCATTGCTCATTTTCAAGATGCTATGAGCAACTCCCCATGCTTCAGGACCAATCCCAGGTAAAGTATATGGGGCATTGCATTAACATCTTGAAAGTGAGTAGTGCGAATGGGTGGAGCACACCTATAAGGCGATTCTTTAGCCCATCTAGCTTGCTTTCCTCTATGCCTATGTAAGTGAATTAGTTTACTACTCCCATACAATCACTGAGATGATGGAATAATGGCGGACACTTTTGCGATATCATAATAATGAACAAATTTACACAGGCACTAAGATATGTATAACAACACAGCCCCGGGGAATCTGTAATATAAAATCAACAACAAGTGACCTTATTACAATAGTCACTTTACTATCATGTCACGTACTGTAAACGTATCATTTCTGTATGGCAACAAATTTTGCAGACACCGAATACTCACTACTTACATAGACCAGCAAAACATCATGCCATACACATCACTACATATTAGTGAATAAACGAATGTGCTACATTCATTCAATGGTTCGAAGGGTGCATTATTCGAATGACATAAGCGAAGTTTTATGACTCCCTGTATTCACAGGCTTTAGCCTTCTCACAGTTTCCTAGTGGGATAGCATTCACAGAAGTTTGAATTTTATGCATGTGCAACCTGGCTATATTGACTGCAACAATCTGACTGCTCATCATGCCACGAACGATTTTCGCCATGGGCAATTATACCTGAGACACTAGAAATTAATGGAAGGTGGTTGTACACAAAGCCAATTAGGTGTCTGACAAGTTAATTAGCTCGCGCCCCACAAGTGACCACGCCCACTGATAATCACAAAGTACAGTTGGGACAAGCTGTAGAGGAAGCACAATCGTGAGTTGTGTACTGCTGTAAGGTTTTGAAGCATCTTGTTGTGTGCTTTCTCCTGCTGCCATATCTTATTAAACAGACGAACAATAGTGTCAACGCGAGAAATTCCATTTGCCAAAAGGAGCCAGAACGATGACTATTGTTATATGAATTAAGCTACAATACACTCAAAATTATGCCGACTGCATAATGCAACTGTAGCTATAGCAACATAAAATGTTCACTAAAGCTTTGAATGTTGCACTCAAACCCTTGAAGCGTAAAATCAACATTCGTTATGCACTACTACATATACCACACAATCAATACTACACCAGACACATAACACACATACACACATGATCATAGAGGTCACCAATGTACATGATAACTCTACACATCATTTAATGCTACACACTCCTACAACAATACTACTTGTTTAAATGAAGTTTAAAGACTTTAAACATAGTTAATGGTGGGAGCAAACACCACACACACCTTTGCTAGCTAAAGGAGAGTATTATCTAGAAAACAGCATTATTTGGAGTAACAACGCATGTGCAGCAAGTACGTAACACGCGGTCAGTCCATCACCTACTCAAGAGTGTTAGGAGGCTAAATACACTATTTTTTTTGGTCGGTTTAAACCTATACAGCTCACTATGAGGAAATCGCTTCACCTGTACTTCAGTTATGATCGATGAATTAAGCACCTGTAATTTGTTTGCCATATAGCTGCTGCACACATTCGTTATGCACTACTACATATACCACACAATCAATACTACACCAGACACATAACACACATACACACATGATCATAAAGGTCACCAATGTACATGATAACTCTACACATCATTTAATGCTAAACGCAAATACCACTGAAACACTGGCTGGATTGTTTTTATCATTAAAATCATCAACTTTTAGCTGTGGTCCTGTCAAAGAATGAAGGACCTAAGCTAGGGGCATATAGTGTGGGTTAACAACTGGTTGGTACAACTAGTAGCTATAACTAGTGTGGTATTCAAAGCACACTCAGCATGTTATACACTCCTACAGTTACTACCAACATCTCATTACTATACTAACTTACATTATCGATGGCATTAACATCCAGTCCTGACTTGATACACTCCTTCACTATGGCAGTATCTCCCCCAATAGCAGCATGATGGAGTGTGGTCTGATTATACTACAACAACACAAATCATGAAGAAGTGAATGAGTAGTTTAAGTTGCCATGTTTGTACAATGTACATAGCTACAACATAAAGTTACTATCAAACTTGATCATTTTACACAATATATCCTGAAACTAATATACCAACAACAAATCATTACAACATGTTACTATTAACTTTATTACAGTACATGGGCAGGTGTTACTGGCCACATATCCAGATTTCTGGTGACTACCCAATTAAAGAGTTTTAATTGTTATTCAATACCATATTTACCTGCATAGACACCCGAGTGTTTATATTTACTTTTAACCAACAAGCCTTTGTTCTCAAAGTGTACCAAAGCTCAAGACAAGCGAGCTACACATTCGCATTTTATAATGATTTTTGTTAGGTGTGCAAAAAGAATAATCTAAGCTCCCCCAAAACCCCTAAATGAAGAAAAAAATAACAAAGAAATTAAGCAGATTTTTGAAGGCTTCTATTTCACGGTGGCGTTTGCCAATCTTGCTCAAATTTGGTATGTGGGGTGCTGAAGGTGAGGGACATCTGCAGTATAAAAATGATTCCAATTCATGAAGGAAGCACGGAGCTACGTATGCATGAAAATAGTGCTTTGTTTCTTCCAATAATTATACTCACAATGTGACGTGCCAGCTTTCTTGGCCACACGACACACTACCGTGTGTCTTGATCATTGTTATGTGTTCCTACAGTAAAGGGCATGCAAATTATGGGAATTTATTTAGAAACTTCACCATTGTTACTTCTTTCTTGGAAACGCTTTCATTTTCTACA
Organism: Dysidea avara; assembly: GCF_963678975.1. Classification (NCBI taxonomy): domain Eukaryota; kingdom Metazoa; phylum Porifera; class Demospongiae; order Dictyoceratida; family Dysideidae; genus Dysidea; species Dysidea avara. The sequence continues at coordinate 36,718,048 of NC_089278.1, forward strand.
CACTAAGGAGTATAGGGAAAGCTTTAACATTATTCAAACTGAATCATGACATATAAAAGTCATGTGAGTAAAATAATTACTTATTTTTAAAGTTTAGAATTAACAATTTTACAATGTACTTTCTGATTGAGCAATTGTGAAAATTTATTTTACTGGCACATATTACACTCTGCAGCACTTGAAATATCATCCAGTGTGTAGAAGGATAAGGTGTCATACATGTTTATGTGGTGAACCAGACTAGAAGGTAGGCAGGAAAAGCAGTAATGATCCTTTCTCTTTCTCTTTTGTGTGAACTGTTAACAATGTATCCATGTATAGGGCCTGCCGATTATGCTGGCATAATAGGTGCTTGAAAGCATTGAGCATAATGCTAACATAATAGGCAGAACACTTGCGCATTACCATAAATTCTTGCTTACCAAAATACTTATCAAAATACATATCACAGAAAAAGATCGATATACTTTAATAGAACAGTCAGAGAATAATCAGATAGCTGACTGTTCTATTAGAGTATATCGATCTTTTCTATGACATGCATTTTGACAAGCAAGGATTTGGAGTCTGTGCTTCAGCAACTTACTGTTTTCCCAAATTTACTAGAAAAACTGGTATAAATATTGAGCATAATTTCAGCATAATAGGTAAATATTGAGCATTAATTTAAGTACAGTTGCATTGGTTCAATAATCAGTATCGGCAGTATTGGCTACTAGCTGACTAATCGGTTTTGATTAAATTAAAGCTGATGTTAATCTACACTGTGCTGTGTAGTATAATGATGTGGGGGAGGCTAGACATAAGTTATTTGGCATTTTAATTAAGTTATGTGTTGATGGTTCAGTGGTGACTATAAGCCATGCCCACAATAAACTGTCAGGTTTTAGGCCATGCCCAACAGTAAACTGAGGTTTAGGTTTCTATGTAGTACCAGCCATTTGTCTCAACCATATAGCAGTAGTAAAATGTACTTAAAACCTTGTCAAAGTGAGTAGCTTTTGCTTGTGGTATACATCTAACTTTATACTTTAGTCTAGAATGAGCTGTATATCAATGATTATGTCACTAATGTGAGTCATTTAATGATGAGGTTGAGAGATAGTGTTATTAGTGTATATCGGATCAGTTATCGGTATTGGCTGCTTAATATCGGTTGTCAGAATAATCGGCTAATTTGGTTATCGGTGCAACACTAAATTTAAGCATACATAATAGGCAAAATTTTGAGCAGTGCAGCATAGCATAATAGGTAAAAATAATTGGCGGGTCACTAGCCACACCACACAATACTAGTCTAGTCCACACTCACAATAACCAAATATGTTAACACAGTTAGTTCTGTCACTGTGGAATATGGTCACTGTACAAACCATGTATAGTGACTTGTCACAACTACTCAATAAAGTTCACATATTTTGTCTAACAGGTGACTGGATTTGTACTAGTTTAACTGTATTAGTAGATGTAATAGGATTGCTTGTTGTAGCACAGTAGACCATCAGTTATCCAAACTTCAATGGTCTCAGGCTATGATAAAAAGTATTCAGATAAGTGAACTGTTCAGCCCATTCATTTATATTCAGAACTTTGTTCACATACTCCAATAGAACACACCCTTACTCTAATAAACCATCTACAAACAAAATACTCTAATAGAACAGTCATTATCAATTTTAGATAAATGATGGTACAGGCAGATAACTGAGGGACTACCGTATATTGGATTAATAGTTCTTACTTTGTAAACAAGAAGAAATTATGTTCAGCTATATGATGGACTATTTTACCCTTTCCTGTTTACAATTCTCGTACCATTAATCCCATATACTACATCTATGGTCAGACTGGTCTGACTGACTCATTCTGTTCAGCTGATTCACAAAGCAAAAAAAATTACTTTTCACTGTAGTTCTCTGTTTATGTTTGATAAAAATCAATCCGATAACCATAGCAACTGTTATTCAATCAACAATTACTGTTACAGAGTGATCAAACTTAGCAACCATTCCTATAGCACCAAAGGGATTATACCTTAGTAATGTTTGCAGTGTTGCCAAGCAACCATCATTTTACTCCACAATGGAGACATCTATCACTATGGTTACACTATATAGTTGTCATGTTTTTAATGAAATAGCCATGCTAATAGAATGGGTAGCTATTTCACTTTTTTGCAAGGCACCTTAAGGTTACAGGTTAGGCGCTTAATAATACGTTATTATTTTTCGATGCATGATAATGGATGATACAATATTAGCACGAAACTCAAGCAGGTGTTAGTGAGAAGGTTGTTAACTTCAAAGCGTTGTATAGCCACGTGATAATAGCGGAGGTATGACACAAAGTGAGTGTTAACAATTTACTACGGAAGGCAGTCAAGAGTAAAATTAAGTCCCCGCAATATGGTTGAACCAGCCGAACCAGTGTTTAACGTTACTCAGTGCTTAATGTGGTTATTATTCATCAAAAATAGCAGCTGTCAGCCAATTAGTACTAATTTTTTAGGGCATTATCAACGGGTGGTTATATTATCTAGGTCCTGTCATGGAGACTTTGTGGGAAAACTGACTAGAGGCTGGTTAATTATCATATCTTTCAAGGATAATGGTGAGTAGTTCTGCTACGGAAATACCGCGAGTCCACTACCGGGCTGTTACAATTGGATAACAACTCAATTCATTTGTGAAGACCTAGAAATCACTAAGTAATAGCTAAATATCACGATGTGGCTTCCCATGAAACCTGGTTTTTGATGAATAGCAACTCAACAGTTTCACAGTTTAGTGCTTGCATTTCTGTACAAATGCTTCCCTTGTTGAGTGTATCACTGCTTATGGTATTACTTGTACAGTACGTTAATATTCATGTAATTTTAGTGAGTTCTTCCAAGTAAAACGGTTAAAACAGAACTATAAACAAAGCTCCTGCAAAATTATTTATCTGGTAACCCGTAACCTTCACAAAACAAGTCCAATACTCATTTCACTGGATAATATAACATACAGTATTTCTAATACCGCAAAGCGGGATTCTTTTGAGGGAGAAAGTTCTTGCAGATTGCCACTATCCAAAATTTCCAGGAGGAATTTTTTTTTATGCGTTGACAAATCTCAAACAAAGCCATTTTGATCAAGGCTGCAATTTTGAGGAGAAATTTTTGCCTGGTTTTGAATAAACACCTGGTCTCAAATGAATATATTATAAATGATGAAGTGAAGAACGTTTTATAGAGTTCCTATATAGCTAGAATCTGTGACACATGATTAAGTAAGAAGACATCAAGGAGAGTACAACACTGAGGTATAAGTTGGCTCATGAATGATGGTCACGTATATAAATGCCGGTATAGTATAGTGCGGGGTAAGAGTTGCTTAAAATGCCTGGCCATAATTCAACACAATATGGTACATTATATAACAGATTAAGGTGGCGGTCAAATGATCAGTCATGATTATATATAATTGTTCAGTGGACATTTCTATTCTACAATAAGCCGTACTGGGGGATGCTGCAATACTATTACCGTAAGTCCTCTAAAAATTTGGCATATTTTTAAATCAATAGTTTTCGTCTCGCCAAATTTTGGCCTATAATTAGATAGAAATCACCACTAATTTTAGTTGATCGATCACTCGTCACAGTATAATTGGTATCGTTGATATTAAGGCTAGACAACTCTGACGTTCTCGTCATGATCAGCATCCATCGCAAAAATAGCAAATGTGCCGATTTTTTTATTAGGGGAAATTATTTCACTGTTAGAATACGGGTGCCGAATAAATAGAGGGGGCCGAAATTTTAGAGAGAACTTACGGTATCTACACATGATCACGTCAACAAGAACTAACAGCATTGTCATGACTAAGTTAACTAGTTTAAGATAATCCCACACAGCTACTCTAACCATACATATTATTACACAACAGATGGTTTCATAGGGTATAAAATTTATTGTAGCACGGTCTCCTGTTATCCACTTGACAGCCATCTTAATTTGTGTGATTACTACACTAATACTATACCACTATACACATAACCTCATTATTAATAAATTATGATCACTAACTTCATCAACCATATCCAGTTTAGCTCCTGCTTTGAGTAGAAGTTGGAAAACTTCATGGTGTCCATATTGGGCTGCAACATGTAGGGGTGTCACTTGATACTATAGTGAATTATATTTGATGACAATTAACTTCACAACATACTAGCTACACTACTACACATCAACAATAATACAGTCGAGAGTCAATTATCCAAACTGATATGGAGGAGTGTTTATGATAACATTTGAAGTTATTGACCACAAATAGTGAATGTGTAGCCAGTAATCACATCACCTAACAAAGTGTTTATAACTTCAACATAACTACCAGTGTACGACCATCACTCTACCATAAATATCATCCAATAAAAATTGTACACCTACTAAACAGGACCACGCCACACTAGTATGGCTGCTATCACATGATCTACTATAACTCAAACAACAAGACTGTTTTCATTTATAATTCTAAACCAGTTGAGTGTGGTCAACTTGTCTGATCAATTTACTGATGGTGGACACTCCTACTAAACCTGTATATGAGCACATTACACTGTAATAATGAAATTCTATTACACTATCAAACTATACCACTACACAATTCGGTCACAATCTACACACAACATGTATAGTCGCACATGACCATACACTGTTACCATGGTTACTATTTTGTTAACAGAAACCTGACGCCTGCCTATAATACGCACTTACACAGGGGTTTACCGCTCTACTTTACTAGAAATTCTTTTGATGTGGTAAAAAGAATATAATTAAAATTTTGACTTTAGCAAATTGACATTTTTACTGGTCTACTTTATTTCACTAGGGAAAGCTCTGTAACACATTATTTCATGTTCAAAATTAATTCCAGATTTGAAGGGTTAAGTAATTAAGTGACAAACATAACCATGAAATGTTCTGAACCTGTCTATAATATGTTTGCTATTGTCTAAACAATTTGATTATACAGCTACTTCAGTCTTGTTCATAACCGGAACCACAAGAATGTTATAAACCATAAATCGTAAAACTTGATTTGTGAGCATGTTCAACCATTAGTAAACATTGTTCTAATGTTCCTTACAATACAATAAACACTGTTAGTCTGTTTATAATTGAAGTAATACAAGTTAAGACTGGCTATCAGGTGCTTTCACAACTACAACCACATGTGCGTAAACACACATATGGCCTAAAATCCATCTCACAAAAAAATTGCATTACAAAATCATAACCTTCCCTACTGTACATGATAACAGGTGATTATGTAACATTACTAGCAATAGCTAGTACATCAAGGATTTGATTACCCATGTTCCAGTGTTTTGTTGGTTTAGTGCATGAAGAATGTTATAGTGTATAAATCTCTATCACTGTCGGGTTTATAGCCTGAGGACACCATATGGCATCCTTAGCAGTTAAAGGGTTTTAGCATGAATACTCAGCAAGGTGAAGAATATTGGTCTTCCATTACCAAGATTACTCAGTATAAGATATTATTACTCAACACCACTATGTCATGGTGGAGTAGATGTTAACCTCTTGTGGAGTGACATCAGTGTGGCTAGTGATGAGGAGAATAGATGTCACAGTGACATTACTGTACTAGACCATTATAGAAAACTCACTAAGAGTACAGTATGATGTGGTGATGCCAAATAATCCCACCAGGAGAAACCAGACTAAAGTTTTGATATGGATACAAAACTGTGCATGTTTGTCTTTTAAGTAAGTATATAGGTGATTCCGCGACTTTACTAGAAGCCACATACTAACCCACATATACTAAAAACTTTCCTGCTTGAGGAGACTGGGCATCCAAAAATTTCTGTGAATATATTAGAAATGGTCTTTACAGAAGGTTTTAAGAATAATTGAAAGTTCAGGTTAGTATGCGGCTTCTAGGAAGTATGCCTTACCTTGCCCTTGCTGCTGTACATAAACGTTATTATAACAAAACACTATTTCTCTCAATGCAACCCTGTACAAAATTTCCACACTATCACTGTCTTTTTTATGCTGTGACGTCAAAGTGGATAAGGTCCATACCACTCTAGTTTACTACACTACTGTTATTAGGCCAAACATGTTTCAGATCAGGAAAGTTAACCTAAACCAATGTGGGATGGTGGCTCATTACATTATAATCTGACTATTTATTATAGCAAGCTGAATGCTCTATTAGAGCATATCAATCTCCTGGCTTTTAGGTGATTCTTTAGCCCATCTAGCTTGCTTTCTTCTATGCCTATGTAAGTGAATTGGTTTACTACTCCCATACAATCACTGAGATGATGGAATAATGGCGGACACTCCTGCGATGTCATAATAATGAACAAATTTACACAGGCACTAAGATATGTATAACAACACAGCCCTGGGAGATCTGTAACATAAAATCAACAACAAGTGACCTTATTACAATAGTCACTTTACTATCATGTCATGTACTATATCGGCTATCATTTCTGTATCAGCAAAAACTTTGCACCTTCAACCTTTGTATCACAATTTGAATTTTGATAAAGCAAACTTGGAGGATGACAATTTCCCACAGAGTAACACAGACCAGTGAGATGTCATCCCATACACATCATTACATATACCACACAATCAATACTACACCAGACACATAACACACATACACACATGATCATAGAAGTCACCAATGTACACGATAACTCTACACATCATTTAATGCTACACACTCCTACAACAATACTACTTGTTTAACAGTTAACATGTACACAACAGTTACTACCAACATCTCATTACTATACTAGCTTACCTGACCGATGGCATTAACATCCAGTCCTGACTTGATCAACTCCTTCACTATGGTACTATCTCCACCAGCAGCAGCACAATGGAGTGCTGCATAATCATCCTAAAACAACACAAACACATCATCACTACAACAATCATCATAACACTACACTAAAAATTGTTAACAATTATCAACATACATTACTACCCCAACTATGCTATAGTCTGCTATATACCCATCCAGCTACACTACTAGTGACACATACACTGTAGTGTTATCTGTTGTGTAACTATCATATAGCTAACTGGAAATCTCTCACAGAACACATTTACAAGTGCACAGGGTGCAATACAGTGTGGATTATAAAATACTATGTGTGATCCATTGAACAAAAACTAGACTTGTAGAAATATGTAACTAGTGCATAGCTGCATGAGTCTAGCAATGAGATGATGGTGAGGCCATCTGAGTAGCTGTAACTACCATTGTGAAAACTAGACTTATCCCCTTCCCCCATACACAGAAAATTCGAGATTTTAAATGGTACATGAAATTTAATGGCACTACAGTGTATAGTACTGATCAAATGCAATGCCATCTCTCCACAGTGGGAGTAATTTAAAAGCTCGCTAAGTAAAGGGCGTGGCACTCATTTTGCTCACAAGTATTCATCCTGTTTAGTTTGAGATGAATACTGGAAGCAAAATGAGTGCCATACCCTTTAATTAGTGAGTCTTTTAATTGCTTGCACTCTCGTGAGACGATGTTGCGTTTGAGCTGTACCATACATCATTGATAGTTTAAAATTCCATTCACATTTAACATAGTAAAAAATCATATCACATAGTTACAGGCTGCATATAGCATTTCATCACTTGCAGACAGCTGGTTATAAGTCAATTATAATGCCCACACTCAGTGATGTTAGTATTGTTTATAGTGTCATAATCATTATGTAATGCTGACTGCTCTATTAGAGTATTTTGATATCGATCTCTTTAGCAGATTTTAGTGAGGTATTTTCTTCTACTCTCTCTCTCTGACCAATGCTGATGAAGGATTTTGAGAGCTGCTATATGTTTGAGCATTCAGAGCAAGCTATTTCTGACTTTCAATATTATTTGTTGTTCAAGGCTGAAACCATACCAGTCATACTGCTAAATCCATCCTTGTGGTGATTTAAAGTTTTGGAGCAATTGTAGCTTGCCACTAGCTTGTACAATACACACCATAATACATCATGTATAAAGCTGTAAGTAGGACTCACTTTGTATTTTGCATTTGTCAATTCATTAATAAAAAATACAACAATGAAATGTACAGTCAATTTCAGGTTGCTTGCGAATGCATTTGAACGCGATTGCTTGGACACGCGAGCTGTTTTCTTTCAACCAAGCTCCTTTTAATCCGCTCAAAGTACGAAAATCGATCTAAGTGAAACCAAATGTGAAATTTCACTACTTTACTGGCTAGAATGTTTATAATAATACAATAAACATCACTAACCTGTTTACAGTGGAAGTGATTATCAGGTTTTCAAGCATTTGAGCAAGTGCGCATGCGCATACAAGCATGAGGTCACTGTTTCAAGGTGTACAAAAGTAGCAATACGTCACTCCAACCTATATGATCCCTCTCCTTACTGTTTCTCTTTATTAGTAGTGCCATTATCACGTCGAAGAATCATCTACAATGCTTGTTATCGACGTTCCGAAAGTACACGATTGCATCATCTAACCGTGCAATAGTGCACAAGAGACCAGTTATCCCTGTTCCCATTCATGTAAGGGCGTACCCACTACAGGATAAGTGCAAGGGCTACTAAAACGCTCGACTGAAGTTACAGAGCGTTTAGAATGTGATGCTACGGGTGTTTATAATCGAAACCGCCATATGGCGGTTGTGGCGGTAAGAGGGTTAATAACGCAACTACATTTTTCGCCTTCTTAGATTGCTAGACAAAACATACTGAGGTAGATATTCAACACATTAAAGCATTGCACATAAGCATTCACAAGCAACCTAAAATTGATTGTATGTTGAGTACACAGTTTAGAGCGTACACAATGTATTTTTGTAGTTTAGTGTAGTAAAAGAGATACATTTCTAGTCACTCCATTGAGATCGGGCAGGAGATGTAAAAATGTACTGTCTCTTAGCAACATAATGACAGTTGTTATTTGTACAAGCCACCAAACATGTAAACTTCAACCCTCAGGCTCCCTTCTGTTAGAGCTGTGTCCTGAGGACAAGAAAACTAATTATTGGATGGCTCTCTATAATCAGTCAATCAACCAAATACTTGACTTCATCCTTTTTCAATGTAATCACTTCATGTATTCATCCTATACTAGTCAAACGTATCATTTGAAAGAAAAATAAGGTGAAAAGTGATGCTATGATATAGGAGTCCAGAAAAGGCAGAATAACTTTAGTGCACTGATAATGATGAAAACAGTAAACAATCTTGTGGTCATGTGATCCAACTGATTAATTGGATATTGCCCTGTTATTAATCACCCTCAGTAATAACCAATTAACAGTGTTGGGGGTAACACATTACTTATGTAACTTGTTGCATAATAATTATTACTTTTGTGGTAACAAAGTAATATAATGAATATGCTATAAAAACAGGTAATATAACTCAAGTTACTTTACTTACAAATGTAATGTGTTACCTACATAAGTAATGAAGTTACTGTAATGAGTGTAATATTACATAACATCATTACTACAAGTAACGAAGTTACTAATCTCGTTACTAATCCACTAAGTAATGCCTAGCCACAACGAAGTAATGAAGCCTACTGAATGAAGCTTATTCACCAGCTTCTTACTTATAACCAAGATTTGCACATTGTCCAACAGCACAATCATGTCACGTGATAAAGTGGTAGTTTCACACGTGACAGCTTAAGGCTGTGGACACAAAGTAATATAATATGTAATATTATTATAGTTACTTTGGTAATATGTAACTGTAACTAAATAGTTCAGTTGCAAGTAATATGTAACTAGTTACTTTTAAAAAGTAATTGCCCCAACACTGCCAATTGATCATTTGATTAATCACAATTGATTCATAGCCCTACTCCTTGTATTTTGATCTGACACAAATTTTATTATTATCAACAAGTTACAACAAACCAAGTGTCTTAGCTACTTGGACTGTCTAGTGGTAGTTACATTATACATGGTATTTAAAAATATCAATATTATTAGACAAATTAGTAAGATCATTAATATGTCTAGTAAGACTACAATTAGGCCATACCAAATTAATCATATGTTTCCCGGATTGTTTGCCCTCTAGTAGTGACCCGGCAGGTTGAAAAGTAAATAATGTAAAATGCAACTGACTGTTTTGCTGGAGTTTACATGACTGCTCTATTAGAGTATCCCTATCTTGACAGGTGCAAAAGCTAAAGTCATTCCGAAATAAAGTGATGGAGCTCCATTTTCTACCCATTGCTACTACACTATTACTGCTTGCACATTATTAAAGAGTCTATAGCCATATTAGCAATTATTTTAAGAGATCTACGTGATTTGCGTTTATTTTGGGTTTGCCAAAACATTGATCTGCTGCATTCATGAAACAAAAGATTAATTTGTCATGGCCTTAGTTCATCACCTATGGTAATGGACAAGCCACACCCACCAACAGTAATTACACATTATAATAATCACCTTATCCTTAGCATGAATGTCTGCTCCTTTGGTGAGTAGGAGCTTAAAAGCTTCCAACTGTGCATATTGTGCGGTGATCAGTAGCAACGTCTTGTTGTACTATAGTAATAGACAATGACATGTAATAAGACATCATGTAGTGACTATAGTGAGACAGATGAGGTCACTATACTGTACCACTTCTATTGTACTGAATACAGTGGATAGTAATGTACCAAAATGAAGGATTAACATAAGGGTATACCTTATATGGTTATTGAGCGCTATAAATTAACTACTACCTCACTAGAGACACAAATACTGAATATCATGAAGGGTGTAGTCATGATCTTGACATTCCAAGGTAGACTAAAAGTTTAGAGTAGGGACAACAAACTAACAAAAAATGTAGTTCAGGACTACTAACCATGGCTGGATGATCATTTATACTACCATGGAAACCCACCCCACTATGTGTGTGTGTACAACATGTAACATAATATACCTCATATTGTGCCATACCGTAGAGTTGGGTTGTTAATCACATTTGTCAATTAAGCACGTACACATATTATTTGTTAAGCGCACAAACATTTCTTGTGATTAACCATATAGCTGATAAGCACACATGGGAAATGCAAGGCTCGACACACGACAAAGCTACATACAGGAAGAAACGCTGGAAAGTGAATGTCGCTTAAGTCTCCTTGAGGTCTCCCTTGAGGTCTTCCTTGAGGTCTCCCTTCACTGTGTATACAGCAAATCAGCCTTCTGGATTACAATATTCTTGTTCATTACGAAGGATGTCACCCAGAAATAGAGCTAAATATCTTACACATTGGCGTGGTGACTGGCACGAACTACTAACTCCTCTATTGCAACACAGTGATTCCATGTAAACACAACATAATTGTTTATTAGGCGTATGCGCCTAACAGATAGTATGATTTCTTACAAAAGGTTTCTCCAAAAATTATAAGCGCATGTGCTTAACAACCCGTCTCTACGGTATCTACAAAAAAAGGAAAAGTATACAAAGTGTGAAACAATTGAAATTGAAGTGGCTTAGTGATGGGTTGTTCATTGTAACTGGCCAAGTTATTGATGCAATTAGCTTGTAACTTCATAATTAGATGGTCGTAAAATAAAGTTGTGTTATTTCACAAGCTACACTGTACTACATCATCTCAAGCTATCAAAACCTTTCAGAATTAATCAAGTAGTACACGCTATCTGAGATTTGGGGTCATCCTATAATAGCTCAGTACACATGAGGGTTGTATTTAATTTGTTATGTGTTCAGTTCCATCTTAAGCGTGAGCCCAGTATGTCCATTGTACTATAGCTCTCTATTGCATACCAGCTGCAACAAACATTTCACTAAAGAAGCTTTACTCCCCTGGAATAGTTGTTTAAATGAAGTTTCTGTAATGAACAACTTAACAGCAGTCAAATAGTGCACTCAACATGAAGGCCAAACAAGTGACCTATCAATGTCCCATTCCAGACCCTAATTTTTGTATTAAGTAAGTGTTGTGACTCACACAGCTCAGAGAAACCATATTCCTTAAAGGTATAGTGACTTATTTGATGATATATAATTTACTGGGATTATAATTTTCACCAGAAAATGAAACAAATGGCAATCAAAAATAATTTCCAAACTCAAATTTCTTATACAAAAAAATGTATACATCTGTAATAAACACACTACTCACTCTACACAATACTACAGTATAGACAACTATACCAACTACAACTCACCCATGTACGATCATTAGGACCTCTTGTATTCACATCCCACTTTTTGTCCTCCAATAGGTAATGTAGGTCACTTATATTACCATCTTTGGCTGCCTTTAGTAGCCGATCCAGCTCCTCCTGTAAAGTATCACCATACTGACTGATTAGTGAAACCATAACACCTCACATGATCCAATAATACTAGGATACACCAAAATGCATGTCATAGAGTGGGTTATTATAGTGTCTGAAATTTCTGTAGTAGGAAATTTAGCAACAGAAGATCATCGCTAAAATTTAAATCTTGCTGTTAGTTAAGATATGTGCAATAAAGCAAGGGGTAGTCACTTCCATACTGCCATGCAGTTGATACACTAGCGATCAAGAATTTTGATCGTCTAAATTTTGTTTTGATTGTTTGATTTCATCTGTAAAAGAGCCTTGATCTCTTGATCAACCGTAAAAGCCTAGTAAATTCTTAGTGTTGCTAAAAGTTCACTTTCAAAAGTGCTTGATCACCACTTTTGTGGATGCCTTGATCACTTGATTTACTGTGCACAAGCCCTTTGATTGAATCTTGATCCCAGCTGTGTTTCAACAGACAGTATAGATTAGACTACCCCTTGAAAAGGCAATGTGGCAACATTTGTAACAATCAACTGTTTCTGTTACTAGCAGAGTAAAAGCAAAAACACCTGTCCAGTGTTGTATATACAACTGTTACATCGTTTTTTCCCCTGCTGTCTTTCATTTCTCCATTGTTTAACTAGCCTGATGGGCTGGGAGAAAGCTTTAATAAAGAGCTGGACCCTTGCTAGCAAGCTAAGCCTGCAGGCAATCATTTTATCCTTAAGCAAAGATTGTTAGCTCGAGTCACATACACCTTTTCTTATGCACTTTTTGCTTCGACTTTCTTTTACAGTACACAACTTTGGTTGGGCAAATATATCTTTCCAGATAGCTTAATGATGAAGCTTTCAACAGCATGTGACCTTTGCAAAATCATGTTATCATGGCGGCAAAATTCTCGCAAATTTAGCAAATGCTGAAAGTAATGTCTTGCAATAAAAACCTGCCATATGGTAAATACCACAACCCAACCAATAGGCCACTAGATGGGTCATTACTGTGCGGTCTATATTATACTTTGCGTGAAAGGATCAAAGCGATGCCGCGTAGTGTATTGTTCATACAGTACTTATTAGCTGCATTACTGTACTGTATGATTCATACAGAACAGTTATGCACTTAATTGGGCAAATACAGCACACTTGCAAATACTGTGGAGTTATGCGGAGAATTCTTTTTACAGAATGTTAGGAAAACAACACAATGTAAATTGCTAAACCAGCCAAAGAGATCCTACCAGTTCGTTCTATGGCTAGAAATATACTGTATAAACACTTACTGATCATCTGATCACGAACCTATTTAAACACGACTCCACTAAGACAGCACGATTGATCATGTGCGTAACATTGTAAATCGCTAAAACTAGCCTAACTAATCCTATTAGTTCATTCTACGACTAGAAATAGATTATATAAACACTTACTGATATCCTGAAAACGAAAATCGCAGCAGTTTGAGTACTAGAGAAAATCGCTCCGAACCAGATGACCAGGAAGTACAATATAACACTTAAAGCACCGCCTATGCTTGTGTGTACAAAAAACAGCACTCGGGGGGTATCTTGAGGCAAATACAGCACTCAGCTTAGCCTCGTGCTGTATTAGCCTCTTGACACGCCCCCTTGTGCTGTATTTTCCATACACACATGTGGTGGTGCTTTAACTATAACATAAAAGCTGCTGAAGTACCCCCTGGACACCAAAATGTCTTGTACTGGGATATTTTGGTGTCTTATGGACACATCAGTTTTACAGTGTATTCACAAAAACATTATGGTAGTTTTGTGATCACCAAATTTAATCATGCTTGATCACTTGATGTACCCTAAATCAGACCCTTGATCACATTAGATCAAGCACTGCCACTAAACTGATGGAAGTGACTACCACTTGCTTTAACACTAACAGCAAGCACTCAACTAATACCAGTCAATTCTTAGTGTACAATAATGGACTTGTGAGTAGTTAGTTATGTAACTGGGTCCTGACAAAATGTAACTGAGGTGGAACCACAAATAATAGACTCACCTACTAAATACATTGTCTATTATCTATGGGGAAGTATGAATAGTGGACCCAGGGACCCACAAAGATCCAGCTTTTTTGGAATTTGATACACTTCACAATATTTTATACTTGTACTAGGTACCCCTGCAAGTAGTCTTGCATGGCCAATACACTTTTTCCCCATCACAGTGTCTCACATGATGTTTATACCAACTAGAAAATATAAGCGCCTCTGAAAAAATAATATCTGGCAAAATTCTGATTACTAGCTAAGCAAGTTTCAGTCCAGCAGCTTGAAAACCAGACTTCGTACCATTTGCACAATGTTTCTTAACTTTAGTAGCTAGGGGATATATGTAATAGACTAGTATGCTCATTGTGCAGCAGACAACTGGCCTATAAATGCAGTCACCTTCAGAAGCATATTAAAACTAGCCATTGGGATTGTGAACCTAATAAAATTTACTGATTTTAGCGGAATTCTGCATATCTACTGACATGGTAAGGTCAAAAACATACGAGAATCTCACTAAAAGTTGGCTTAGGAAACATGGTGTCTGTTTATATAGGCCTACAGAAACTAGAACAAAGCTATTCTAAACTAAGTTACTCACGCGGCACTTTCTCGAAGCGGCTTTCCTTAATTTTTGTCTTTAAACTGAATGGCCCGCTCAAGGGCAACAACTCTTCATACAATTCCTTAAAAGTACAAAAGTACTCTAATCATGTACACAATGTTCCAGACCATTTTTTTTGTGTTTAGACTAATTAGTTTAAGGCAAATTCCCACAGTCTTGATAACAGGTGAATCCCACAATACATTACGCATTGGGCAAAATGACAAACCGGATTCAGAAACTTAGCTGGGCCCACTTATCTACTGTAGCTACAGTCTTTAAAATAAGGTGGTGTATTCCTTAGAGGTATGTGAATAATTAGCAGACCGTTTTTTTGTTGTGGGTCCTTCAAAAATTTACGAAAATCACTGTGTTTTTACACCATTTTAAGCATTTTACGTAGTTTTGGGGGGTGTCCCTTTCAATATTAATATATTGATTATTAACGAAATAAATTCAATATGGCACTTATAAATTCTAATTGGTTTAAACAACACCGTGACGAGGGAAAACTGGACTGGCCATGCAAGACTACTTGCAGAGGTGCATAGTACTAGTATCGCGTGGCCAGACAGCTTTTTTCTCTTTGTCATTGGGTAGGGAGAAAAAAGGGTCTGGAACAGTTCGAATCCCACACTCATCTTGGCACTCCCCAGATAATTGGGGGGTGTTAACCAAAGAAACGTGATGTGTTTTCAAATAGTAGCCGCTTGCGTCAATCAATTGCAAGCGCATATTTATAAACCGATCAGGATCTAAAGCTGCCTTTGAGGCGATAATAGATTGAATTGATTGTTAGTTCTTTAAGTAACTTTGTTTATTGTTGTGCTGTGACATTCTTGTTACAATAGAGTTTAAGCGCATGGGTTGCATACTTATGACGTAGCCTCGTGACGTGTCAAGACGATTGTGGGATTCAAACTGTTCCAGACCCTTTTTTCTCCCTACCTAATGACAAAGAGAAAAAAGCGGTCTGGCCATGCGAGACTAGCATAGTACAAGTATAGAATTCCAAAACCTTTGCATTGTCACAGAATTGGGCAGAATTTGTTTTTCTGCCCCTTCTTGCTCTGCCCACAGTTTAAACATGATCAAGAGTATACTGACTACAAACAATAGTAACCACAACACTATCTGCCTATTATAATACTCTTGATAATATGGATTACAAGTAATGACCTACTAATGCAGTCTTTAATAATAATAATAATAATAATAATAATAATAATAAACTTTACAGTGTACATATACCTACATACATACAAGTTGCAGATGTTGGTATGATACAATTGGGACATATGGCAGCACACTGAAGGTCCACTGACATCCTGTGTCAGTGGCCGGAAGCTAAATTGTAGCAGTGATTAGCTACAAAGTTTACTTACTAGTCTAAGATTACTTAAAAGGGGGGGAAGTTAACAGTTAAAGGGAGTTGAAGTTAGGTTGGTGAGGGATCTTTGAACACTTTGAGCATGGACATAGAAATGAAAAAGAGCAGGTGTTGTTGGAGGTGAAATTGGCAGTGAAATGATTCCACAGATAATCTAAAAGTTTGGCCTTTATCTTGAGTGGATTGTCCTGGTAGTTGATAATGGGAAGGGCATTCCAGATGCGAGGAAGCCGGTTAAAATAAAAGTTACTAGTGGAATTGTCAGGTGATCTTGTTTGGAGTAGCTTGTTTCCAGAAGCTAGACGTGTGTGACCAGTTGCAAATTTAATGAAATCATCTGGATTATAGATTAATTCGGTTATTAATCAAAACTTACTTTACTTGGTGACGGCTCCGACATTTCCTTGCTCACCTCCCTCCACCACTTAAGGTATACTAACGATCGCTCGAGTACCCTCGATTTTCAGTTCTAAAGTGTTATGCACGTTCCAGGCGAGCGGTTCCAGGCACCTTGCTTTAGTCATGTGATGCCCCTTTTGCCATGACAACCTCACGAGATTAACATCGATCATAGATAATAGACTGTGCATCGATCAATCAGCTTAGGATGAAGAGGACCTGAGCATATAGTCTGGCCAATCTTAGCTACGTGAGTGTGTGATTGTTTGCAGTGCATAACTGAATTGTTGTCTAAACAATTTTAGTATCATTGGTTGTTGCAACAAGGCTGTGAACACTGGTAGACCCTCAGCCCATACTACATGAACATAAGATATGATTCTATAAAGTCAATGCTAGGAGCGGATCTAGGATTTCCCAAGAGGGGGCTAAAAATGTGGCAACTGGATATATGGTACTGGTTGATACAACTAGTAGTGCAGTTTGTGTTGTACTGTAACAATGTTTTATTTTTATAGCTTCCTTGCCATGTCTGTAATTGTATGTGTTTTGACATCTTAATGATGGTTTACTCTCTCTGAGAAGCACACTCAGTATGAGGAGCATGCTTTATCTGAGGGGTCTGGGGGCATGCCATCACAGAAAAATTTAACTTTCTGAGATCAAATATAATTGTGTTGTTTGAATCTCATTGAATAAACATTGCGAGCCACTTTAACTTTGGTAACTAGCTTTCATATAAAGACACACCATAGATGATGCAGTATGGTTTGAGTTCAAGATGAAGATCAAGGCGTCTAGCAGTTGGTCTTTGTTCTTTATAATTTAAAGAATTTTAATGATGGATGTTCTATTAGAATAGTTGACTGTCTATTAGAGTTTTATCAACTTTTTGCAGTTTTCTCCTCAAATACAAAATAATTTGATTCCCTTTTGTTGATTCCTAGAAGGGATTAGCTCTTCTCTTCTCACTCTTTTCATTGCCCATGTATATGCTTTAGAGACAACTACTGTAGCTTCTACTATCTTTCTAGTTATATAGCATATAAGTAAAATTTTGGAGGGGGTGTTTCAGCCCCCATGCACCCCCTAAATCTTCTCTTGGTGTAAATGCCTTTACCTAGCAACATACTGTACAAACATGTTAGGGTCTGGTGTAGCTCCATGTTTGTGTTGATTTAGTTATGGATGACTTTTTAATTAGGGATAGGAAATGCAATAATGTGATGTCACCGTTTCCATTGGAAGTCTGCATAGCTAACCACTCACAAGCTGAGTCCATTGTTATGCACTACAGAGTCACAGAATTGACTGGTATTAGTTGAGTGCTTGCTGTTAGTATTAAAACAAGTGTTAGTCACTACCATCAGCTTAGTGGCAGTGCTTGATCTAATGTGATCAAGGGTTTATCAAGTGATCAAGTACTGTTAAAATTGGTGATTAAACAATATTTAAGAACTTTTCTAGGAATTATAGTTAAATATCAAGGAATCAAAATTTTGACTGAGCTGTAGCAATCAAGTATTATTTTGATCCTGATCATAATCACTACCATATTATGTCTTAGTGACTATACTCTGTAAAAACTGCAGAGTTCACAGGACACTAAAATGTCCCAATATGGACCATATTTAGGACATTTTGGTGTGCAGGGGGTCAAGCAGGACTTCAGTTTTTACAGGTATGTATTGGGGCATTTTAGTGTCCAGTGAACACTTCAGTTTTAACATTGCATGTATTATGTCACTAGTATCCTTGTTACATCTGTTGTACTTGTTTTATATAAACAAATTGTAACAACAAAGTTTCATGACCAGTGATTATGAAACTTCACTCAAGCAAATGTTATGAGAAAAACGGCACAAAATGCTCATAACTCTCTTCACACTTGAGATTACAAAATGTTTGATAACACTGTGACCAACCTCCATTGTGTTAAGAGGTTACTAGAGCAAACAATTCTTGTGTGGCTGATTACTCAAAGTACACCACAAGTGATCACATGACCACAAGAATTGTTTACAGGATGTGTTGTGTGGTGTATGGTTATTGTAGGATAGTTCCAGTTCTGGTAAATAACACCACTTGCCTTTAGGCTGATCAGATCATTAATAATCTGTTGTTGTACTCTATCCTATACATGGGGAGATGTTGTTAGAGAATGACAATACCTGGCTAAGCTGGTCACCTTCACATCAAAATTTCTTCACTTCCAACACACCGGTGGTTACATTAGACAGGTGGACTATTAGCTCACATTTCTTACTTGAGGGAAAATTACCCAGTTAGGAGAAATGGCCACTAAGACAGGTTCTACTGTACTATTGGCAATTGTTCTGTATACCATAGACCATGTGTGATCTAGGGTGGGCACTCTATAATGTGAACAATAAGACAGTATTTCAAGATGCTCTACACTAGGAAAATTATTAAATTGCGAAGAAATCATACTGGAAGATACAGTATAACACAAGTTACTAGCTAATAGTCAGCGTTGGGCAAGTTACTTGGTAAAATAACTAGTTACATATTACTTGCAACTGAACTATTTAGTTACAGTTACATATTACCCATAAAATAAAGTAACTATAATAATATTACATATTATATTACTTTGTGTCCACAGCCTTAAGCTGTCACGTGTGAAACTACCGCCTTATCACGTGACATGATTACGTTGTTGGATAATGTGCAAATCTTGGTTATAAGTAAGAAGCTGGTGAATAAGCTTCATTCAGTAGGTTTCATTACTTCATTGTGGCTAGGGGTTACTCAGTGGATTACTAATGAGATTAGTAACTTCGTTACTTGTAGTAATAATATTACGTAATATTAGATTCGTAACTATATTACTTAGGTAACACGTTACATTTGTAAGTAAAGTAACTTGAGTTATATTACCCGTTTTTATAGCGTATTTCGTTATATTACTTAGTTATCACAAAAGTAATAATATTATGTAATGCGTTACTCCCAACACTGCTAATAGTATACAACACACTTAGGGATGGTAATTTTAGCTATAGAATGCTCAATGCTTTTTGCCCTCAAAAACATCACGAAATCCAACGTTGTAGCAACTTTATGCAAGCCACACCTTAGACCACACATGATCTATAAGAACACCTATCAGTGTCACTATGGTGTGTGTTGTACATGTGATGTGTGTGAAATATGAAGTGTGGAGGAATAACACCCTGTACATATCCATTATAATTCCAATAGAAATTAATACAATGATATAGAGTGAGGAGAGTGTGTCATGTAGTACCCCACCAACTAGATTGGTTCTGTTTGATTAACTGGACCTGTAGTGGGTAGGAGCTCACATGACATCACATGATCATCACTGACCTCATGTGGACTGAAGTGTAACACGGTTGCTATGGCATTGATCATGTGATCCTTGCCAACATTGGCACTACACATATAATGCAAAATTATATTTTTCAGATACTCCAGGTTAGCTGTCTCCCGTGATCTGTTCACAGTAAAGGTACATTATGTGTATAACACATGTAACATAGATAATAGCTACCTGCTTCTTTCTAGTCTTCTGATCTCTTCCTTCAACACAGTGGACTGTTCTATTAACTTCTCTTCCCTGCATAGATAGTAACACTAATGTCATGTACAGCAGATCCTCGGTTATCTGAACCCAAATGTGCCTCAGGCAATGGTAAAAGTGTTCAGATAAGTGAATTGTTTGAATAACTAAAGCCCGTACTTTTATATACAGAGCACTGTTGAAATACAGTAGATCCTCGGTTATCCGACCCTTGTTTATATGAAATTGGAAATGACTGTGCTATTAGGAACATACAGTATGATAGTACTGTATAGTAGGGACCACAAAGGTTTGTGACATGACAAAACATCACCAAAACCAGCCTCACTTTTCCTGATGACAATGAGGCAGTATTGGATAGGTAAAACCAAGCCTTATTGACCTGAAACACTTTCAACAAATTGTTAAAATAATTCATTAAACATAAGTTTCTGACTGACAGACAAGCGTAACTCCATAACAGCTAAGGCTATGGGCTTGACTTTTTCACTGTTCAACGTCGCTTCAGCCGGATACAGTACATGCCTTTTGGCATACTGCAGCATGTACAATACATTCTTCATGGACTTATCAGTGTCCTCATTTGTGTCCCATTTATCTTTGCTAACAGCGAAAGGTGTTGGTTTGATGGTAGCATGTGACAGCTTCCCTTTGTAACAGAATTTGTCCGTATTTTTCATAGTGGCTACTTTGATTGCAGAGATGCTTTTCAAACAGTTCTTGATTCGTAGTGCTGTGTAACCAGTTGAACATAGTTGGCAACGAAGTGTAATGGATGCTTCACTTTTCAGATGATAATTGATAGCTGGGGTGTGCAGTGCCGTTTCTTTCTTTTGATGCAGTATACATGGGCTCACCAGTCATGATAATTTTATTTTACGGAAAAGTAGTTACAAACAAGTTGGCAAACAAGTACACAAAAAATTTGAAATTTTTAACTAGAGTAGGGACCATAGCACATCGATAAAAAGTACTGAAACAAACTGGAGTAGTGCACGATATTAAATCACAGCAAAACAATAAAAAGTGTTACTGTGGAACCTCTCTTATCTGACCCCTATTATCAGGACACCTCCATTGTCTGGACAGCCTAAATTAGTCAAGTGGCTTGTAGTTTATTGACCATAATGAGATGAAAGTACAAGGAGGGAGCCTGAAGGTTACTGTTTACCCGTTTGGTGGGTAGGTAAAAACAGTGGACCGGGGACCAGGGACCAGGGGACCCAAGGAAATCCAACTTTTCTTGGAACTTTTTACACTTCACAGTATTCTACACTTGTACTAGGTACCTCTGCAAGCAGTCTTGCATGGCCAATCCACTTTTCCCCCCTCACGGCGTCTCGCATGATGTTTACACCAATTAGAAATTATAAGCGCCTCTGAAAAGTGTCTGAAGCTAACTGCATTAATTACAGGTCACTCGCTATTTTCCCAGAGTATTTGTTTGCACAATGTTTCTAAACTTTAGTAGTTAGGTGACATAATAGACTAGCATGCTCACTGTGCACAAGACGAATAATTACCAGCTAAGCCAAGCTAAGTAAGTTCCAGCAGCTCTTCATACGTCATGATGCATTTGCACAATGCTCCTAAACTATTCTAGTAGCTAGGTGGCATAATGCTTACTGTGCAGCAGGCAGTGGCCTATAAATGCGGTCAGCTTCAGACACTTTTTAGAGGCGCTTATAATATCTAATTGGTGTAAATATCATGCGAGACGCTGTGAGGGGAGCAGGGGTTAATCTAGGGGGGGAGGGGGGGGAGGCACAGGCCCCCCTGGGTTAGCTATTTCCCCCCCTAGGTTTATACCTAAAGCCTTGAGAAATGGAAAGGTTTAATTGATCCCAAAGTTGTATAATCCAATGGTCAATATTCAATGGCATCACAGTAAAATTTCACCAAATTGAGTATATTTACACCTAAATTTTCAAAATTTTCCTAGGTAAGAAATCTTCACAGGAGCCTAAACTATACCATTTAGAGTACGGAATTGTAATCTTCAGGTTGTTAGCATCACGATGGTATATAGTTTGAGAAGATTCGCTGTGTTGTGAAGCGGAAAGAAGCGACTTTAGCATGGCAGAAGACTCTAGTGACTTTATTTTCAGCATCTAGAAAGTCTACTTAGTGATTTGTTACTACGTTTCTGCAAGACTGGGAACAATGCTATGCAAAATTTTATCGCAGAAATAGGCGATCTTTCATCACTGTGATTCTATCAATACTAGGCGATTATTTCACCCATTACAGTAGGTTTAGTGGCCATGTTTTGCTGCCTGACGATTCTCTATATTTATAAGAGTAAAAATACCTCGCTTAGGAAAGATGCAGCCTTTAAACCTTAACCATTTGACACAAGATCGCTGATTTCTTGATCACAACACAGTGTATCTTTCCAATTTTCACGTCATTGTTGTAGTATAGTAGCTACTATAAAAGTACATTCTTATAATAAGAATAAACGGTATGGTTTAGGCTCCCGTGAAGTGCAGAGGAGGTTGGTCACACATCATAGCCCTATGATGTATTGATGCGTGTTATTGCACAACCAAAAATGGCATTTGAAATAGGTGTTGGCATTTTCTTCCCTTTACATCACATCCACGTGAAGTATTCATGATGTATCCTTTGTTTCTTGGCTAAGAAAGCCACACAGCATGCTTCGTGGCTGAACGAAGGGCACTGGGAGCCATAATTTATCGATACTAATTCGTGCATTAGAATACTTGAAATTGATACTGAGGTGTTGGGGTTGAATGGGTTGAACTTTTCTTTGAGATCAAGAGATGTTTTAAGACGCGTGACCAACCTCCTCTGCGTGAAGTGTAAAGATCTTAGTCCCATAGGTTTCAATACATTTTAAGGTCTCCCAAAGGACACCGGATGTTGTGCAACGTGTAATAAATTAGTATTCATTACCATACTGTGAATACTTTAGCTTGCGTGGAAATGAACTATTTAGAGGGTCAGACAGCTGAGGGTTTACTGTCACACACACACACACACAACACACACAGCTAGCCACACCCACAACACACACACAGCTAGCCACACCCACAACACACACAGCTAGCCACACACCTTTCATGGTAGTCACTAATAGTTTCTTCTAGTTCAATACATTTCCTTCTAGCCAATGAAATCTCAGCATCCCTCCTAGCTTGTTCCTGTATGAAGTGTAGTAGTTTCACCTCCTCATCAGCCACTGGCTGTAGTGATAGAATAGTACAATGTACCAATACAGTGTGGTCCCTTTATTATACTGGGGATCATGTGTAGTGTATCATCAGAACATGTTCTTAGTTTGATGACAAACATATTCTGATAAATGAGCTCATTCATTAATAAAAAGAACTACATTAACTATACTAATAGAATACTCTACTGGCTGACATACAATCATTTTACATGTGTATAAATATTAACAAAAACTGTTTGGTATGATCAAGAACAAATGTCCCATACATTTAGTATTGGGTGAATCTAGGTAGGAGCAAATGTTGTTTAAATGATAGGATAGACTGAATGAACCATTGGAGACAGGACACTTGTTCACTTCATTGACTTTCATGAGAACACAAACAGACACTACACCATACACCTGTATGTGTGTATAACACTTTATACAGTGTAGAGTACACACCTTGTTGAGGATTGCCTTCACTGCTGACATTGCCTCTATAATGAACAACAACTCATCTTAATGGTAACTACAGTATACAGTATACTCAGAATAGTTCACAGTAAGAACTTGTTCTTACATACACACACCACACACCTTTGATGTTCTTGATGGTAGTAATCTGTGTGAATGAGAACTAGCAGCTTCTTCATCTGATAATGCACTGTTGTCTCCTATAAGACAACAATATCATAACAAGTGTGTCAACAGTGTAGCCACACTAGTAAACAAGAACACCTCACTACACAGTAGTGACCATAACCAGTACTTCATGACCTCATTAGTAAGACCACCTCATTATAGTGACCATGTCAAGTAGGTCCCAAACATTGCTAAGGTGTACTTCATGACCTCATTAGTAAGACCATCTCATTATAGTGACCATGTCAAGTAGGTCCCAAACATAGCTAAGGTGTACTTCATGACCTCATTAATAAGACCACCTCATTATAGCGACCATGTCACTATAATGTAGCGACCATGTCACTTTATTATAGCGACCATGTTACTTCATTATAGCGACCATTAGGGCTGAGCGATACTGCCATTTTAGTATTACAGTCGATACTGAAGCCACTATTCACGATACTGAATAGTTCAT
The DNA here is from genome assembly GCF_963678975.1 of Dysidea avara. Taxonomy (NCBI): domain Eukaryota; kingdom Metazoa; phylum Porifera; class Demospongiae; order Dictyoceratida; family Dysideidae; genus Dysidea; species Dysidea avara. The sequence continues at coordinate 36,742,673 of NC_089278.1, forward strand.
GATACTTATGAATAAGTCAATCATAGCTGCTGCTGCTACATACTGTATTGCTCAGCATTCCTGCAGGAAGTCCTTATAGGTGATGGTAAACTAGCCACTATCATTCTTGTTTACAGTAACAGTTATTGTAACACATGCTTTGAGGTTATGTTGTGGTGTTCACACCTCTCTGCAGGGGAAACCAGGTGGGTGGACTTTATCACTTACAAGGATTCTTAGCCTAGTACTGCATAACAAATGGATTTTTAATGACAGTAATGTACAGGCATGGTATCACGATAGTTAATGTACAGGCATGGTATCACGATAGTTAATAACAAAATATCGCGATATCGATACTTTCAAAATATCTCGATATATCGCTAAAACGGTAGTATCGCTCAGCCCTAGCGACCATGTCACTTCATTATAGCGACCATGTCACTATACTATTACCACTAATGGAGCCATTACTCACAGTTCCACAGCTGGTCCTCATAACGAAGTTCTATAGTGACCAGTTCACACACCTGACTGATTATCATCTGATACAGGAGGTACTAGTACACTAGTGGATGGAGTGGAGACAATATTATTAAATGATGATCGACTGGTAGTGATCCTCTTGTTGACTGATATAGTAACTCGGCTGGATGACAACTCTAACTTTAGTCGGTTAATTTCTGTATCTTTGTCTTGTAGAAGTGTTGAAGTTCTCTCTCTCGTGGACTGTACTCTCAACTGTAACTCCGGAGACTTTTGCTGCACATTGTTATAAATGTGAGGTGAATGCTTTGTAATTGATCTACATCAGAAAATTTTGACAAAAGGAAAAGTAGACAAATTTGATGAACCAGTTAAATCCATCAACTTTTAGTTTGTCACTACCGCCCAAAGCACCTTTAAAAGTACAAGTTTAGATTGATCATTTCTTGACTTTTGTCAACATTTAATCCATGAAAACTGATGAAGTGTGATTCATCACCTTTTCCTTTTGTCAAAATTCCCTGTCGTATGGTACATAATTTACACACACGCATGCACGCGTGCACGCACCAACACGGCACTCGCACGCACGCACGCACCAACACGGCACCCACACGCACACACATACACGCACGCACACATGCACACTTTGTAGCCATTTTCTGTTTGTCCAATTTTCTTCTGGTACTCCCCATGTTGGGACCTCATGTCCTCTCTCTCAGTTGTGACTCTTTTTCAAACTCTGCTCCATTTCATGTTCATGGTGTGCTTGTTGTTCAGCTAGTTGTTGTTTCAACTCAGCATTCTCCTCAAATAACTCCTTTACCTCCTGATTAGTGCCCACCACCAATTCCTATAGTGAAAAGTTACACAGTAAGTTTATTAACACTGTATTTTATTGGTACCAAGTAATATGAGGTGGTAAACATGGTCACTATAATAAAGTGATATTAATGAGGTGACTGCTAAGTGAGACTGTTAGCTGGTAGGGGGATCCCCCAAAACATAATGGAATGCTGTCTTCAAAAATCATCGTAAAATATCTTACACAATGAAAAGTACGATATGGCTTCCCTGTGGTTGTGTTGACTAGCTACATACGTATCACCCTAAACACACATATTGTCCATAGTAATTGGATTGATTACAGAGACACTTCTCATAGTGTTCTTTGTATGTAATGCTGTGTAACAGGGAGAACATAGCTGAATACAAATCCACTTCACTTTTCAATAATTTGATTGTTGGGGCACACACATTCAAATGTCCATTAGTATATCTGCAGGTACAGACAATTAGTGCTCTGCGATATGCCGGTAAGACCGTTTATCATGATACACTGTAAATTATCATAACCGATTATCATACCGTGACATCTTTGATAACCGATATATCGAAATACCAGTATATTGATGAATACCAGTATACTTTTAACCCAGCTAGCCTTTGGTGTTCAATTACCCAATTTGTTGATGATTTAGCAGACACACCCTAAACAAAAACGTGAGGTTGTCACATTACAACACATACCTACTTGTACTGAACTATATATTTTTGGTTTTTTGGGATGCACACTGCTTCATACTAGGCCCAAGAAATGATGCAATATTTACAATAACAAGCTAACTATATATCGATATACCACAATATTTTCCTGTTACTAATACCGTTCATTCAAATTTCAATACCGCCGAGCACTACAGACAACCACTCTTGTTCACTATATTTAGCTATTCCCTTGTTTCACCACTTTCTAACTTTGATCCCTAATCTAACTTTAAAAAATAATTTCCTTCTACTTGTACAGTATAACAACTATGTACAAATACAACAGACACGTGTACATCATAGCCTTATAGTAAACAAACAATAACTAAGATTGTAACAAGACACTGGTGTATGTTAAAGGGGTGTGACTATTAGTAGAGCATTGTTCACCTTGTTATCTTTGTTCTTCAATACAGAATGTGCTCTAGTACGGAAACTGTCAAACTCTCTTTTCAAATCTGCCAAATGTTGTAGACATTCCTGATGAGGTATTAGTATCCTGAATTAGGAAATGGTCAGGATATCATCACCTACCTTTGGTGAAGGTATATCTGATAGTAGAGATGTATATTCTGCTACTGTCAAGTCTACAAGAAGATGTAGTCAGTGGTACAGGCAGATAATATAATATATACATGATACACACATACAGTGGAACCTTGGTAGTTATCCATACCACAGGGAACCACATGGTATTCACAAAGACTGGACAGTACATGGCTCTTTAGTTTGATGTAAAAAGTGATACAATGTCACGATATCGTAATAGAATAGTCAGCTACTGTACAGTGGAACCTCTCTTATCCAGGCGGTCTGGTACATACTACTGTCTGTATCTCAGAAATGTCCATAACTAAGAATAACATGCTATTATGCTAAAGTGACTAACTTAAATACAAGTGATGTTGTTATTGCTATCAGCTGGTGGTATTCAGTTTAGTGGACAGAGGGGAAGCATTCATGGTCACTCCTCTGGGCTGTAAAAATCCATTATCACCTAGCAACCAAGTGGTAGTTATTATTAGTAGAATAAACAAGCCACCAAACAGGTAAACAGCAACCTTTAGGCTCCCTTTTTGTGCTTTCCAACTAAACCAAACTTCATTATGGTCAATAAACTACAAACCACATGACCAATTTGGGCTGTCCAGACAATGGAGGTGCCCAGATAACAAAGGTCTGGATAATAGAGGTCCGGATTAGTGATGTAAGATATGTGATATATATCGAAATATCATAATAAAATTTTTTATATCGTGATATGATATAGAATCTTTATATTGTGATATAAGCCTAGGTATAGATTTTAGCTACAATTAGAGAAAAATATACCGAAGATGTCTACTTTTTTTTGCTTGCAATGTTATATGCTAGTTATGTACTATGTTGTATTGTACTTCTAGTACAACTACAAGTGTTATCAGTATAAATACACTAGCTGAGTGATTAATTGTATATCGTGATATGTTGTGTGCAATAATCATGATAAGAAAATATCCTATATCACACACCACCAGTCCGGATAAGGGAGGTTCCACTGTAATAGGGTCCAGATACATAACAGTGTATCAGCTACAAAATAGCTTCGTTAATAGTGAACAATGTGTTTAATATTCAATGCAGCCATTATCCATTGTCATTCCAGTTATGGCAGTCAGGCAGTGTAAGATTTACACAGAAAGCTAAGTTTGAAACAAGACACTCACTAATAACCTAGGGAAACCTAAAATTCCTTAAATAACTACACAGTAAGGAGAAAAATTGATGTCAAGTGTGACTCAACTCACAGCCACCTGGAGGCTCACTAAACACCTCACTCAGTGGGTAAACATGAAGAGGTAACCGAAGACAGAACCATCATCCCTCCTATGGGTCTTATACAGTGTTAAAGGCACAAAGTTTAACATTAACAAGTACAACACTATATCATCACTGTACCTTCTATGTTATTTGGTAGAACGGTTTTATCCACAAGTTTGTTGGTGGCTATTTTAAGAATTTTCTGTGAAACAAATAGAGTAAATTGTGATTGTGGTATTGAGTTATTAGATCACCTTCAGTCTAGTGTTCCTCTCCTGTACATTAGTCAGTTTTTCATGATTCTCCACCCTATCAACTTCCTGCCTATAATTAGAATAATATGTGATGCCTGATGTACTACCAATATTGGTGAGCCTGCTAGTCATCAGTTATAAAAACAAAGTGGCCATTTTGCTCACTGTGCAGGCATTTTTAGGCTTGGTTATACTTAACCAATACTGCCAAGCTGTCGAAACAATGAGGCTGGTTTCTGGGTGACATTTTTTGGTCAGAAAAGTCCAACCTTTATGATCCCTAATATACAGTATTACCATACTCTATGATGAATATAGAAGTGTTCTGGATTATCATAGTTTAATGACATGTCATACACATATAATCACATGATCATCTCTTTACCTTTCCACATGTGCCTTAGTCAATGTGGTGTTCTCTTGATCCAACTGAGACACACTCTCTCCTTTAATTTCCTTCAATACATTACACCACATTAACTTCATTATGTCACTTGTGATGTGCTCACTGTATTGTGGTCTTGTCTTGGTCATGTTGACGTTCATATTCACCAATCTTATTTGAGAGACTGGACACCTTGTTTTCTAGACTGATAACAAGTTGTTCTTCCCTTAATGCTTGTTGTTGCAGTCTATCCTCCACCTCTGACACTCTGGACTGTTCCCTAGCCATCACATGAAGGTGTTCCTCCTACAAGTGACAAAAGGATAATAATAATGGTGTATGGATGTAGTGTATCACTCCCTGTGTATGTAGTGAGTGTATGAGTGTGTGTAGTGTGTGTGTGTGTGTGTGTGTGTGTGTGTGTGTGTGTGTGTGCAGTGAGTGCGTGCATGTAGTGTGTGCGTGTGTGCATGTAGTGTGTGTGCGCGCGCGCGCGTGTGTGTAGTGTGTACGTGTGAGTGTGTGCTGCTGTTTGTTATGCCCCAGGGTTTGCAAAAGTACAGGTAGCTATGTTTCCCACTGCAGCTGAGTGACTGTTCTATTAGAGTAGTCAATACTATCAGTCCAGAAATCCCCCAGGATATTCCCCTGAATGCGTCACACCTTCATCTGTTCCATTCCTGCTGTAGTGTGGCTAATAATGGTGGAGGTTGAGTACCCGAGTGATTTGCCTGATATGTACACCCAAGCTCAAGGGCCGTTAGGCCCGAGAGCGTGGGTGTACATATCAGGCAAATCACGAGGGCACGTGATACAACTGATATGTACCATGCACCCTGCAGGCGATTTATTGCCCAAGCCAATACAAGACGACGACTACTGAATTCATTATGTAGACCAACTTGTGAAATTCGATTATGGGACAGCAACAACTAACGTTGTGACTATGTTTGTTAATATAAACGGGCAAATCCTACAGATATCACGGAAACACTCAATTTAGCGATTTTACAAGTGATTCAAAGTTGCTACATCACTTAAACACTGTTTACACAGTTTTCTAAACATCTAGAGGGGTAAGCTTTGCTGTGGAGTGGTTACCTCGTGATATACAAAAAGTGGGTGTGGTACATAATCAAACACGCGGACAAGCGCTTGTAAATTACCCATGACACTAGTTCTCACCTTGAACTTTCGTTTGTCAACTCATAGGGTGGTGAGGGAGTCGAATCGCCTCCGTCTGAGTGCTGTAGGATGGAAAATTGGCCTCATGGTTTTCATCACGTGAGCAATAATAAACTCCCACAATCGAATGCTGCCAGGATTCTTATAAAAACAAACTAACGTTACCTCACCAGATATCAAGGCCATGGTTTAACTAAAATAAACCATGGCCAGCCATGGTTTAACTTAAATGTACCATGGCAAGCCAGGGTTTATGAGATATGTACCCTGAAATTTTCCTTTGAAGTTAGGTGGTTTCATGGTACATTACAACTAAGGACACCTCAAGTCACAAGGATGTCAACAGTGCACTGATCTACAAGATGTTTCAGCTGGTTCACCTGTGGGTTACATCTTAGCCCATGCACTAGTGTTTACCTAGTCTAACTAAATTGGTTGATACTTAATATGCCACTCCTACCCCAACAGAACAAAAGGTAAAAAAAATGAAGGTCCCAAAGTGTGCATTATTTAGAACTTAAGCTTCAGATAAACAATTACTGCAAACAATTCACATATAACATGTACAGGATGTATACCAGAACACACAGCCACATACAACAAGAGCTTAAAGAGATCAAAGTTTTCACTCCCATGTCTACAACTCAGTGACTATTCTATTAGAGTAATCCCATATAGTCTGACTGTTGTAAGAGAGTAATCATCACCTTGTACATTACTACCATTAGCAGTTTGAAACACTTTCAACAAGTAGCAAACATCAGCACATTCTAGTTCAGTATTCCTACAAATGGTTATCATATACTATGAGCAGGGGTATAGCCAGACTTTTGATGATGTCACAATCTATAGTATGTACTAGTGCTGAAACAATTATTCGGTTATTTGACTATTCAGTCGGCATCACACTATTTGATTCGTTAACACACTATTCGAGTAATCGTTAGCACTTTGTACACTGCATTCAGATGGAAAAGCCACCCTTGAAACTTAAGATTGTGAATGAAATGATGTAAAAATTCTATTTTATAAATAGTTAAGGCTTAGCCTTGCTCCCTAACAATAAGGTTTCAGTACTTATTCAGTAGAAGAAGTTTATACAATAATCGAATATTCGGTCGTTTTGTTCACAACTATTCGAATAATAAAAATTACTATTCGTTTCAGCACTAGTATGTACAAGTTGAGTTGGATCCTGAAAAACAGCTAAAATTAAAAGTGAATTTTTCTCATAAGAGTAAACATTTCAGCCAACCAGATGATTAATGGCTTAATGGTAATAGCAAATTTGTCAACAACAGACACGTGTGGTTTGGTTCCATTACAAATTCGGGAAAGGATACTGCACCTTTATGGCTTCCCATAGGAAATGTATGGTGAAAATTTTAAATATTATGGCAGACATTTAAGGTTTTTAGTGGGTCAAGCAGTACTACAAATGAGCCAAATTTCAAGGTCATGTGTAACTGCATTATCCATGAGTTATTAAATGTTCTTGAAGATCCAGCTCAATGCGTACATACTATAGCTACATAACAATATAGTTAGCTATAGGGAATACCTTGGTAACCTAGGGGGACTGGAGCTATGTCCACCCCCCTAGACCCTCTGTGATTGAATAATACAGAGTGATTTCAGCAGGTTAATTATCACAGCACAATTTAATTTACAATTTATTTGACTGGTAACTGTTTTATTAGGGTAACTCAAACTTGAATTTTGTAAACATACCAACCACTTTATGGGTACTGGTAGCTACTATTGCTGAATACTTGTCTGACTGTTGTAACTGTTTAATTCGAGTATCTTGATCTTGATGTTTTTATAGTGTATAATTATTGATGTTCGAGTGGTATCCATTTAGTGCATACCTTTAATGCCAAATCCTCTTTAGAACCTTGTTCCCGTATCAACAGGCTCTGCAGTTCCATCAACATCTCCTTGTGGTGTACCTCCTCCTCTCTACGTTCTCTCTGTTATTGTTGTAGTGTGGACTGGACCTGTGTGTGTGTGAGGGGTATGTTACTGACCAGTAATATAAGTGCATGTGTGCATGTGTTACATGTCAATACCATCATGTCTGGCCTCCCTCCTAGCCCAATGCTAACACTAAAAATTTTGAAAGGACAGTATTTCCAGAAAAATTCAATTATGGCTGGTGTAATTTACCGGAAATTGTCTGGTGTCCGGCATTATTTCGCACACTGCCAGGGTGATTGGAGATAAAAGGAAATACAAGTTGGAGAGGGCAGACACACATCGTAATCCCATAAGACACTTGCTATATGTAAGTTAAGTATTGCGGTGTAAAATGGTGGCTGTATGTTATGTCGTTTAGCCTCTAGCCTTTCAACTGTATAAATGTGTCAATTTTTGTATAAACTGTATACTAAGGCTGCAACAGATGTCAAATTTAGTGGAACTGACCATCTTGTATAAATATAGCTGGTAATCAAAGCCATTTCCACTACACCATACACACTCTAGCAAAACAATAATATTCGGATATCCAAATATTGAACATTTATTGCAGCCCTACAGTAAACCACATACATTCTCTAGCTGTTTTTTTCTTTCTTAACTCGTTGTGTTCCTTTTCTGTCTTTTCTTTCAGTTTGCAGCTGTTTAAATAGAAAGTGTTTCTTGATTGGCCTACAAGAGAATGACATATATACATACCACTATGTGAAATGGCATGCTAATGTACACACACACACACACACACACACAACACACACACACACACACACACAACACACACACACAACACACACACACACACAACACACACACACTACACACACACACACACACTCAAACACCACACACACACACACACACACTACACACACACACACACACACACACACACACACACACAACACACACACACACACACACACACACACACTCAAACACACACACACACACACACACACACACACACACACACACACACACACACACGTACACATCTACACTAGAAACTGGTCACCTTTGGGCCAAATTTCCTGACTTTATTAAGCAGGTGGTTGAATTAGGAGGTCACTTTGTACACAAATAAAACAATTGGGACAATGGCTAGTTCAGACAATACAAGGTATTAATTATTTTACCAACACTCTGTCACCATTTCACTGGAATTTCAATGCTAATCCCTATGGAACAAAACAATGGCGAAATGGGAACTTTATTTTGATGTTTCACATCTCAGATCAAAGGAGTCGCCCAGGCTACATTCACAATGTAGTCCAGTTGGCGGCTATGCTCAGGCTACATCTGAATGTAGCCCTTGCTACAACTGGGCGGCGACTATATAGATGTTAAGGCCAAAATTGATTGTGGGGATTAACACTCAAGTGATTAGTATGCACGACTTGGATTTGGCTATAATAAACCACTCAGACAGAAATTGTTTTGTTTCCTTGCTACCCCACTAATATTTAACGTTAAAAAAATGTTGGACTAAGGTGAGAACTAGTGCTATAGCTTATTCAACAAGTATTTCCACACATTTTACACCTCCATTACTGATAACACGAAGTTACCACCTTGCATGAAGTAACTACTCTACAAGCAAGCTTACCCATCTAGGTCTGTAGTACACTCTGTAATAAACGATTCAATAGCACTGATTAAAACATTAAATTTGTGTAACCAAAATTCTCCGTGATATCTCTAGCCTTCATCATAACCAAATGTAGCCAGCAATATACTAGCTGCTGACCCATAACCAAATTTTTAGGCATACATATATAATACATCCAGTGGTTGTACGGATCAACATATTATTAGTTGTAACATGGGGCATTCAGGCTTTAGCCTGATATGTATTCCCTCAGATCTTGGACTGCAGCCTCATGCCTGTGTTACATTATACAGTGACCTGATTTACTGTAGTGGATTTAAAAATTGTAAATCTGATAATGAAGTAGGAATCCCAGTAATAAAAAGCAATGAAGCAAGAGATATATCAATGATGGTATTGTGGTTAGAGGAAAACTGTGGAGAAGGTAAACTTTGGCAAATAACCACCTAAATTGTATTTGGCAAAATAAACAGTTGCAAATTAAAGCTCAGCCTCTTCAGTTATAAAAGATATTTGGCAGGTTAAACTGTAGTGATTGATCAAATTTGCCACAAAGTTTTCCTCTATTAGGTACAACATAGCTATGTGGGAAAACCCCTACATTGTACAATGCCACCCATGGTACAATGACACCATCGATATAGCTTGTTTCACTGCTTATTATATAACCCTACCACATGGCCAAGGAAAGTCTTGAGGCAGCAGTGGCACTAACAAAGACCCTTGGAGCCGACAAGAATCAGCAGGGTTTTCACAGAAGCCATTCTCAAAAGTATGGAGGCCACAGGGGTGGCGGACATCACAGTGGCCATTACAACAAACAGAAAGGCTGGCAACTGCTGGGAAACAAGACAAATCCCAAGCATCAGCAACCAAGGAAATGACTATGTATAAACAGTTATGTGCACAATGTGACATCATGTGTAAACAATTCATTAAATGCTGTAACCAATACTCAGATAAAGGGTTCACAAGCACAATACATACAGGCTCTCATAACAGAGTGTTAAAATCTGAAAATATTCCTGGGGGCATGTCCCAAGACCCCCAGAACAACATTCATGCCTGTTGTATGCTTCAAATGTCAAATCTGCTCAGTCCCTCAACTCTTTAGTCTGCACATGATACCATACCAGAAGCAAACACAATTAAGCAGCCTACATTATACCTAACATAATTATATTTTTAAACTGTCAATACTGTTACCAGATTCAATTTCAAATTACACAATTTTTCTGGAAAATCTTGCCACCATACCCCCCTAGATTTAAATTTGCGTATAGTAAAAGTTTGGAAACCAGTCACCAAAATTCCTGGGGCCGCCCTTGCAGCAATTTCATCTGCACATGACCCAGTTGGGAGTCAGCATGGGGTCACACCCCACAATTACTAGGTTGATGAAAGGAGCATTTAACACCAGGCCCCTCTCCCAAGATATTCAGCCTTTTGGGATGTTGGCATAGTGATCACCTACCTTAAAGGTTTAGAAGAGAATGACAATCTTAATCTCAGACAGCTAACCCTCAAAACAGTAATGCTGCTTGCATTGACTAGGCCTTTACATTCTGCGGACCTTTCCAGTTTACACATCCAGTGGAGGTCATACCATACAGAAGGGGTTACCTTTAGACCAACACACCTAACTAAACAACGCAGATCATCTAAGCAGAGGGCTGATTTTATCTTCTCTCTTTTTCAGGAAGATCCCAGAGTATGCTCAGTAAAAACATTAAAGGCTTATGAAGATTGTACTAAAGAATTTAGAAAGCTTGAATCTCCTACTCCGAAGACCAGCTCTCTTGCATTGGGGAACACAATCCAGTAGCCTCATGCTCCATTGCTAAATAGTCATGATTGAGGCTGGAATTGACACCAGCATTTTTAAGTCACATTCAGTTCGAGGGGCAACTTGTTCTAAAGCTGCTGATGCAGGTGCTACAACAAAGCAAATATTAGATGCTGCAGACTGCTCCTCAAAGGGTACCTATCAGCAGTTCTACCATAGGAGACTGGAGAATAAAGATAAAACATCCTTTGGTAGGAATGTTTTTTCCCCAGGGTGTGCTTCAAACAATACATGTTGATATGAAACTGAGCCTCCCGAAATGTAATTCGTAAATGGCTTAGGGCATGAAGTGCCTGCATGCTATTTATAATTACAAGTGGAAGGTGAAGTTAAAATATCAACACCCCTCCCATTGTTTCCACCTAATTTAGTATTTTTTTAGTTTTCAGTGTTAATTCTGTAGGTTTCTTTTCTTGACACCTCCCAGTAAAGCTGATTGTTACGTCAGAGTAGGAAACTACTGATTTCTAAGGAAGACTTCTCAAAGAACCAATGAAACATGTCCGCATGCTGATTTCATACCCGGACTGTCATTTTTTTTACATCATTTAACTCACGTGTATCTTCAAAATGGCTGTCATAACCTTGTATTTGTGCCAAATACATGTTGATATTGCTTCCTCATCATACAGTACAATAGTAACTGTATAGTAGGGACCACAAAGGAGTGGTCATGGCCCATGAAATAAAATCACCCAAAAACCAGCCTCAATTTTCCCTGACGACGATGAGACAGTATTGGCAAGGTAAAACTAAGCCCAAACAAGCTTTCAGATCAACCCAAAACGCTTTCAACAAATTGGTACGGAATTTTAACATTTTTTTATTCGACAGAATTTTCTACTGACTGACTGACTGATGCCTTCAGACAAGCATAACTCGATAATGGCTAAGGCTACAGGCTTGATTTTTTCACTGTTCGACGTCGCTTCAGCCCGACAGGTGCCTTTTGGCATACCGCAGTACGTACAATGCATTCTTCATGGACTTACCAGTGTCGTGTCCCATTCATCTTTGCTGACAGGGAAAGGTGTCGATTGGCATGAGCACATGATGGTTTCCCTTCGAAACAGAAATCATCCGTATTTTTCATAGTGACTATTTTGATTGCAAAGCTGCTTTTCAAACAGTTCTTGATTCGTATTGCTGTGTAACTGTAACAGGTTGAACATAGCCAACAATGAAGTGTAATGGATACTTCACTTTTCAGACAATATTGACACGGCACCATTTCTTTTGGTATGTGTAGATTGTAGAGGTGCTTCCAGAAAAGTTCTTGATTCGTATTGCCGTGTAATGGGTTGAACATAGCTGACAACCAAGCGTAATGAATACTTCCCTTTTTCAGATTCAGACAATAATTGATATAGCTGGGGCACGCGGCACCATTTCAGATGCGGTATACGTGGGTTCACCAGTCATAATAAAATTATTTACAAAAAAAGTTAACAAACAAGTACACGAAAAAATTTGGAATTTTCAACTAGAGTAGGGACCATAGCATATCGATAAAAAGTACTGAAACAAGTTGGAGTAGTCCATGATATTAAATCACAGTAAAACAATAAAAAGTGTTATATCCCTACTGTGCTTGTACTTGTGTAATTATAATTAGACTCTATTTAGGCTGTTTTGGGTGAGTAATAAATCTCATATACTCCACCTTGTTTTCTAATATACTCCACACCTTCAGGCACATTATAACATATGCTCAAAATCTAGGTTTATCCAATCACTATGCATTGTTCACGTGCAGTGATTTAACGAGCACAATTATTTTGTCACGTGAGAACACATAGTTGCCATGGCGCTAGTATTATCGCAAGAAAACCAGCTGCTTTCACCAAGCCTACAGCAGAAACAGCCGTGGATGAGGTAAGTAATCTGAGTGTACTGTGAAATAGAGTCTAAGCAGTTATACGGGCACAATGTGGAGTCTATGAAATTTATAAACCTACAGGCCCTTAGTAGCGTCCTCGCCTCGCTTGTGCGCTACAGCCCGGGCCTTCGGGTTTATAAATTTCATAGACTCCACATTGTGCCCCTTATAACTATTATATAGATGCAGGCACTTTGTGCCCTGAGCCATTTACAAATTAATAACCAATAACCACCTCCCACCCACATAAGTTTTTGTCCCATTGGGTGACGTGAAACAAGCAATATAATAATGATGGCCTAAATTAAGGCTAAAACAAACCATTCGAATTTCAAATATTCGATGTTGTGGGAATGACATACTTTACAATGGTAAAGCAGTAAAATTTCATGAAATATTCTTATAACTTATAAAAAATGGAGCTTGTAGTAGTTGTACCAACAGATCAGCACAAATGAAGCAGTTTTATGTCCTATGAAAACACAATTGTAAATGTTTGTGAATCAAATATTCTTTACTATTCATTCAATTGGCATTTAGAATGTCACACACACACGCACACACACACGCACACTACACATCATACATAGCCTTATAGTAAACAAACAATAACTAAGATTGTAACAAGACACTGGTGTATGTTAAAGGAGTGTGACTATTATTAGAGCATTGTGCACCTTGCTATCTTTGTTCTTCAATACAGAATGTGCTCTAGTACGGAAACTGTCAAACTCTTTTCAAATCTGCCAGCTGTTGTAGGCATCCTGAAGAGGTATTAGTATCCTGAATTAGGAAATGGTCAGGATATCATCACCTACCTTTGGTGAAGGTATATCTGATAGTAGAGATGTATATTCTGCTACTGTCAAGTCTACAAGAAGATGTAGTCAATGGTACAAACAGATAATATATACATGATACACACATACAGTGGAACCTTGGTAGTTATCCATACCACAGGCAACCACATGGTATTCACAAAGACTGGACAGTGCATGGCTCTTTAGTTTGATGCAAAAAGTGATACAATTTAATATCCTAATAGAACAGTCAACTACTGTAATAGGATCCAGATACGTAACAGTGTATCAGCTACAAAATAGTTTTGTTAATAATGAATAATGAGTTTAATATTCAATGCAGCTTTTATCCACTGTCATTCCAGTCAGGCAGTGTAAAATTTGCTAAGTTTGAAACAAGACACTCACTAATAACCTAAGGAAACCTAAAATGCCTTAAATAACTACACAGTAAGGAGAAAAATTGATGTCAAGTGTGACTTAATCCACAAGCCACCTGGAGGCTCACCAAACACCTCACTCAGTAGGTAAACATGAAGAGGCAACCAAAGACAGAACCATCATCCCTATTAGATCCTATGGGTCTTATACAGTGCTAAAGGCACAAAGTTTAACATTAACAAGTACAACACTATATCATCACTGTACCTTCTATGCTATTTGTTAGAACGGTTTTGTCCACAAGTTTGTTGGTGGCTATATATTTTAAGAATTTTCTGCAAAACAAATACAGTAAATTGTGATTGTGGTATTGAGTTATTAGATCACCTTCAGTCTTGTGTTCCTCTCCTGTAGGTTAGTAAGTTTTTCATGATTCTCCACCCTATCAACTTCCTTACTATAATTAGAACAATATGTGATGCCTGATGTACTACCAATATTGGTGAGCCTTGTGATGTTCATGTGCTCCTGTTGGTACCAATAGTCACTGCTGTCACTGCTAGTCATCAAAAAACAAGTTGATGTTGTGCTACTTCTAAAAACCAGACGCCATGCAGCTAGCTAACTCATCTGGAATTAACCAACCATGTATTGAAGTTGTGCAATAATGCCATTGTAATTTTTGGATTTCATAATTCATGAAATTTTCATAATTCTTTAATTACGTTGCTATGGAAGTGCTTGTTAAACAAACTGCTTTAAACAACATATTACGCACAGAAGTATCTTCTAAACTGTTTTATAGTTTGACTATAGTGTTTTTCCCCACAAATTCTCTTGACAAAGCCTCAAAGCTGCTCTTCATTTTCATTCGCGTACATCGGGGATATGACCCCTTTCCAACTCGAAGGGATAGGCTATTCCTGGTAGTCTACAAGGCCTGCACTGTTGTTTTTCAATTGTTAAACGCCTGTAAAACCTGAAGGGAAGGTAATTCACAAAGTCTGAGGAGAGTCTCCACACCAGTATTTCAGACAGCTGAAAAAGAAACCACCTCAGAGCAAAGTTTACCTTTGTGTAACTTCATTTCACTTAACTTCCTACGTAAAAGCTGCTTTTACCATTACTATAATGATTTTGCTCATGAGGGTGCGTACGAACAAACATAGATAGGTAGATAGGTACACACACACACACACACAAGCACACACTTTTACGAAAACAATTTCAGTAAACCAAGTGGCCATTCTGATTGCTCTGCAGGCATTTTTTAGGCTTAGTTATACTTAACCAATACTGCCAAGCTGTCAAAACAATGAGGCTGGTTTCTGGGTGACATTTTTGGTCAGAAAAAATCCAACCTTTATGATCCCTAATATACAGTTTTAAGCCACTCCAAGAAAATTCCTTGTTTCCCATTTCATTGAACTCAAAAATAAACGTGGGCAGGAGGTTCATTATCCATTATTCATTATAGATATTTCACATATTTTTGAAATTCATAACTAACTTGCAGTAAGAATACAGTAGAAATATTTAAACTAAGAACCTGAACAGTGATAAGCTAGCTAAATGGGCTTTCTAAATGCTAAACTAGTTACTGCTATACAATCACAGGATAAATAATGAATAAAATGATCAGTTGACAGAAATAATGAATGACCATGCAGGAAGAGAATCTGCATGCGGGTGGGAAATGGGAAACAATAAATTTTCTTGGAGTGGCCTTACCGTACTGTATGATGAATATAGAAGTGTTCTGGATTATCACAGTTTAATGACATGTCATACACATATAATCACATGATCATCTCTTTACCTTTCCACATGTGCCTTAGTCAATGTGGTGTTCTCTTGATCCAACTGAGACACTCTCTCCTTTAATTTCCTTCAATACATTACAGTAACTCCATTACATCATATTATGTCACTTGTGATGTGCTTACTGTTTTGTGGTCTTCATGTTGACATTCACATTCACCAATCGTCTTTGAGAGACTGGACAGTGGACATCTTGTTTCTAGACAAGTTGTTCTTCCCTTAATGCTTGTTGTTGCAGTCTATCCTCCACCTCTGACACTTTGGACTGTTCCCTAGCCATCGCATGAAGGTGTTCCTCCTACAAATGACAAAAGAATAAATGTAGCGTATCACTCACTGTGTGTGTATTGTGTGTGCTTGCATGCATGTGTGCTGCTACTGCTTGTTATGCCCCAGAGTACAGGTAGCTACAGTACATTTCCACAGCTAAGTGACTGTTCTATTAGAGTAGTCAATACTATCAGTTCAGAAATCCCCCAGGATATTCCCCTGAATGCGTCACACCTTCATCTGTTCCATTTCCTGCTGTAGTGTGGCTAATAATGGTTGAGGGTGAGAGGCCTGCTCTTCTGCTCTACTCAACTGTTCAGTGACATGTTGTAACTGTTGTGACAAGACTGAGACGTTCTGTTCATACTCCTTTGCCTTGTGTCCCATTAGCTTGTGTGTATCCAGTGATGACTCCAGATCTTGTAGCTGAAGTACAATGAGAAACAACATGAAGATTTGTAGAAACAGTAGACCATCAGTTTATCAAACCTCAATGGTCTCAGGGTAATACAAGTGTTTAGACAAGTGAACTATTTGAAGTCTATTCATTTACAAGTACATAAATATAGAGCTCCACTCAAATACTAATTTTAAAATGAAAGTGATAAAAAGGAGTGAAACTATTTAATATATGAATAGCACCCAAGGTCATCATTATTTCTTAGAAGGAATTTTATAAGGATATACAGGGTTCTGCCTACACTGGTCGGCAGTAGTTTAAAGTCACCAGTACCTCTAAAAACCAACCAGTACCTTCTTAAATCCAACCAGAACAATTCTTACATGTTTTACTGATGTACATGCAATATACCCTAATGTAACACACAGACATTCTAATACGATAGGCAGCATATCAGTTCACGTTAGCTTTAGGCCACCACTCAGGAAATCCTGGGCAGAGCCCTGGGGTTTAGGATAGGAGATTCAGAAAAACTGGTAATCTATAATGACTATAATCTGTATTAAAATGACTGCTCTATTAGAGTATTACAAATTTATACCGTATTTAACTGGGCTCAAAGGTCCTAAATTAAGCTAGGCCAGCGTAAGAGATTATAACAGTGTTTATTACAACTAGTGACACCTGTGACTTATATATATATACATATATTGTTATTAGCACTTTACAGTGACCAGCACTGAAGGTCTGACAGCAACATGTGCTGCAGCCTTTGGATCACCTAACCTAACAAGAACTGGAGACTTTAAATGACTACTTAACCTAGCTAACTATAAGGTGAAAGAAAAAAGGGCCAATGAAAGGACTTGTCACAAGGATGTCAACAGTGCATCTGCAACAAGATGTTTCAGCTGGTTCACCTGTGGGTTACATCTTAGTCCATGCACTAGTGTTTACCTGTAGTCTAACTAAATTGGTTGACACAGATAATATGTCACTCCTACCCCAACAGAACAAAAGGTCAAATAATGAAGGTCCCAAAGTGTGCATTATTTAGAACTTCGAGCTTCAGATAAACAATCACTGCAAACAATTCACATATAACACGTACAGGATGTATACCAGAACACACAGTCACTTACAACAAGAGCTTAAAGAGATCAAAGTTTTCACTCCCATGTCTACAACTCAGTGACTATTCTATTAGAATAATCTCATATAGTCTGACTGTTGTAAGAGAGTAATCATCACCTTGTACATTACTACCATTAGCAGTTTGAAACACTTTCAACAAGTAGCAAACATCAGCACATTCTAGTTCAGTATTCCTACAAATGGTTCTCATATGTGACCGGATCTGCAAAAACCCAACACAATAGTGCATTTTTCGAATTTCTGTTTATTAAATATTTATAATCTACTTAGCCAAGTGTATTCTCTAGCAAAGTTTCAGCCTCATATGCCAATAACTTTCGGAGTTACAGCCCTACAAAGTAGCAACAACAGAAAAATCGATTTGTACAGCAAGTATTGGGGGGAAAAATTACAGGCACTTACTAAAACGGCTGTAACTTACGAAAGGATGGACGTACTTGGCTGCAATTTCCACCATCGTGTTCGCCATGGATAGGGGAATCATTTACTGGGTCATTTTGTTCTTTTATTTCTTTTCTTCACTGGATTCAAAGGTAAAATTCATGAAGAAAAATCAATCGCGTATGATCGCTTCGACGTCACTTAAACAAACGCTCATAACTTGCATATCCTAGGGTCTACTGCAATGAAACAAAGATTTTCTAACTCCTCTTGAGCAGGCGAATAAGATAATATCCAGGTTTTTATTGTTAGTCCCTTCCTTCACTACGAAAGAGGCGTTCAAAAAATTTACTAAATTTTTTCAATAATATATGCAAATATTTCACCAATTGTTTTCAATGCTTTATACTAGAAATTTAGGCTTGTGCTATTGTGTCGGGTTTTCGCAGATCCGGTCACATATACTATGAGCAGGGGTATAGCCAGACTTTTGATGATGTCACAATCTATAGTATGTACAAATTGAGCTGGATCCTGAAAAACAGCTAAAAATTAAAAGTGGATTTTTTTCTCATGAGAGTAAACATTTCAGCCAACCAGATGATTAATGGTGATAGCAAATTTGTCAACAACAGACACGTGTGGTTTGGTTCCATTACAAATTCGGGAAACAATGCTGCACCTTTATGGCTTCCCATAGGAAATGTATGGTGAAAATTTTAAATATTATGGCATACATTTAAGGTTTTGAAATATTTTTAGTGGGTCAAGCAGTACTACAAATGAGCCAAATTTCAAGATCATGTGTAACTGCATCATCCATGAGTTATTAAATGCTTTTGAGGATTCAGCTCAACGCGTACGTACTATAGCTACATAACAATACAGCTAGCTAAAGGGAATATATATATACCTTGATATGTGAAGCATGCTAAGCTAGGGGAACTGGGGGGGGGGGGGGGGGGGGGGTACGCCCACCCCCCTAGACCCTCTGTGATCGAATCTGAGAATGATTTCAGCAGGTTAATTATCACAGCACAATTTATAATTTATTTGACTGGTGACTGTTCTATTAGGGTAACTCAAACTTGAATTTGTAAACATACCAAGCACTTTATGGGTACTGGTAGCTACTATTGCTGAATACTTGCCTGACTGTTGTGACTGTTCAATTAGAGTATCTTGATCTTGATGTTTTCATAGTGTACAATTATTGATGTCCAGGTATAATCCATTCTGTACATACCTTTAATTCCAGGTCCTCTTTAGAAACTCGTTCCAGTGCCAACAGACTCTGCAGTTCCATCCACATCTCCTTGTGATGTACCTCCTCCTCTCTACGTTCTCTCTGTTGTTGTTGTTGTTGTAGTGTGGACTGGACCTGTGTATATGTGAGGGGCATGTTACTGACCAGTAATGTAAGTGTGTATGCGTGTATGTGTGTGCATGTGCATACAATGTGTCAATTTTTATGAACTGTATACTAAGGCTGCAACAGATGTCAAATTTAGTAGAACAGGCCATCATCTATAAATATAACTGGTAATCGAAGCTATTTCCATATTAGTATACACACTCTAGTAAGCAAATACCTGAATAGTAAATAATAATATTCGGATAGCAAATATTGATTGCAGCCCTACAGTAAACCACATACATTCTCTAGCTGTTTTCTTAACTCGTTGTGTTCCTTTTCTGCCTTTTCTCTTTCAGTTTGAGGCTGCTTATAAAGTGTTTCTTGATTGGCCTACAAGAGAATGAAATATACACTCTGTACACATACCACTACATGAAATGCCAAGCTAATGTATGTACACACAAGTACACACAAGTACACACACACACACACACACACACACACACACACACACACACACACACACACACACACACACACACACACTACACCCACACACACACTTACTAACATCATTTTCCTATCAGCCTGGAAACTAGCTTCAATTCTAGCCTTCTCTTCAGACAGAGTAGCCAGTGACTGCATCAGGGTATTCACCTTATGATGTAATCCATCATCATCGTCGTCGTCATCATCCTGTAGGTGTCACAATACACAGATGATATGTGGTGTGTTGTAGTACATGAAGGAAGTGAGGGGACACAGAGCAAACTTGTAGGAAGCTTTAGATGATGGCAGCAATGCAATATATGGTCAAACATGCTAGTTTGTACTTAAACACACATACACTGGCCTAACATGACTAGCTCTTTACTTGGTTAGTTGATGAAGGACCTACTGATCGATCACTCTCCTCCCCAGGAGATTTTTTTGCTGGTACTTGCAAACCTGTCCTATTCTGTGGAGAGGAACATCCTCTAGGAGTACCTAGAGCCTTCAAACTGGCCTCTAAAGCTTCTTTCTCCTTCAATAAACTTTTATAAGCTCCAACCACATCTGTAGAGGAGATAAAACAAGAGATGTACCATGCAGTGAAACATGTGTACTATGGACACCTTGGACCAACCAATAGTGAGCTCCTGATTATCAAAATGTTCTGATTTTCAAGGTCAGTTTGGCTGGGTCTGGATTATGTAGGTGTCCTCATCAACCAAAATAACCAAAGTATTCGATAGCCAAGTCACTTTACATACTCAGGGAGTGTCCAGTGTCCTTGTTTTTAAAAGGCTAACATTAACGGGGGCCCATTGTAAACACCCTGGTTGAGAATTTCATTCCTGAATGGCATTCACCATTAGAATAGGTGACCAGAGTCCCTGACATCAGTCACTCATGAAATTCACTTATCACACATTGTACATGTGGAGCCATTTTATAAGGACATGACAGTACCCAGCCATATCAAATAGGCGCTACTGATTTCCAAAGAGAAATGTTCTTAATTTACCTAGAGATGTGCGATTATATAGATATATTTCATTATCGAGATATCACAAGATTTATCGAGATAAGGATGATAAGTTTATTAATCTAGATACTAGTAAACTTCCGTAAATTATTGGTATACCTGATGGTGTAAGCACCTCCTGGGGGCTCCAACTCTCCTACCACTTGGGAACAGTGTTAAGACAACATTTTTCACTTTTTTATAGCCTTCAAATTGCAATTTGCTCACTTTACTGGTTACAATATTGGCAGTTTACTAAAATAAACAATTGTTTCAGTTATCGAGATATGTGAGATAATTGAGATAAGTTCAAAGGAAATATTGAGATATGTCAAAATTAGTCATCACACACCTCTAAATTTACCAGTTGGGACCTCTTAGCTGTCTGGTTACCAACAACAAATAAAAGGGTGCCATAAAGTGTTTAAGATAGCGAACTATAAAGATTCATCTAGTGTCTCTAATAAACAAACAAACAAAAAATTGCACAGAGGGAAGTACTACAGGAAAGGTACAGTCAGTTATTTACACCTAACCTGATGTGTCACACAGTGTGTAGAGTACCACAAGCTAAATGTATGATAATTACTACCTTGTAACGTTACAGTCATCTAGGACCTACTCCAAATCAAAGACACAAGGACAAATTAAAGATTTTGGTCTCAACAGATATGACATGTTATAGTCTTGTAGGCCCAGCTGGGCACAACATCTTAATCTCTTTATTAGAAAGACAATTCTTGGCCTGTTGTTATAAAGAGGTTCCACTGTAATTCATGTGTACTAAAACACTACAGTAAAATGGCAGGTATAACAATAGTTCCAGTTCCATAAGAAATACAATATGACTACATCACATCCTAACAGTTATTTGTCTAACTTTGTGTGACCACATTAACATGAACATAACATAAGGCTATAGATATAGAGGTTTTGCAGGAAGCGTTCCATACGATTATTTATTATCTTTGGAGTCCCTTACAATAAAACATTACTGTAAATGGCCTGGGACAGGCCTATAAAGCAGAGGTACTTATAATATGATAACATGCCAGTCACAGGCTTGTGAAAAGCCTACCTGCTGATGTTTAGGAGTGAAGTAAGCCTGTGACAGTATTGTCAGACAGGCCTACAGCAAGGCAAATCACATACGTACTGTCACAATAATATTATGGTATTTGTCAGGCATGTAACAGGACTGCATTGTTAGATACATGATAAATCCATCCTGCAAAATAATTTCTTATAGGACTGGTATATACATGTACTCTGGTTGCTATAGTGACTATTGTTACCACTGGTTACTTTGTTATAGTGTCACTAATCGCCCACTTAGCATGTTTCCAATATCTCTGTACAGTATATAGCAGTTAACACACACACCATGTTGACTCACGCACTACACCAGCTTCCTATTTAATAAGGGTTTCAATTTGTATTTATAACGTTACGGACAAGTGTTATGTTTCATTGTGGGATTGAGATGCTACAGGCCTCTGAACCCATTTTCTACAGGCCTGCCACAGCTCTTCAACACTTCACAGACTCATTACCAGTTTACAATACACACATGTTACAGGCCTGCTAACATACAATTATGTTACTTATTATAGGAGATTCATGATATTGGATAGTCACACAGGACTGACATTTGTGTTCATGAGAGAAAAGGACTGTTATAGGCTTGTAACCTTTTTTATTAAATGTGTAAGTGTTAACAACAGGTTTGTGGCACATTTAGGTGATCCATACAGGCCTGTAATCATATCAGAATAACAGCTTTAGCAGGCCTGTAACCATCTTACTGCCTGTAGCAGGCAGTTTACAGGCCAAAAAGCAGCACATACATGTCTGTATTAGGCCCGCAACAATATAAAGCTTTTGTAAGGGTGCAATGAGTGGATAAAGAGTGGAGTGTTCTACAGAGTTTTTTAAACGTTCACACAAGAAGTTCTGGCACAAATTTATGTTTAACAGGTACAATATACCATTGCACAAAGAGGTCTTCTGGAGCGAAACTAATAGTGAGGCTCAAGAAAATTGAGTTGCAAGTTTTCTAATGTATTGTGGGTATTGGTACTCTATCCACTCACAATGTCTTCATACATGATCGGTGAATGCCCCTGCAAAAACCTCTATTAGTGAATGAGAATAACTCATTCAAATAAGTACAATCTACAACAAAGTTAAAGGAATATACAGCAGAAGCTGTCTTAGTGGTCACCTGTATAGAAAGGTCACCTCTCTAAAACTTTACAATTCCTACATAAGTGAGATGTCTATACACTAATTCACCAGCCACCTATTAAGGTCAAGAAATTGAGACCAGTTCAGACAAGTTCTACATTATACTACGATATCACCAAGTGTGCTGTTAATAGACAACAGAGGTGATTTCCTAGTTGGGAGATAGACAGACCCCAAACACCATTAGATAGACTACTTATTGTTCTATTCCAGAGGCTATTACAAACTGAGTAGCAACTTAATGGGTAAACTCTATCAAGGGACAAAACTTCAACTTAATTTTTAAAGGGAAAAAAAACATTTTAATAACACACTTAAGGGGTGGGGGGACACTACGAATTCCTATGGCTTCACATGCTAAATATTGGTTTTCATTGATCTGTGCTTCCTTTTTGCATCAGATGTGTTTGTGGTACTTAAAAATCATCTCCAGTTAGAAGTATTGACTTTAATACTCAGTTTATAGCATTTTGACTTGGAATTGTACAAATTTTGGATCTTGTTTCACGGTTATAGCTCTACGCTTCTTAAGCTTGTTATCTGCTACCTCAGTATGTTTGTAACAAATGTATTACAGTAATTTTTACTCCTTGATCAAATGAGCTAGAGAATTCTCCAATTTTTTTATAAAAACAGTAATCTCCTTTTGAAGCCATAGTAGTCATACGAAAAATATCTGTTTCATACGTTTAAAGACAATACTATTACAAGCCACTACAAGAACTTTAGGGGAGTTTTACAATTAGCTGTAGGAAGAGAATCAATTTTTGTGTTAAAATTACAGTGTTTTGTAACCACAGTACAAACTTCAGAGAATTTCACTCAGATTTGTACTAAACAGACGTTCAATTCATCAGGTGGAGACAGTGGTTTTACAGCTTCATATAACAACTTTGTGGAAGCCATAGGACATAGTTGCTAATGTATTATATACTGAAACAATTCACTGTATTGTCCAAACAAGTAAGCCAAACTGTTATCCAGACAAAATTTCTAGTCACACAAAAATCTGATTCCCTGTACTGACAAGGCTTCAGTCTTCTCAAAGGTCCTACTGGGATGGTAATTAATGAATGACCCTTATATGAGAAATCATACTTGTGCACAGGAAATGCCCCACACCCCACCCTCAGGCTGTGTGGTTCCTTTGGAATTTGCCTAGATCACAAGTTATCTGGAGATCATGCTGAAATCCAAAACAAAACAATTATGGTACAGTAAACAACTTAAGTTTGGCAAATCAGCATGCAAAGTATCTGAGCTCTAACATGAGCTGAAGAGGATAAACTTCAAGTTTAGCCAGCTAGCTCACAGTGAAGCCATCTAGTGATGTTGCAATACAAAATTGACTTGGAAACAGATTGTGATGATGTTTGTGAAATAGCGCTCACAAATTTTTGCTTGTCACTATTTTCAATATCAACCATTTTACCATCAAAATCTTTTGTAGTTTCATTCTCCTTACACAAATGCCCAAAGTAATTACAGCATTCAACACAAACAGTTCCATATCATTACTTTCAACAGGCTCTGCAGTTCCATCAACTTCTGCTTGTGGTATACCCCCTCCTCTTTACCTCTCCGCTGTTGTTGTAATGTACGTGGATGGACCTGTGCGTGTAAAGGGTATGATATCAACCAGTAATATGAGTGTGTGTATGTGTGTTAGACTGTCTAAAAAATGTACTACCATGATTTAGACACAGGAGATTTATGCAAACAGACCAAGCTGGTTATTCTGAGAAACAAGACCAATTAACAAAATATGGAAAAAAGGAAAAAGTGACCTACGCAATACACCTACCATCTAGAAGGTGCAACACACTTCATGGTCAAACCTGGATTGGCCACACAAGACAGAAACATCTTCCCAATATACATTACTAAGGTACGTACAGGATTCCACACTAACAAATGATAATCACCATATGATTACTACATAAAAGAAATCCCATCATTCATAGCTATCATCTGGAGAATTCTATCATCTCTGAGGTTCCTCACACGAAATATCTCGGGGTCACCATTGACCAGAAACTATCATGGAATGAACACATTCAAAGAGTCACTAGCAAAGCAAACCAGGTTAATGGATTCTTGCGCCGTAACCTTCACCAATACCCTGTTTCTGTTAAGAGCAATTGTTATAAGATGATGGTCCGTCCCATTGTTGAATATGCATCCTCTGTCTGGGCCCCCCACACCCACACCAACATAAACCAACTTGAGTCCATCCAAAGGAGAGCAGCTAGATTTTGCTACAATGATTTTTCTGGATTTAGTAGTGTAACAAGAATGATGTCATCATTAAATTTACCTACCCTCGAAGAAAGAAGAAACAAGTCTAAGATAACTAAGATAATTAATGGCAATCTAAGTATACCCACAAATGATCTAATACCTAATCATCGTCCATCAAGGGAAGGTTATTATAAACAGCTTGACACTATGATTGATTCTTATAAATTTTCCTTTTTCCCTTCTACAATCAGACTCTGGAACACACTCCCCCCCTTTGTAATTCACTCCCCTACCTTAGATGAGTTTTGTACTAACCTGAACATTCACTATGATCACACCTGTGCACAACAATCTTTTTGATTTCTGCACAGTAACAAATATAATAATATAATAATAATAATCTTCTAACTTGTTTGGTTTACACAATTTTCTGTGTTGTGGTGTTGAGTTATTATAGGTTAGTCAGTCTCCACCCTAACAACTTCCTGTCTATAATTAGAAGAACAAGGTGTTTCTGAATGGATGTGGTTACACATGTTGAATTGAATAAACAGACATCTCGGGCCGAAGCAATATCAAACAGCGAAAGTCCATATAGTGTTAACCATGGACTTATGGTTGGCTGAAGGCACCAGGCAGTCAATTACTAAAATACTTGTTTTAATATTTTATAAAAAATATAATTGTGTGATGGACAGTCATGTTAAAGATATGCATATGGGTGGGAGATGTTCTATTGTAATATACTGGGAACTAGAGTAGCTACACTGCCATACACACTTGAACCTAATCATAAGTAGGCGTTAATCTGTGGTATGGAGTATATGAAATGGCACAGATCATGGACACGCCAATAGGAAACTTGTCATGTGATCTTACAGAATTCATTTCAAAACAGGCAAGTCTTGTTCACAGAAGTCTCAGTAATGTATGTACCTTATCAAGGCACTCTCAGAGTCTATATACTGCACCAAACAAACCTAGCTATTTACAACTTGTTACACATACGTACATCACATACCCAAATCAATGTGGAATGTTTCTTTTCTGAGTTATCCAGTGACATCCAGTGTAAAACATCAAGGATTTTGTGGTACCAATTACTGAGTGATGAGCTGTACTACACAATCCTGTTGAATATTACTTCTCCCCTACTATTTGTTGGAGTTTCAATGACTTCAACACTAATGTGAGTTTGATGTGATGTCACAAGTTCCATTAGTCTATGTGTGTTTACCTTCATTTCCATTTCGTGCGAGATTTCATGTAAGAATGGAGATCTAGGATGGAGGCCTGATCTTCTGTGTATCCAGTACAAGCTTCCAGCCATGGACTAATAATACTAGTTCACAGTTCCAGGGTGCCCAGCTCATTGACACCGGCAACTTCTTTCCATCATCAGTTCGCGCATCTATGATTCGCGTTATCATAAATTGGAGTTATCGACCCGCTTAATTCTACATAAAGCTCACCCACTGATCATGCGACTAACCCTGGGCTTGACCCTCGGACTAACCATGGACTAACGATTAAATGGCAAGTTGTTTTATAACTGTTTTCTGTGCTGCATAATGCACCTATCCTGGACCTATCCACTACGCGCCCGGGAGGGGGGTAGGTGGGGGATAATTATTATCCCCCCTCCCGGGCGTGGTGCGGGAGTCGGCGTAGTGGGGATTTGACTTTTTGAAAAATCTAATTCTCCACCCCATGGGGGAACAAACACCTAAAATTTCAAGCAGTCAAATGCCCCACTGAGTTTCAGATCAAAACAGGTCAAAATCCTCCACTAATCCCCTAGTAAACCTGGGAGGGGGGTAGTAGGGCTTAACATTGATAGGTGCATAACTGAGTTTAGATTGCTGCTGCCCCACGCGGATCCAGACTTTTTAAAAGGGGGGTTCCACTCTGGAATTTCAACTTTAGCCTAGCTGTAAGTCAAAGACCAAAGAAAAAAAGGTCATCACCTACTGACAATAGCTACCCCTCACCATAGATAGTGATACTAAGTTTAACTCTGCACATAGAATACTGTGACTGCTCTATTAGAGTATCTCAATCTTGATTGCTCCACTAGAGTGTCTCGATCTTGACTGCTCCACTAGAGTGTCCCGATCTTGACTGCTCCACTAGAGTGTCTCGATCTTGACTGCTCCACTAGAGTGTCCCGATCTTGACTGCTCCACTAGAGTGTCCCGATCTTGACTGCTCCACTAGAGTGTCTCGATCTTGACTGCTCCACTAGAGTGTCACGATCTTGACTGCTCCACTAGAGTGTCTCGATCTTGACTGCTCCACTAGAGTGTCTCGATCTTGACTGCTCCACTAGAGTGTCTCGATCTTGACTGCTTCACTAGAGTGTCTCGATCTTGACTGCTCCACTAGAGTATCTCAAGTAAGAGAGGCTCTTTCAAAAGGGGAGTTCCATGGAACCCTTTGAACCCCCCCTGGATCCGCTCCTGCGGCATAGTAGTTTCACGGTGAGTGAGATGAGGACAGTTAATTTGTTCCACCAGTTGACCCATTAATACAGCTGGGCAGACTGCAGCTGGGCAGACTGCATCTGGGGCAATATATTATTTTGTTTCTCTTAGGTGTCTCCTGACAAGTATTAGCTAAAACAGTAAAAACATCACAATAAAGAGTCAAAAATAGAATTAGGTTGTATTTACAAATATATTTTAAATATAGAAATATTTTTGAAATACTTAAATGCTGGGACTCTTGTACACCGTGTTGGGTTTTTGCGTTGGTGCTATTTTATGTTTCAGATCAGGAAAGTTAGCCTAAACTGATGCAGGAGAGCAGCTCATTATTCATTACAATTATACAGGCTCTTATATTATTAGAGATAGCTGGTTGTTCTATTAGAGTATTTCGATCTGTTATTGATCACTATTCTGCTATCTTAACCACCAAGGCGTCCTGGTGTTAGAAATCCAAGAGCAATAGAGGTTTAGACACGCTATTACTTTCCTTGTGTGCTCAACCACAGCCAATACACCTATTCTGAAATGGGAACGCCCCTACAAAACACAGGTAAAAAACAGATCCCTTGTGCACTATCGCACATAACATTATGTAACTGCCTATTCAACCAAGGTATATTGCCAGGGTACTAAAGAGATTTTTGAAGCAATACCATCTAGGAGAAGCAAGGTAAGGGTAAGGAGAAGCAAGAGGTAAGTTACAAGATTGTAATGCTACTTTTTGTCAGGCGGATTTTAGGCCATGTGTACATTTGCACATGCGTAGTTGTAAAAACACCTGAAAACCAGCCTTCGCTTTGATTGTAAACAGACTAGCACCAGTGTTTATTGTAAGGAACATTAGGACATTGTTTGCTAGAGTTAGAACACTCTCACAAACCTAGTAGTCCGACTTTTACATGTTATGCTTTTATAACATTCTTGTGGCTGCTGTTATATAAATAGTAGCTGTAAAGTTGAATTCCTTAGACAATAGCTTATACAGATTTAAGGTAATCTATGTTTTAGATTATTAGATATGGTGATTTATATATATAGACTCTTTAATTTTAAGAAAAATTTGGTGGAAGTCAAAGGGTTAGCTCTATACCTCAACTTTCTCTATGCCTAGCAGTGTAAGCAAGTTACAGTGCTGCTCAAATATAACGTCATCTCAAGAGAGTATGAGCAATTAAAAACTCATTTATTAAAGGGTGTGGCACCTGTTTCGCTTGAAAGTATTCATCTCATTTTGTTTGTGCTGAATACTCACAAGCAAAATGGATACTACACCCTTTAATTAGCCAGTTTTTTAATCACTCGTACTCTTGCGAGATGACGTTACATTTGAGCAGTACCATAGTTTATTACTTCCATATAATCATTAAACATTGAGATGATGAAATACTTGTATGATGTCATAATAACGACCAAATTTAGGCGGTGAGACATAACAATGTGGGTGGGGGATTGATACATAAAATAAGCAGTAAGTGACCCTTAATACAGTATAGAGGAACAACTATGACTTACTCTACCAAGTTTCGTTTGTTAACAATCAGCCAAACACTTGCTATGGACGATTTTGTAGAACTAGTCTCATTGAATATTTTGGGGAAATACAGCTAGAGTTGAAATACCCGGTATTATGACTCTCAATATTGAGTATAAAATGGGTAATGGATGCAAGTTTGATGTGGCAGTGTTTAAAATTCAAAATATAAATTTACAAGTGCTGTGATAAACAAGTGTTTGGCATTGGGAACATGTACAAAATTTACTCCAATTTTAACCACACGTTAAAAGGGTTTGACTATTATTATGATGTGATTTGGGTTGAGGCTAAAAAGCCTGTACACTCATTCAATTACATACATACATAAATTAGATACAATAAACAGAACTTAATTATGAATATAATTATTACATTAACATAAATCTTAAGTCATAAAAGTAATTATCTATAGCTGATTTAAAATTATTTAACGAAGAATTCTCCACGACATCACTTGTAAGATTGTTCCAGTCATTAAATACTCTAGTGCCAAAGTAGTTAACTTAACATGGATGGTAGGCAGAGGACTTAAGTAATTTGTATGTGTGACCTCTGGTTTGTGTGTTGTGACAGAGTGATGAAGTTGGAGTGATCTAGATCAAAGTAACCATGTAACAGCTTGAAAAGAAATATTAAGTCATGATATGGTAAATTCGTTGATGTCAGTCGATCTATGTAAGACTTGTCTCTTAAAGATGATACAAGTTTTGTAGCACACCTAGAAGGCCAACTGTATTATTGACAGCTTTATTTATTACTGTTGTTGATCAATTAAACACTTATATCATGATATCCACAGCTAACTCGTAACCAGACAATAAACTCCCAGGATAATCTAATATCATGAAGTATTTAAATTAATTTTGAGCGGGTCTTACTCACTTTAGCATAGCAACGAGTCTTAAGCCAACCCAAAGCTCACCTCCTCGAAACCATTGATTTTAATACATTGGAGAATCGATTATCCAACCTGATTATCCAAACATTTGATTTTATCCCAACACCAAAGTGATTGCTCAATTAGAGAAAAGTGTTTGCTTTATTAGAGCAATTGAAAGAAGCTCTCAATATTATATCAATGGATATTTGATTATACGTACTATTCAAGTATATAATATAAGCACCCCTCCCACACCCCTCCCCCATATTAGTTCAGATAATCGACTAAGTCTATTAATCTTGTTGAGCCACCTGTAATGTTTCTACAAAGTTACCAAATGCAAATGTGATATATTGTATCCTCTCTTCCATCTCCATTAGCCAGTAAATGCTGTACCATTGCTGGCTGATGTGATCAGGGTTTGTGTTGTGTGATTCAGGGCTTCTCAGTCTGTCAGGTTCATCCCCAAGTCGATTGCTCTCAAATCTATTATAGTCACATAGGACATCAGGTATTTAGTTTCCTATTAGAATGCAGGGTACATTAGAACAATGCAGTACATGGTTTTCAACTCCCGTTTCATGGGACCAAGAGAAGCTCCCGAACAGCAGCAAGGCTATCCCTACCTCCACTTTGCAGTCGGTACAGGCTCTGACCTATTTGTAATATCAAATATCCATGAGTCCAGGTAACTACTTCCTTGACTCATAGGATGTCAGTTAGACCACCACTAGTTAAACATAGTTGAATTTGGAGTGTAGCTCCTCGACAGATGGAGATAGGATAGGTTTTATCTCCATACTTTAAGGTTAAGGTAATTCACTTACATGGTGGAGATAGAGCACCAAAAACAAAAACCATCTGGAGTTAGGCACAGTTACCTTACTTTTCAATATCAATGTAGTTTTAACATCCAAAAAGTGGTCAAATGACCAACAATCCCATACCGGATGTGCTCGTGTATGCTATAGCACTACAAGATGTAGAAGTCATTATTTAGGTAAGAAATACTATACCTTGATTAGACGCCATGGCATTTATTACTGTAGTTCCAAAAATCAACTATAAATCAGCCACCACGTGATGCTCAAAGATGATGTTTAAGCCTTTATTTTCGAAATTGATTGTGGTACCACTATGGTTACTATTAGGAAATATGGTAGTTGTGTCTTAGGATTAATGAATAAGTTGTCCAATGTATATAGCTGTGATGGAATTTTTGTTCACGTA
Source organism: Dysidea avara (assembly GCF_963678975.1). Classification (NCBI taxonomy): domain Eukaryota; kingdom Metazoa; phylum Porifera; class Demospongiae; order Dictyoceratida; family Dysideidae; genus Dysidea; species Dysidea avara. Next base: position 36,774,317 of record NC_089278.1, read on the forward strand.
ACCACTTTTTGGATTTTTACGTGTGTTAAAATTATCAAACACTGCATGCAATCCAGTAGCAGAATTAGTACTAATGTGTTTTTTTCTGAAAGGTCAGTCTATGTGAAACTCTTCAGAAGCAACAAAAAGAAGTATGCTTCCTATTTTGAGTGGAAACGCTATCCAACTTAGTGACATTTATTTGTGTCAAGACAAAACCTTGTTAACTATAGGGCAATGGCTTTTTGGAAGATGTTGCAATTGTCTACCAGCCCTACACGATTTGGTTTCAGGGTAATTATTAGGTAAAAACCACATATGTTGTTTCACTTGTAATGATTGATTGATTGATTTGGTAAAATTGACTAGTGACTGTCTGTGCTAAAAGTGCATTAGGTGGTAGAAACAAGGAGCCATGGCTCTACCCCCTACTTGAAAGAAAATTTTGAAATACTCTAATAGAGCAGTCAGCTGCTGTACAAGGAGTCACCTTTACAAGGTGTAAGTAGCTACTTAATTTATTTACATAAAAATAGACTATTAAGACTTTTTAAAATTTCTTGGAGGTAAGCCCCCTAGACTCCCATGAATAACAAACATATCTTCAAGTTTTGTGTAAATTTCACTGTCAAAGTTGTCCCCTCACTTTTTGGCCTGTTCTATCACCCCACTGGTGTGTACACTGAACATTACAACTAGAGCTGGGTGATATCACAATTTCCTACCAACGATATATTACCATCTGAAACATCATGACTAAATATCATGATATCCATACTTAGGTGGTATAGCAAAAATGTTTTCCAAAACCAGCACTTTTCTTGGATATAATTTGACTAGCACTTCCATCAAAGAATTGCATAAATATGTGTAAATATGCAGAATTTACACTAAATACAGAAAATTACTGGAATATGATATGACAATACTGCAATTTGAAGACAGTATCATATGTAAATACACCGATATACGATAATATCGTGATATTTCCCGGCACTAATTACAACAACTGCAGGCACAGAAACACCTCCACCAATTTGTGGTACTCCAAATGTTGTAATTAAACAGCCGCTATATATCATAAGTCTAGAAAGGTTTGCACAAGCAAACTTTCACGAATTATGTGTTTTGAAAGATTTTGTGAAATAAACACTCACAAAATTAATTTGCAACTCCCAAATTTATATTGTGTGATATCATTGTCATACCACAGCAGCTGTTACTGACCGGGTCAGCTATTTGATAGATGGCTAGAGGAAATTAGACTGATCAATACAACATGATTGTGAATGAAACACGAGGGTAGAGGGATGGTGCTAGCAATGTATAACAACTGTGTTGTAGTTGATAAGTTAACAATTCCATATCTTAGACTTGCTGGCTTTTAAGCACTGTTGTTTTTAGCATGAATAAGATTTGGTGTGGTCCACAAAAAACATTAAAGTTAATGTCATGATTTTGGATGTACATAATTGTGTGATGTGTTCTTTGTTTAAATGTACTAACTACTACATTGTTCATTATACTGTGTACAGGACACTATTCATTGTTGGACTACAAAAGAGCTGTGTCTTCAAGTTCCATTATTCCACAGGAGGAAGGGTACACTGAAACACCACAAATGGAAGAGACTTCACCATCCATCTTGTATGGACCTTCACTGCACCATTGTATTGGTCAGTACAGATTACCTCTAACATGTACACAGTATAACATTCCTCTTTAGTTACAGTTACTTTAGGATGTTCCTTCATATGGTGGTATATAAACTTAAATGGTCTGCCTGTTTATGGCTGTATAGTTTCAAGTGTTAAATTGGGAGTGATCTTGTAGACTTGTTGCCTTCTGCTCTCTCCAGCGATATCTCACACAAACTATTAAATGTCTACATATATGCATACCATATATGGTTAAAGTTATCAGACCATGTGCATAATTCCCATTCCTATTCCAGGTGGTTCCCAGTTGAAGACAACACACTTGTGTAGTCACTCGACTACATTTACTAGGTATGTGTGTGATGTAGTTTGACCACTTGTGTTATTAACTAGACATCAATGCATGCCATGTTGTGATAGAGTATTCAAGTTGTCTGTTTTCAGTAATTGGTGTTTAAATATTTCCTACTAGCCATTTGAAAAATTACAAATTTTAAAAGGAAGTAGGGATCGATATAATACACATGCTACAAAAAGTAAGGAAACAAGCTCAATAATGTTAAAGCTGAAATGAGAATCAATCCACGCAACAAAAAGGCTACTTGCTAAAATGAGACACATTTTAATCCCTACTTTTGGCTATCCACTTTTTGTAGCGTGTGTATTATATCCATCCCTACTTCCTTTTAATTTAATTTTTTTCAAATAGCTAGTTTGTTTACTTTTTATGTCACTCCTGCATAGTACAAATATCACTCACCTTCATACACGATAAATGCCTCTAAAAAGAGTTATCGTCTTTGTCTTTAAAGCTATCACAGCAACTGGTAAAGGCTTCAACTGTGTTTCTAAAGGCCTAACTAAATGATAAGATTTAATGGTGAAACATCGCTGGAGAGTTTATCATTACGAGTTGAACCCCCCGTTTTAGAAGACTGGATCCACCCTGAAAGCATGATTACCTAGCAAATAACTAAACTGATAAGACTGTAAAACTACTTTATAAATGCTAGAGACAACTCCTTGACTACTAACCTGGTCTTACGGCACACTTTGTTAGAATCACATGTTCAGGCAGTGACACATGACGCAACCTTCATAAAGAACAAGAAAGGCTTGAATGATGAACAGCATGGTACAGTGGACAAAATGCAATCAAAACAACATATTCGTAAATCCACCGTCATTACCTTGGCTGTCTGAATTTTCTGGAGCAATACACCTAGTGCTACCGGGTCTTACGGCAGGCAGGCAGGCAGGCAGGCAGGCAGGCAGGCAGGCAGGCAGGCAGGCAGGCAGGCAGGCAGGCAGGCAGGCAGGCAGGCAGACAGATGAAGTGCAGGTAAATTTCAAATTTTTAAAAAAATTCACTGTACATTGAATCAATCGACTTTTTGCTTCGTTTAACCAAGGCACAGCATCATTACAGCAGTACTAATACATTCCAGGTGGTTTTTTTGGGTAAAATTTGTTGCAAGGCTGTTTTTTTAAATGCGAAAAAATATGAAGCCATATGATTTCTTACTGATCCCTATTTATTAAGTTAACAATTATATACTGCCGTACTTAATGATACTCACACATTACAATAGACTTGGTATTTTACATCATAGTCACAAACAGTGATGCAGAGAATTGTCCATTGTTTACAAGTACTAGTGGACCGTCACACAACCAAAGAGCAAGCAATAATTCCTTTGGCTGACAGTCATGCCTACCCAGTAAAACACTGGGTCGCCCATGCCTATGAACTTCCATCCACTTACAAACACACAGCTCACATGCATGTACACACACTCACACTATCCACTTGCATGTAAATGCACAGATGCATACCACATAAGCACACACACACACACACACACACACACACACATGCATGTGTAATGTATAATTACGTACAAATTTATTGAGAGACATAATTATTTTTGCTGATTTCATGGTTGCTTACATGGCTGTCCACAAATTTTCATTTTTAAACATTAACAACTGTAGGATTGGCTCTGTACATATACTGCAATTCCTGATTGTGAAATGAATGCTCCTTCAAATAAAATCTCCCAAAATTTGTTTATCTGTGAAATTGCCTACCAGGAGTCCATTGTATCCTTTGGACAAGGGAGTGTGTAGCTACATACACTACCAATTTATGGGCAAAATTCAAATTCTGTGCTACTATAATGATGTCAAGTTGAAGGATTTCACATCGCTTGTGAATACAGACAGGTTACCCTGTTATGGCTGTGTTACTATTCTTTTGTCATGCCATTCAACTTAGTTTCCATAGCTTCGTTTCAGTGATGCCAGTAATGTGATGTACTTGAGCATGTGTCTCCATATAATGTACTAATATGGAATTTTGTAAGTTACTTTTTATAGCACACAGCAGCCGTGTTTGAATTTTGCTGTTTACAGAGTTACATGCTCCCTTGTCCATAGGATTCGATGCACTCCTGTGCCTACATTTATACCTTGATATTTTGCACATATGTAGTAGTTATAACATGGGCACAAGTGATTTGCCTGAAATATACGCACGAGCATGAGGGGGCAGCTTGAGTGCATATATTTCAGGAAAATTACAAGTGCCCATGTTACAACTAATGTATTCCACTTGGGGTGACTCACTTGCAAGTGTGGGAAACTGCAGGAATGCTTTGCGAGTGTATTTATATGGGGCCATGTGAATTTCGATTGTGGATAATGTCGTAAGAGCAACAACAAGGCGCTGCTGAGAGACCAAATGTAGTGTATCGACACAAGCATGCAGATCGCTTCAATTGTGGGTATACAATTAAACACAGGAAGCCCAAATGCGACCTGAACCATAAAGTACTTACTATACTAGCCATGAACAAACTAAAGTAGTGAATATGTTTACAGTGCTGACCTAGTCAATTAAATGCCATGCCCAGTCACTACCGTATATGTAAAAATTTTCGAGGTGGAAAATTTTCATAGATTTCATAGATCACTCACCTATGATAATTTTCCTCCAGATCCAGCAATTATACAAATAATTAGCTATAGTGACTGCCTAGCTAAGAAATTTTTCCTCCGAATCTTCCCATAGTCTACGACCTCGAAACTTTTTATGTATACGGTACACGTGTGTGATATCGTGCCAGGTGTCAAAACAGCAATGTAAAGACAATTCAAATGCACAAAAGTACTTACTTTACTAGCCATGAATAAACTAAAGTAGTGAATATGTTAACACTAATGGCCAAATCAATTAAGCACTATGCACATCATCACATGACTAGAATGCACTCAACACAGCAATATAAACTAACCTGTGACCGCCTTCATTCAGTAAAACAATGAACTATCTTCTTTCCCAAGTCCATGATCTATGCTTCGGCTCACTTTACAAAACTAAAACCCACTATCAATCCTTTGAAGTGTCATAGCATTAAAGCAGAGGAGATCACACAGTTTCATCAAAGATATCAGATGATTTCTGAGAATGCTTGGAATGCAGTAATGCATTCCTGAACACTGATAGCAGTGCTAGTATACCACTTATACACCGTCTCTTCCCTTTGAAGCGAGTTGTGAAAGTGGTATATATAATTATATGGTACCACACCAACCTATTATCTTAAGGTATATGGACGTATAGTCCAAAGGTACATGTTGCGTTAGTATGGACTAACGTTCCATACGAGCACTGGATTAGTGTACGGTAGGGGGATACGGAATAATTGGGTACCGATATACTAAAGCTTTGCCTCGTTTTGCAGTGCACTGTAGCCTAGCACCTAGCAGTCTGCTTAGATCGCGAGAGGTATGGGGGCCCGGCTGATTCTTCTTGTGTGAGTAGCTACGTGCTTTGTAATTGGTTTTGTGTGTGATAAAGGTTAGTGTAAGTGTACCAAGGGCCTGAAGGTAACACGTTCCTGTATCAGGCCTTGTCCTTTTGTGTGTGTGCCTACCCTCCTACTGAAAGAGCGAGACTAGGAGCGAAATGACAAGCTATAGGACCAAATTGTGTAATTATTTATCCCACTAAGTAAGGACCTGCAGAAATTCTACTGAAGTCTGACTAAAATTATACAGAAGAACCCTCAAAAAGCACACTCTAAAATGTGGACACTTTGATGATCCAAGGGGGTGGCACTCCAGTATATCCTGTACTCTGATCTTTGTCCTCGATCAAAACAAGAATCAAGCAACACGTATGCAGTAGTTGAAAGACAAGCTTCGTTTGTAAAGTGTATACCACAAATGATACTTTAAGAGTTACAACATAGCTGTACGGCTTTTACAAAAAATATGCAAGAATTTGGTCAAGAGTCAAGTGTGGATTTTAGTGTAAGACAAGGCTTATTTTTCTATTTTGACCTAAGACGAAGATCGGAGTATGGGTATACATAATCCCAAGTGCATCAGTGTACGCATATCAAGACTACATGCCAGTTAGAACACTAATCGTGATTTTGAGGTGACTGGAATAGGCAGGTAGTGGAAATCATCAAAATTTCCCCATAAACTTTTGCACTATATAAAGTATGTGAGGTAGTTACAGTAGTTGCACCGTCTAAGTGGTGTCAGCAGCTAGGAGTACCGAAGGGACCAAATTTGGTCCAATGTTTTGCTCCGCAGCAATAACAATGGCCTCATCAAATAATCCAGAGTCAGTTTGGCCCTTCTTTCCCCTTCACAATAACCGCTTAAGGAATAGAATTCACTTAGATTTTTTTTGTGTCAGTTACTTTTTAGGCCTGGCTCATGGGCTATGAAGTGTGAGGGTTTTCTAACAAACATGAATACTAAACAGTCATGATTATACAAGGAGGAGTGACTTAGCTGTTTCATGATCAAGCTAAGTAGCCTTATATGCGATTTAAGCACGTAGCACTAAATCCTTTGTGTATTCACCCAAAGTAATTTTGTAACATGAAAAATTTGTCCGTATAAGTTTCCAACTGTAGCCTGTACATCAAACAACCACCATTGCAACTCTACCTTTTATTTTGCACAGTATATACAAACCTGGTAATAAGCGAAGGTGTTCACTGTTCTGATTGGTCAGCATCCGTGCACGCTATTGTGTTTTTACACGTTCTGCCACAGATAGATCACAATGACTGAAAGACTATATGTAGTGTCATGGTGTTAATCACTTGATTAAAGCAACCTAGCTCATTTAAGTAGGGGTGCATGCCCAAAGCTGGCTGCAGAGTTTGCTTATCTGTAGAGTTTTTGTTAGAATAGCATGTCTAATGGTGCGTAGTGGGCTTACAGGGTTCTGAGTCATGTTGATAACTAAAATGCAAGTGCAATTGTATGCACATAATATGTACTTGAGTAAAATAGTTAACTACAATTTTGTTTATAGATATGTGTTGTACTTCTATCCAAAGTGGTATTCGGTAGCAGCTATTTAATCAATCGATTCAAAAAATGTCATTGATGTGTAGCGTCCTGAGTAGACTCTGTCAAGGCTGTGTTAGAATTTCAATTTTTGTAATTATTTGAAGTTAGATGCTACACTGTATGGCTGGTAGAACCTGATGCATGAATGGTGTAATGATGACATACCAATGTAATAAAGTGTCCCTTCAAGCCCCACCCCCTCCCCCACTTGTGGTCTATATGCAATGTAAACCATATGTGTGCACGTAAATTATGATTGCTTGCTTTCATTGCATATAAGTGCACAAGTTATATTCTGTGTGTCTTAATTACAGCCTGTTGGGATACCCTTATTCACACTTACTGTAGATGTAGAGTGACTGTCAAGGTAAAAAATATATGCTGGACACTAAGTGTATTATGTGTGATTAGCAAAATGTATGTAGGATTTAAATAGTGTGGGTTTGTGCATGCATACAAAACGAAGGCTTTACATCATGCATACACCATGTTTTGTACGAGGTAGACAAAGTCTCTGTCCCGCGTTGCTATTGTCTATGGCCTATCCACATCCTCTCACCTGTTGTAAATTTCAAAATAGGTTAATTAACATCCCCTGACTAGGTGAGTCCTCTCTCCTGGCCTGGCTTGTAGATGAGTTATTTAGCATCCCCCGGCTGAGTGTATGTACCTTCCATGAAGGGTTGGATCAGACATGATGATATCAAGAGGTAAAAGTGTGTGTGTGCGTGTGTGCGTACGTGCGTGTGTGTCCTTGTCTTACTAGTGGTGTTGGGGTTGTGGAACTTGATATCTGTGACCTGGGTCCAAGTACATTTAAAAGCTATCCAAGTGAAGTATTTTTCAAGTACAGGTATGCTCTAGTTGAAATCAAGGCACTCTCAGCACTTAAGTCAAGTGCAAGTACTTTTTACTGTACCAACATATTACAGCACCTAAGTGTTATTTGCTAGTAAAAAGCAGACAAAAATCTATGTTTTAGTTCATAAGACCATATAGTAAATAAGAGGTTAGCTACTTGTTCAAATATTCTACACTATTCTTATGTATCTATCTATAATCTTTTCTGACAATATCGAGTTTAAATACTTGTCTAGAACCTTCAAGTGATGCTTGAACACATTTGAAACCTACGAAATAAAATCATATTGTTGACCAGCAGGAACTTATTTTCTTAAACAAATATGCTACTGTAGCATTTTCATTATTACAGTGTGATCGTGATGGGAGAACCCAGAATCAAACCGTTCTCATGTGTAGTGTAGAACCTCACTAGAAATTACTAATCTTATTTCATTAAAGTACAGTCTGTGTTTACATTAAACATTAAGAATACATAATACTTAAAAGTACTTAAAATACTTTTATTACTCAAGTATGTACTAAGAGCTTACAAGTACATGGGGTGTACGTTAGGAAAATTGAGCAAGTGTTAAATAAAATTATTCTAGTACTTTCAAATATGTACTAAAGTGGACTTCAGTGTAAGTATTCATATACTTGGACCCATGTCTGGTATTTGTATGTGTGTGTGCGTGTTATGTGAGGTAGCATAGCCAAGTGGTTAGGGTGTTGGCCTAGTAATCGAATGGTTGCAGCTTTGATTCTAGGTTATGCCAAATTGGTGTTGCTGAGCAATAAATTTTACTCACATTGCTTCAGCATACCAGCTGTTTAAATAGGAACCTGGTGACCTGATGTAAACTGTGGAAGCAAATGCCAAATGTCCATGTCTCACGCAATGGGTGTGGGACTTCAGGTGTCCACACCTTCATCTGTGAGACACGGTACAGTCTCCTACAGGTTACTAGTCCTGCCCACGAAGATTTGAGTAGCTCACAGAGTGTGTTTGTGTGTGCGTGCGTACGTGCGTGTGTGTGTGTGTGTGTGTGTATGTTTGTGTGTGCGTGTGCGTGTGTTTGTGTGCGTGTGTGTTTGTATTTATACGTGTGTGTGTGCGTGCGTGGGTGTGTGTGTGTGTGTGAGGCATCACAGCATTGGGTTTGTAATTGAAAGGTTCGAGGTTCAATTCTACTTTAGTGCTGTCGTTTCCTTGAGCAAGAAACTTTACTCACGTTGCTCCAGTCTACCCAGCTGTATAATGGAGACCTGGTGGCCTGCTGTCAACTGGGGAAGCAGCCCATCCAGCTGTGTTCCCACACCTTTATCTGTGAGACATAGTACATACAGCCTCTTGTGGGCTACTAGTCCTACGCCAGGAGGATTTGCCTGCACAAATTCCAAGTGAAGCACCTGGGTAGAGTACAGACCTGTGTCCCAGTGCTCATTGACTGGGTGGGTATGACTGTGCTAGGGTTGGGCAATATTTCAATAAATCGCCTATATCGTCTAAGCAAGTGCTCGCAATACCATTATCGCATGTATTTTTCCTTCGCAATATTATCGCATAGGCAATATTTATCGTATTTTGCAATAATTATCGCATTGATCATCCATTTCGTGTCTCTTCTAGGCCTCATATTTGATACAGTTCATGCATATTATTACTAACTATGTCAATTGGTTAACTTGTTAGCAAAGAATTTGTGTTTGTAAACTCATTCTCAGTGAAAACAAGCAGTCATATGGACTTTTCAAACTATGTTGTTGTATTTCAATTTTCACATGCAATATTGCAATAATCGCATGTCACAAATTCAATATCGCTCAACCCTAGACTGTGCCTGCACGGTAGCCAAAGGTTTTGCTTTGTGTGTGCGTGTGTGTGTGCGCGCGCGTGTGTGTGTATGTGCGTGTGTGTTTATGTGTGTGTGTGTGTGTGCGTGCGTGTGTGTGTATGTGTGTGTGTTTGTGTGTGCGTATGTATGTGTGTGTGTGCGTGCGTGCGTGTGTGTCCAGTATTTGTGTCTACTCTGTGTGTGTCCAGTGTGTCTAGTGTTGTGTGTACAATATGTGCAGTGTATCCTACGTACATGATGTGGACACACTAAACAAAGTATTTTATGTATATTCCCATATTCACATATACACATACTAGCACTGGTACCTGCCCTACGGCGCATGACAGCTTGCAATGTCATGCACTTTACACTAAGTTTAATCTTGTAGCTGTCTAGTGACACAATTTCCTACACAGCATTGGAAACCCAAGTATAATAAATCACTTGTCTATACTTTAACTTAATTTAACATGATTATGCTTCAAGGCACACATTCAAAAAATGTTGCACCAATAATGTTCAGAATCAAATTGTAGTATATTGTGTTTACCCATAGTGTTTACCATACAGGTACAAATGGTGCTAGTAGTAGTACCTGTCCTATTATGCACGCTTATGTAAAATCATTAATGATGTTTGAAATGCTGACAACAAAGGCATGAATTTGTACATATGTTGTAGTAACTGCTTCACAGTGCAGTACTTACCTTGCTGTGTATTTTATGTGCTAAATGTGCAGAGCCATCTCTGTATTAACTAAGCAAGGTCTAGTCACAGACACAGGCATGTCAGGACACACTACACACACATTCACGCATACACAAGCACTGCATAGTGCTTGTGCACACACACACACACACACACACACACACACACACACACACACACACACACACACACACACACACACACACACACACACACACACACTGCACATGAACACAATATACACATAATATACACATGTCCCATTCCTAGACTACCCAAACTGGTCAGCACTGGAACACCTGTGTGCTACTCAGGCGGCACTAGAAAATCCTCCTGGAGCAAGACTAGTAACCCACAGGAGGCTGTACCATGTCTCACAGATAATGGGGTGGGCACCCAAAGTCCCACCTGGACCATTGTGTAAGACATGGACCGTTAGCATTTGCTTCCCCAGTTTTCACCAGGTATACACATACCAGTCTTGGGGTCAAATACATTATTTAGCACTTTTTTAATAAATACAAATTTTGAGTATTTGTAATTGAATTTGTGGTGTGGAAAATAGATTTAAATACTTTCTTAATTTAGTTATATTTGTATGTAACCTTGATAACCAGTTGTGTTGGGGTAAAGTCTACGACTATCTTATGTCGTGATTTTGTCAGGTGAGGGTATACATGTAAGCTAGTAAATACAAGCAAGCTCAAAAGGGAAGTTAATTTCAGTGAGGAGACAGGAATTTTTTTTGTCCCATCGAGATTTTCATTACACGGCACACAGTGCTGCATGTAAAACATGTTCTAGTACACTGACATGTGTATGTACAAAGTTTAACAGTTTGTATATATAACCATGGATAAATAAATATATCTGTATCTGCTACTTTTTCTGTCATGGTGCCGGCCTGATATGCAAAAAAGTAGCCAACGTATCGTTTTTTTGATAACCAATCCGAATCTGCGCAACACTAGCTTCTCATACAAAAATGATTTATTAACTTTGCAGTGCTGATAGCATTTGCACATTTTATAATCCTGGGGTTTTTATTATCCAGCCATGTTGCTTTCTAATTGGAGGGAAATGGACTTGTATTACCACAGTAAATCAGTAATGTATACTTGATGTTAATGTATTCTATAGATATGATTGGCTTGTTGCAGCAAATGGGGTTATGTGTCTTCAAATTCTTTGGTAAGCTATTGGTATTGTATATACATTGGTACTGAAGTATTTTTCCACACAGAGGGTGTGTACTTGGACTGACAATACTTGGTACTGACAGAGGATTAGAGAGCAGAACTTAACTGTTTTATTTTATAAGATGTACATTCTAGTTTTTTATACCGTTTCACATGCACGTAACAGTGAATTAATCTAAATCAATCAGTTTTAATGTTTTAATATAGAGAAACTACCTGACGTAGAGGAGCAATGCAAGGTGTTGGCAATTGCTGTAAATCAAATTCTCCATTCAATGGTACTCATAGGGATAGTTGCAAATTCAATTCCACTCAAAGTGAAACAAAACATGTACAACATTTGTTGCAAAACAATTTTTATACTCAGTAAATAACTACACGTGCAAGTCAAACTGGTGTCAAACAACTATAAATGATCAGATGTCCATTTGTACTGTGTCCACAGGACAATTTCTCCAGTGAGGTTTAAGGCTGCATTTGCCATTTGTATGGTCCTACAGTACTAGTGAGTATGCCCTTACACCGACCAAATTTGACTAAACAAGGCTACCACACACACATCCAATTCTCTGACTTCAACTTGACTACTCAGTAAGCTATAGCTATTGTTCAAAAATTTTGCATAATTCTTTCATAGCATAGTGAAATAACAGGTCAAATTTGAAACCATTTGCATACTTCTACATTGAGTTATATATGGTGCTTCAAAGTCCTAAAGCTGGGTGTGTGTGGAAGGCTGGAAGCCTAGCTTGTTTTGTCAAATGCTTGATGGAGAATACAGTATACATGTAGACTCACTAGCTCCAATGGAACATGATATTATTTTTTTGCTACCACGTGCACTGCTTGAGTGGTCTGCAGATAGAGTGCAATATTGAAGAGTCAACTGACTAGCTATATTCACTGAACAGTGTACAATAACATTATTTCACCACCACCCATGATTTGATTGGCTGCTCAGTGGCTTTTTAGTATATAATGATTCTATATAACCAACTTGTGACCTGCTTTTCTTACCATGCATCCAGTGGCTCATGATCAATGAGTTACTTCAGCTACAGTACATTTCATCAGTTGTGATGGTGACTTCTCATCGACCAGACCTTATTATTATTATGTTGATAACATCCCCACTTCCTTGATTGCTCTAATTGAGCTATTCTGTACACTGATTGATCGATCAACTAATAAATTTTTACCTTGATCGAATTTTACTCATCTGTAGGTCATGTACTATAAGTTGACTGTCAGTTTCTAACAGAATTAATACTATTGCTTGAATATATGCTCAAACTCAGCTGTTTATTATGTCATGAATCAAAAGGACAACATAAACAATACAACAAGATGCTTCACATCAGTTAACTTCAATTCCTGAAGCTGATTTCTGTGTAAAGCTGTACTATAGGTTGCTGTATATACTAGTACACTCATCAACCCTTACCCTACTACTCTTGCAATTGGCCCAGCCTACATGGGTGGCATTAATGATCATCCTTGATGCTGTTCAGGGGCCGGGTCACATTAATTTATTGTATAATGTACTGTCTTTCATACATGCACATGTACAGCAGTTAATCGTGTACATACTTATGAGTATAGTACACTTACTAGCTATGCGCTAGCTAGGATCATGATCAAACACTCTTATTACTTGCACACTAGCTCATGTAGTTTGATCAATGATGCAACTAGATTACTGGAATCAATTCATCTGTTTCCCTATACATAGTAGACATGTCACCACAGAAACTCTATTACCACAACGCCTAAATGAAATACAGTACAGTGGAGCCTGTATTATGACACCTTGGGACAAGTCAAGTGTCCTGATTTTCCATGTCAGTTTACATGTTAAGGACCACTTCGAGTGTCCAGATTATGCAGGTGTCCTCATTTTCAAGTTAACAGTGGCTGTTATAAGTACTTGCATGTTTGAACTTGCTAATTATACAGGTACTCAAAATTGAAGAAAAGTAAACATCTTTACAATCAAGGTCAAGATTTTATTGTTACGGTCTGTTCCCAGTATTCATGGTTACCTGTAAGGTAAACTCTTATGATAATAAATCTAATGTGTAGTTGTGTAACTGAGAACACAAGATATAGCTAAGTTCCATAATACGTAAGTAGCTAGCATCTTACATGTAAAGTAGGATCCACTACATCATCTACATGTTAAAACACATCATGTACACCAATTTCATACATTGTAATCAGACAAGTAACACTGGAAAAAATAGGTACTCAAGGAATGTGCACACATACACAAGTGTACACACAGTCAGGCTTATTATTCAGGCTTATCATTCACTCTAGATACAGTACATATCATCAGGAACATCATGTGGAGGTCACGTAGAACAGCAAATGATCAAGTTACATATAGCAGTCTCATCTGAAAACAATAAATTACACTCATACTCGTACACAATAAAATAGCTTACTAAGTGCAAACGTAGAAATTGAGCAACCACTATCTAATGAAGACCAGTTCTCACATCTAGTCAAATGAGACGAATAATAATAATTGTGAAATAGTTGTCCCACTCTCTAGCAGCATTTGTAATCCAAGGCTCTTAGAAACTGAATAATTTGGGGAACAAAACAGTACAAGTTTAAGCACTTGCTTATATAGCAACAAAATATCACCATAACAATTATATTGCATAACTCATGGATATCGACATAGCAACCATTGTTTAGAAAACATAAATCATGGATAAGGATAAAATCAACAGATGCAATGTGTGAGTAATCACTTAGCTAGTTACGCAGATAATTAATTCACAGACAAGTGATAGATTTCAAAGGCTGTAGCTGGCTGCTAATAAACATATATAGTATACTGAAGGCCTAGATTATATTTTTTGAAAATATGTACGAAACTGAAAGCCATCCATTTGTTTGATTGTCTGTTTATACATTCCCAGATTATGTGTGTATTTTGATGTGCACAAAGTCCATAATAACAGAACACAGATACCTTGAGACCAACTAGTATTATCAAGAGCACCCCAGGCTAGCTTTGTACTAAGGACATGAGTATACGCTTATCTGGTCTATTGGGTCACATTTTGTCCATACAACACCATTACTCTAACTGACAATACTTTTCTAATAATTAAGCTTGGAAAATCGGTGTGCAAAGTGGTCTAGCAGATAAAAATTTGGTAAATTACCAAGTCAATTCGCAGATAAAATTGTTAGGTTTTATTTAATTTGCCAAACTGCCAACTTTTAGCCCCTTGCATACAATGCTGCACTCAGCACCTTTGTTTGAATGCTGTTGAATCCATAAGTGTTGACATGCAAGCTACGTATGCACAACTGATGTCAAACTCTTAATGGTCATTTGATTTATAATCTTATTTCAATAAAAGTATTTGAAGTAATTGCAGGAATTAAGAAAGTACTTAAATCCATTTCCAAACTTCAATTCCTTTCATCAAACTAATGTGTAGGTTTAGCCTCTGATTATTCAAAAAAAAAAAGAAAGAAAACTGAGGTTCTACAGTGTACAAATACTTAATTTCTGCAATGGGTTCGCTGATGCACGTCTCCATTAAAACTGAGTCAGATTCAGGTACCTTCGCTCAGGTAATTGAAAGTTAAGGTACAATATGGTAACACGTAAGGCATTATCCCCCACTTAGAATTGAAACTGGGTCAGTATTGCTATAAATAAGCTGGTTGACTTATTGTGTGCATGTCCACTTAGTACAATCTATCATCCTCTCAGCTTTGATTTAATCTACAGTGTACAACATTTTCTGTAGGAAAAAGAAAGCACAATGTAACCCTTAAAACAGGGCTATACATACAACTTTGGATAAAACTTAGGGGTATGTACACCATCTCACCAATACCATTAATTTTGGCACCACCATAAAGCACGCCACAAATAATAAAAGCGTATTTAAAGTATAATCAAGCAAACACATGTAGGCTTAGCTTAGAGTTACACTCAGTTTACTTTCTTTAAAAGTGACATCAGCATGCTTGATACATAGTTGCATGAATGGCATTGATGTTTAATGCTTGGTTCCCATTGCTTAAGTAATACGGAGATGGCTCTGCACATTTAGCACATAAAATACACAGCAAGGTAAGTACTGCACTGTGAAGCAGTACTACAACAGTATGTACAAATTCATGTCTTTGTTGTCAGCATATTAAACATCATTAATGATTTTACATAAGCGTGCATAATAGGACAGGTACTACTACTAGCACCATTTGTACCTGTATGGTAAACACTATGGGTAAACACAATATACTACAATTTGATTCTGAACATTATTGGTGCAACATTTTCTGAATGTGTGTCTTGAAGCATAATCATGTTAAATTAAGTTGAAGTATAGACAAGTGATGTTTTAAACTTGGGTTTCCAATGGTGTGTAGGAAATTGTGTCACTAGACAGCTACAAGATTAAACTTAGTGTAAAGTGCATGACATTGCAAGCAGTCCTGCACTGTAGGGCAGGTACCAGTGCTAGTATGTGTATATGTGAATATGGGAATATACATAAAATACTTTGTTTAGTGTGTCCACATATGACGTAGGATACACTGCACATATTATACGCACAACACTAAGCATACTGGACACACACAGAGTAGACACACATACTACACACACGCGCGCACACGCACACATGCACACACACGTACACGTACACGCACACACAAAGCAAAGCCTTTGGCTACCGTGCAGGCACAGTCATACCCACCCAGTCAACGAGCACTGGGACACAGGTCTGTACTCTACCCAGGTGCTTCACTTGGAGTTTGTGCAGGCAAATCCTCCTGGCGTAGGACTAGTAGCCCACAAGAGGCTGTATGTACTATGTCTCACAGATAAAGGTGTGGGCACACAGCTGGGTGGGCTGCTTCCCCAGTTGACAGCAGGCCACCAGGTCTCCATTATACAGCTGGGTAGACTGGAGCAACGTGAGTACAGTTTCTTGCTCAAGGAAACAGCAACACTAAAGTGGAATTGAACCTCGAACCTTTCGATTACAAACCCAATGCTGTGATGCCTCACACACACACACGCACGCACACACACACACATTGTGAGCTACTCAAATCTTCGTGAACAGGTCTAGTAACCTGTAGGAGACTGTACCATGTCTCACAGATGAAGGTGTGGACACCTGAAGTCCCACACCCATTGCGTGAGACATGGACATTTGGCATTTGCTTCCACAGTTTACATCAGGTCACCAGGTTCCTATTTAAACAGCTGGTATGCTGAAGCAATGTGAGTAAAATTTATTACTCAGCAACACCAATTTGGCATAACCTAGAATCAAAGCTGCAATCATTCGATTACTAGGCCAACACCCTAACCACTTGGCTATGCTGCCTCACATAACACGCACACACACATACAAATACCAGACATGGGTCCAAGTATACGAATACTTACACTGAAGTCCACTTTAGTACATATTTGAAAGTACTTGAATAATTTTATTTAAACACTTGCTCAATTTTCCTAACGTACACTCCATGTACTTGTAAGCTCTTAGTACATACTTGAGTAATAAAAGTATTTTAAGTACTATTAAGTATCATGTATTCTTAATGTTTAATGTAAACACAGACTGTACTTTAATGAAAGAAGATTAGTAATTTCTAGTGAGGTTCTACACTACACATGACAACGGTTTGATTCTGGGTTCTCCCATCACGATCACACTGTAATAATGAAAATGCTACAGTAGCATATTTGTTTAAGAAAATAAGTTCCTGCTGGTCAACAATATGATTTTATTTCGTAGGTTTCAAATGTGTTCAAGCATCACTTGAAGGTTCTAGTCAAGTATTTAAACTCGATATTGTCAGAAAAGATTATAGATAGATACATAAGAATAATGTAGAATATTTGAACAAGTAGCTAACCTCTTATTTACTATATGGTCTTATGAACTAAAACATAGATTTTTGTCTGCTTTTTACTAGCAAATAACACTTAGGTACTGTAATATGTTGGTACAGTAAAAAGTACTTGCACTTGACTTAAGTGCTGAGAGTGCCTTGATTTCAACTAGAGCATACCTGTACTTGAAAAATACTTCACTTGGATAGCTTTTAAATGTACTTGGACCCAGGTCACAGAATTCAAGTTCCACAACCCCAACACCACTAGTAAGACAAGGACACACACGCACGCACGCACGCACGCACGCACGCACGCACGCACGCACGCACGCACGCACGCACACACACATTTTTACCTCTAGATATCATCATGTCTGATCCAACCCTTCATGGAAGGTACATACACTCAGCCGGGGGATGCCAAATAACTCATTTACAAGCCAGGCCAGGAGAGAGGACTCACCTAGTCAGAGGATGTTAATTAACCTATTTTGAAATTTACAACAGGTGAGAGGATGTGGATAGGCCATAGACAATAGCGACGCGGGACAGAGACTTGGTCTACCTCGTACAAAACATGGTGTATGCTTGATGTAAAGCCTTCTTTTTGTATGCATGCACAAACCCACACTATTTAAATTCTACATACTTTTTGCTAATCACACACAATACACTTAGTGTCCAGCATATATTTTTACCTTGACAGTCACTCTACATCTACAGTATGTGTGAATAAGGGTATCCCAACAGGCTGTAATTAAGACACACAGAATATAACTTGTGCATTTATATGCAATGAAAGCAAGCAATCATAATTTACGTGCACACATATGGTTTACATTGCATATGGTAGGGAGTGTATAAACAGTGGAATGGACTACTGGAAAGGTGGAACACTGGAATGGAATTTTTTTTTAAGTTCAATATCAGTTTTTACATCCAAATAAGTACAACTTCTCCCCTTAAGTAAGCAAATAAATAAGATTCCCCTTGAAGTCAGCTCTTTTAGCATAACTCACCTCACCATAGACAAACTTTACCAATGTAATGCATTATAAAGTCAGTTATGAACATGCACAATAGCAGTTTATTGGGAATACCAAGAAGACTCCTAACTTAACACTTGTTCCCAAATGATAAAAAGTGAATTCTATTTCTTAAGCGGTTATTGTGAAGGGGAAAGAAGGGCCAAACTGACTCTGGATTATTTGATGAGGCCATTGTTATTGCTGTGGAGCAAAACGTTGGACCAAATTTGGTCCCTTCGGTACTCCTAGCTGCTGAAACCACTTAGACGGTGCAACTACTGTAACTACCTCATGTACTTTATATAATTTAATGGGGAAATTTTGATGATTTCCACTACCTGCCTATTCCAGTCACCTCAAAATCATGATTAGTGTTCTAACTGGCATGTAGTTTTGATATGCGTACACTGATGCACTTGGGATTATGTATACCCGTACTTCGTTAGTCTTCAGTCAAAATAAACCTTGACTTACACTAAAATCCACACTTGACTCTTGACCAAATTCTTGCATATTTTTTGTAAAAGCCGTACAGCTATGTTGTAACTCTTAAAGTATCATTTGTGGTATACACTTTACAAAAGAAGCTTGTCTTTCAACTACTGCATGTCTTGCTTGACTTTCGTTTTGACCGAGGCCGAATATCAGAGTACAGGATATACTGGAGTGCCACCCCCTTGGATCATCAAAGTGTCCACATTTTAGAGTGTGCTTTTTGAGGGGTTCTTCTGTATAATTTTAGTCAGGCTTCAGTAGAATTTCTGCAGGTCCCTACTTAGTGGGATAAATAATTACACAATTTGGTCCTATAGTAGGGTCCGCAATCCGAAAAATCAACTTCTACAAATCAATCCCCCTACCATTGTGGGATGTTCATTGTAGTATCCCATTGCTTGATCCACCATGAAACCGGAGGCACGATTGTTGTCTTCACAGAAATATTGTTTTCAGTATCTCGCAAGATGCAAAATTTATTTTGAAAATTTCGTGCTCCACACAAAGGACCGGATGAAACTTGCTACTTAGCCAAATCGTATCCAGAGTTGTTGTAGTTGAAAAGTACGCACAGAAATAAGTAAATGATTTGCTGGGTGCCCGGCACAGGGTTGCTTTCTTTGAAAAAACAGACAAAAAGATATGAAGTTTCGAATTCAAACTGCCCTACCACCCAGGGCAAGAGAATCCAACTCTTCCTCATAGTGTTTCGATACGGTTGGGTGCATAGTCTGTCTATGCTGTTAGTTTGGAAAAGATCTGAGACTTCTCACCATCTGGGTGACGAGCGTAAAAATTTTCTGCAGTATCAAAGAATTGTGTCGCTCTTTCTAGCCATTTCCAGCGCTTCTGCAGCCACAACAATCATCAATTATAAACTAAAACTATGGTAAAAGATGTCCCTGAACGTTTGGTAGCAGTGGTTGTCAATAATTATTTCATCCACGGCTTCCACGCCTCGCTCTAAGCTATGCATCAAGGGATGCAGCAAAATCGTCCAAATTTGACTTCACCTCTCACGCTCCACAGCAACTTCAAATCTTCACTAGATCACCCTACATCACCATTATGCTGCAAAACATCCAAAAACAAACCGAAAAAAGCACAAAATCTTTCATTTTTAATTCGAGCTGGGTGGAGCTGCTGGTATACTGCATCATATGAAATCACAGAAACACCAACTGCTATTACTACCAAACGTTTTGATCCATCATTTATCATCATTCTAAACAAAATTAAGTGACCAGTGTGGTATCAGAAGTACTGGAAAGCCCTTTGGTACCATTGAGAGAATCCCTTGAAATGGTGCACGAAAATTTTGACTTTCTTCACCCAGATGGTGAGAAGTCTCAGATCATTTCCAAACTAACAGCATAGACAGACTATGCATCCAACCTTATCACATCACTATGAGGAAGAGTTGGCTTTTCTTGTCTTGGCTGGTAGGGCAGTTTGAATTCGAAAATTTGTGTTTCGTTTTCTGTTTTTTGAGAGAAAGCAACCCTGCGCCGGGAACCCAGTGAATCATTTGCTTATTACTGTGCGTACTTTTAAACTACATTAACTCTAGATAATATCAAGCTAAGCAGCAAGTTCTATCTTGTTTTTTGTGTGGAGCACGAAATTTTAAAAATTATTTTTGTATCTCATGAAATACTAAAATCGATATTTCTGTGAAGACAAGAATCGTGCTTCCGGTTTCATGGTGGATCTAGCAATGGGATACCACAATGAACATCCCACAATGGTAGGGGGATCGATTTGTAAAAGTTGATTTTTCGGATTGCGGACCCTACCTATAGCTTGTCATTTCGCTCCTAGTCTCGCTCTTTCAGTAGGAGGGCAGGCACACACACAAAAGGACAAGGCCTGATACAGGAACGTGTTACCTTCAGGCCCTTGGTGTGCTTACAATAACCCTTATCACACACAAAACCAATTACAAAACACGTAGCTACTCACACAAGAAGAAATCAGCCGGGTCCCCATACCTCTCGCGATCTAGGCAGATTGTAGGTGCTAGGCTATGGGCGAATTTTTTTTTTGGGCACACTTTGGACTTAGAAATTTTCACGCATTATTTTTTTTCCGGATAATGTTGCGCATGTTATACCGGATACTAACCTGCTCTGGTACTCACGTTGCCAGGGCACGTTGCTCTAAGCTGTGTTTCCTGCCAGGCTGACAGTACAAAGGGAGGGCGAAAATCACTTTAGGAGGAGACGCCTCTTTCTCCCGTTTTTTCAGCACCAGAATGTTTTCTCACATCGTGATTGGCAACTTCAGTGCCAGTCTGGCATTAGATCACATCACAGAACTACTCACAGCCATTGTTGAAAGTGAGTATGAAGCATTTTGTGTTTTAATTCTTTTTAGTAACCAACACCAGTTTGATGGATGTGTCACAGTGCACTGAAGTGTTAACAGTAGAGGCTGGAGTATTATGCACCTATCAATATTATCCCCCACCTCCCCCCTCCCGGGAATAAAGGGGAAATGGGTGGGGATTTGATTTTTTGAAAAATCAAATACTCCACCCATGGGGGCACGACTAGTGGTCAAATCCCCACGTAGTATGACTGCAATACACTTTAGGAAACAGTTTAATTCTTATGTAGCTTGCGGTTTAACAAATGCCAAAAATTTCGAACGATCAAATACCCCACTAGTGGGGCAGAATTTCAGATCAAATCAGGCCAAAATCCCGTAGTAATCCCGGGAGGGGGTAGTGGGGCTTAACATTGATAGGTGCATTACCAACTCTTGGTGTTATAAATACTGTAGTTAACTGAACAAGCCCTTTAGTGTTAGTTTTGGTTCTGAGCAGACAGCAATTGCCAAGAAGCATTTTTGATTGTGTCATGGTGCCATCCTATTACAGAACAATGTGAATCCTTTTACTTCCAATACGAAGACATGGTATGTGCAAGTTGTGACAGGCAGCTATTTATTTATAACAATTGTATAGCCATCACAATAGGAAGTAACGTTTCCAACTCAGATGTTTCTTGCCCTACAAAGATGGCAGTGCTGACTTTGTGTATATTTTACATAATGTTTTTATCACTGTGTCATGTGATGATGTGGTCATGATTATGTGCAATGATCTGTGATCACGTGTGTATTGAGTACGATATTCGTTATTGCTAGATGGATTCACATTGAGATTCTGAGCGAGTGATTGTAACCAAAGAACTCCAGTCTGAATGAGGTGTGGAACAAGCCCATTTCTCACAGTGCTTGAATACAGCCGAAAGGAGTTTGATGATGTAATACAGGAATAAAGATAGGAAATTCAACAATCTGGCATTGCTGGACTGTGAACGTGCATTTGAGGGTGGAGGCTACAGGAAGACATATTTAAAGTTGGAAGCACCCTTGCAAAACTAATTGATGAGGGCTATGGCCTATCCTTGTTAAACTGAGAAAGTAAACTCAAGTGCAGCCAGTGTCCCTTATTCTACCACAGTTGTATTTTTGATGTATTGCATAGAGTATGTATGCTCACTACGTTGGCTGTTCCACCTATGTTTCTGCAAGCCTATGTCTACAGTACCGTATGTGTGTGTGTATCTAAATACTCGTTTATCACAAGACCATATTATATGGTTTCAATCTAATCCTAAAGAAGGCCGATACAGAGTATTCCATACCCCCTACATCTCATCTGATTATCAGTGCACTTGCATTTATCAAGTAGTACATGAGTTGTTAATCATGTTGTGTATACACTTTTGCTAGCACAGGAACTGAATATATACACACCCACCAAAGGGCTACAGTAGTGTTAGTGTAGTAGTGCAAGTTAGTTGTAATAAGTAAGCAGTTGACATTTTAAATGCACTTGTACACGTACAAGTATTTTAATTGCTACTTGTACTTTAAAATGTACTTGTCCTTCACTGATTTAAGTATGCCTAGCTAATGGCTATAAAGAAGTTACAGATTCACATCTATTAAGTATATGTTTGGCCAATTTTGTGATAGCGTATCGTCAGACTTGATTAAAACAACTGGTAACGAAGTTATGCCATACACCGTTGATATCAGTTCTTGGATACATCACAACTGAGCACTTGTCATCAAGTTGCAGTGGAATCAATGCCTCATTTTATAGCTTTAAGATAAACATTTTAAAGCACACCTACTTTTCATTAGGCTGTGAACTTGAAGTTTACCTATTTTTTATTACTTGCATCAACGTTATAATTGGGTTGGGTCATCCAGATTATCTTCATCATTTGGGTCGTATTTTGTCTGGATCAAATGGGTCTTATACGCTTTCCAGTTGAGATGTGAAATAAATTAACAAAGTATTGATGGAAATGCAGTTGTATGTACTCAAGAAACTTATATTTGAGAATGTGTCTTTAGGGATATGTGGAGCAGCACCCACTTATCGGGACTGTATGCTACTGTCTATTGGCATGCATCTTTGGTATTATGCCCATATAATATTAGGATTGAAGGTTGTTACTTGTAGGCAACTAGTCTGACTTTAAGCAACGGGGCCATACCCACATATGGGAATTGCAGGTTGCTGCAGCTGTCATACCTAATTAATTGATTATGAGTCTTTGGTACAGCTACTTGTCTCCTTGCAGATGATCCTTCATATAGTGTAATGATCTGTATAATAAATGTAGGATTAACTAGTGGAACTTTAGGATAATGGATATACCAAATTTATGCCGATTACTATTTCTTTTACTAAACCCAGTGCTTGACACTTGTCTTTATTGTGATCGAACTGGGGTCAATCGGTTCAGCAGTACTAACCCACTTACAACCCTAAATTTTATTCTTGCAGACATTGTTGAATGGATTTCCCTATATAATAATATAAGAAATTCTGCTCAAACACAATTTTTCCTTTTTTTTGTCAGTACTATTTCATTTAGTTGGTCTCAAAGTGTCCATTATATGGTAGTTCTACTGTATACAAGTGCACTAGGTCATGATCTGGTTACACATCAGCCAGTAAGAACTTGCTACAATAGATTAACCACACATGTATCAGTTTATACTGTACAAGGACATAGATCGTAACAAAGAGAGGAAGCCAACGCTTAGAAACAACAGCTTCACTGTCAACAAATCCCTTAATACTCTTTAGATGTACCCTCAACTACACATACACACCATACATCTCGATAGCTGTCTGACTGAACAATAACATGACACGCATAACCAAATGCATTACTGCCTTTTCAGTCTATTCATACTCACTCATGTTTTAACACGCACTGTCAAACTGGTAGTTGGCTGTTTCAGTTGCTTAACAAACACAAGCTCCATCATACTCACACACTCAGTTTCAGCAATGACTGTGAGGAGCTCTGTACTGACAAATCAGTGGAGGCTGTGAATCACAATGTGTGAAAACGTTCTGCTGCTAAAAAATGGCATGAGAAAAGAGGGCTCTTAATTAGGCCTCTTAATTGGTCTCCCCTTAAAGTCATCCTCTCCCTCCTTTTGTGCTGGCAGGGAACACGACATTGTGACCAATGTGCATGTCTGTAGCAAGTTAGTATCCCGTACAACATGTGCAACATTATCTGGAAAAAACAATGAATAAATTTTTCTCTAAGTTGAAAAGAAATTCGCCCATACAGGTATACCCATATTGAATTTCCTATCTTTGTTCCTATTGTGGAAGTATTAAATCATCAAACTCATCTCGGCTGTATGCAATCACCAAGTAAATGTTCCACAGATTGGGGTTCTTGGTTATAATCACTCGCTCAGAATCTCATCTAGAAAATAAATTAAGAATATCGTACTCAATACACATGATCACAGATCATCACACATAATCATGACCACATCATGAATCAGTGATAAAAAATTATGTAAATATACAGAAGTCAGCACTGCCATCCATAGGGAAAGGAACATCCACATTGTTCAGTAATACACAATCAAAAATGCATCTTGGCAATTGCTATCTGCTCAGAAACAAAATCGACACTAAAAGGCTTGTTCAGTTAACTACCATGGTGTTCATAACACCAAGAGTTGACATTAGGCCACACCAAGTCAAACCTTAGTTTCTGGTCACCCGCCCGCATGGAAAACTGGAACCCCAGTTTATGAGGACTATTATTAACATTACAGGCGCTTAAGTGTACGTGACCAAGGACAGTGATTTTTAAACACTGCAAAAGATCGAGATACTCTAATAGAGCAGTCACACTACCCATAACTTTAATACTAGAATAGACAGATACTACTATAACATTTTTGACTTGTCCTTGATTAGCTATATAGCTATTAGTAATGCTTCTGTTGCCAGTAAGTAACTTCAGTACAGTATGTATGTAGCATTGCCTAATGATCAGATATACCATAGCCTAAACTTTCCTAACAATTCAGATGTGGTCCTCTAATAATTAATCTAGTAACTCTTCTAGTGGATCTAAACTTGGACTTCCTTATCACTGATATACTAACTAGAAATCCGGTAACATTTGGTGAGCTCAAACTTCAACTTTTCCAAGATTAAATAATTGCAAGTATGTCCTAAATTAACAAGTGCATGGCATCCCTTAGTTAAAATATTAACTTAGCTTTCCCACATGATCACTGAAAAACACTAGCCTGGAGCACTCAACAACTCAACTCAAAACTTTGACAGCTACTTTACTGAAGGTTTACTGTATAGAAGGCTGGAAACACATGCATATATAGTTGACTAAGACTTCACATTTGAAAGAGTTTCTGATGTGTTAATATAGTTTTGGATTATTATTAGCTAGCTAGCTAATAAATAATAATTTCCTGACATAGCTAATGAAACATTTCATTTGTAAAGCAAAAGTAGCTACATAAGCAGACCTTTCCTTAGTGTTAGCTACACATTGTTGTGCTCAGCAGTGTAGCTAGCCATCAACAATTTTCATGGTGCACTTTGCAGAAGCATAATTAACTACTTATGCTATAAGAATGTTGGTTAAGCTTGGTTGTAAACTCAATATGAAATGGGTAAATTGAGCAAAATTAATAACATTACAGTATTACTGGTGTATATGTAAGAGTCTATGATAGTCCTGAAGTCCTGATCATCCGCCCGCCCACATCCTTTTGTTGGCTAGGGAGTGACCAGAAACTAAGGTATGACTTGGAGTGGCCTTAATAAAAAGAGTTGGTAATACTCCAGCCTCTACTGTTAACACTTCAGTGATAACACTGTGACACATCCATCAAACTGGTGTTGGTTAATACTAACAAGAATTAAAACACAAAATGCTTCATACTCACTTTCAACAATGGCTGTGAGTAGTTCTGTGATTGTCTAACGCCAGACTGGCACTGAGGTTGCCAATCACGATGTGAGAAAACATTCTGGTGCTGAAAAAAACGGCAGAACGGGAGAAAGAGGCGTCTCCCCTTAAAGTGATTTTCACCCTCCCTTTGTACTGTCAGCCTGGCAGGAAACACAGCTTAGAGCAACGTGCCCTGGCAATGTTTGTACAAGAGCAGATTAGTATCCGGTATAACATGCACAACACTATCCGGAAAAAAATTATAATGCGTGAAAATTTCTAAGTCCAAAGTGTGCCCAAAAAAAAAATTCGCAGGCTGCGATGCGCTGCAAAACGAGGCAAAGCTTTAGTATACCGGTACCCAATTATTCCGTATCCCCCTACCGTACACTAATCCAGCGCTCGTATGGAACGTTAGTCCATACATAGGGTTTTACTCTTTTCACCACCTTTCATAACCCTTACGTAATATTAAGCTCAAAGGCATCCAGACTTCCTACTGTAGTTGTTGCTCTCTCTCTTCGACTTTAGGGCACGCATCTAGTAGTTGCCGCGAGTAGTCGACTTTAGGGGATGCGTCCAGTAGTTGCCGCGAGTAGTAGACTTTAGGGGAAGCGTCCAGTAGTTGCCACGAGTAGTAGACTTTAGGGGAAGCGTCTAGTAGTGTTAGCGTTAGGGTTAGAGTTCAGCTTTGGTTTCTTCTTCACCTTTAGGGTTAGGTTCTTCTTACTATATACAGCTTATTTCGTTAGTCACATTTATAAGATACAAAAGAAGGGAATCAAGGGAGCTAGCAGCGGTAGCATAATCGGTAGCACACTGGGATCCTGGGTTCGATCCCCCTTCAATATTGCACTTTTTTTTCGCCTTTTTGGTTCACCGTTTTTTGTCTAAGTTCTGTAGGGTTATGAAATAGGGTGAAAAGAGTGATACCCTCCATGACATACTAACGCAACATGTACCTTTGGACTATACGTCCATATACCTTAAGGCCACTCCAAGTCATACCTTAGTTTCTGGTCACTTCCTAGCCAAAAAAAGGATGCGGGCGGGCGGATGATCAGGACTTCAGGACCATCATAGACTCTTACATATACACCAGTAATGCTGTAATGTTATTAATTTTGCTCAATTTACCCATTTCATATTGAGTTTACAATCAAGTTTAACCAACATTCTTATAGCATAAGTAGTTAATTATGCTTCTGCAAAGTGCACCAGGAAAATTGTTGATGGCTAGCTACACTGCTGAGCACAACAATGTGTAGCTAACACTAAGGAAAGGTCTGCTTATGTAGCTACTTTTGCTTTACAAATGAAATGTTTCATTAGCTATGTCAGGAAATTATTATTTATTAGCTATAGCTAATAATAATCCAAAACTATATTAACACACCAGAAACTCTTTCAAATGTGAAGTCTTAGTCAACTATATATGCATGTGTTTCCAGCCTTCTATACAGTAAACCTTCAGTAAAGTAGCTGTCAAAGTTTTGAGTTGAGTTGTTGAGTGCTCCAGGCTAGTGTTTTTCAGTGATCATGTGGGAAAGCTAAGTTAATGTTTTAACTAAGGGATGCCATGCACTTGTTAATTTAGGACCATACTTGCAATTATTTAATCATGGAAAAATTGAAGTTTGAGCTCACCAAATGTTACCGGATTTCTAGTCAGTATATCAGTGATCAGTGATAAGGAAGTCCAAGTTTAGATCCACTAGAAGAGTTACTAGATTAATCTGAATTGTTAGGAAAGTTTAAGCTATGGTATATCTGATCATTAGGCTAGTGATCAATGCTACATACATACTGTACTGAAGTTACTTACTGGCAACAGAAGCATTACTAATAGCTATATAACTAATCAAGGACAAGTCAAAAACGTTATAGTAGTATCTGTCTATTCTAGTATTAAAGTTAAGGGTAGTGTGACTGCTCTATTAGAGTATCTCGATTTTTTGCAGTGTTTAAAAACCACTGTCCTTGGTCACGTACACTTAAGCGCCTGTAATATTAATAATAGTCCTCATAAACTGGGGTTCCAGTTTTCCATGCGGGCGGGTGACCAGAAACTAAGGTTTGACTTGGTGTGGCCTAAGATAATAGGTTGACCACGCACAACCTTATATCTATCTGAAAACGTTCGCGATCAGGACCGTAACGAACTGAAACTATCCCGGATTGCCGTGATGTCGACGGATTCCCTTCAGCTCGAGCATACACAACACATGCCACAGTATTCTCACGTGATTAAACATTACATAATACATTCTAAATAGTACACACTAATTCTAAATAATAAGCGCTATATAACCTGTTCTCTACATTTTCTCCGGGGGGCGGCGTAGTGTATTAGTCCACTCTGAAATTGTCTTCATAGCTCTAGTAGCAGCTGCTCTCTTAGGTCTTGGTAGTACTGGACCATCACTTTGAACATCAGTATTAGATTGTTGTTGCATACTTACTGGGGTTGAACTATCCTCTGTACTCTCTCCAGTCAAATTGTTATTTGGATTGCTGACAACTTCCAACGGATATAGTCTGGTGATGGGTCTATTAGTCTTGTAGTTAGCAGTTGAAATGTGGGCTGAGCGAACTAATCCATCATTTCCCTCGACTAGATCATCCACTATAGCCAACTTCCAGTGGAGTCTTGGGGTGTCATCATGGACCAACACAACATCACCCTTCTTGATGCACTGTTTGTTATTTCCTGAAGCTTTGTGAAATTCTCTAAGGGCAGTTAAATATTCCCTTTTCCAACGAAGCCAGAACTGTTGAATAAGTCTTGAGTGCTTGTTTACAGCCTTTCTCATGTCTTTGTCAGTCAAGTAGGATGGATCAGTGATCTCCTCCTGGTCATCAATAGGGTGTGGAGCAGACACTATTCTTCTGCCGTACATGAGGTGAGCCGGGGTAAGAGGTTCAGGGTCGGAAATATCGGTAGACACATAAGTAAGTGGTCGATCGTTAAGCATGCTCTCAATCTCGACAACAACTGTCTCTAAAACTTGCAGTGATACAAACGTTCTTCCTAGGGTTTTCTTTACTGCCTGCTTTGTGAGGCCTATAAGGCGCTCCCAAAACCCCCCATACCATGGGGCCCGTTTAGGTATAAAACTCCATGTGACATGTTGACGCCCCAAAGCTTCCTTCAGATCATCAGATTCAAACAGTTGCTTAATTTCCTCCGCAGCAGCAAGATAAGTAGAGGCATTGTCAGATAGCATCTGTGTTGGGAGTGACTTTCGGCTCGAGAATCTACGAAAAGCAAGTAAAAAAACTATCCACAGTTAAGTCATGTACAATTTCTAAATGAACTGCCCTAGTACAGGCGCAGGTAAACAAGCATATGTAAACCTTCCTCTCTCCTGTTGTGTCTCTTACATACAGTGCCCCAGTGAAGTCAACTCCTGTGACTTTAAATGGCTGAGATGCTTCTACACGCATTCTTGGTAACGGTGGAGGATCTGGAGCTTGGTAAGGTTTACCCATGAGTCTATTGCATGTCACACACTGGCGTAGCTGCTTCTTGACACGTTGTCGAATAGTCGGAATCCAGAAGACTTGTCTCAACGCGGTTACGGTGGTACTGACTCCAGCATGGTGAAGCTTCTTGTGTGTTTGTTGTATAAACATGTCAGTCAGTAAGTGTTTGGGGGGTAGTAGAATTGGAAATTTGGCAGCATCTGCTACAGGGGCATTGTGTATTCTGCCACCACATCGTATGAGGTTACTCTTGTCAAGGAACAATCTCAGCTGCTTAACCAGTGTAGGGCAATGGTGCTTGCTCCTCTTCATCAAATAGGAGAGTTCCTCCTTGAAACATGAGTGCTGGCTACTTGAGATCCAGAGCTTCTTAGCTGCCTGCAATTCAGAAGCACTCAAGGGTCCACTTAGTCTAGTGTGTTGTCGAAACAAATTGTGAGTAAACCTCAAAACATATGCAGTTACAGCTAACAACTTGTAGATGTTACTATGGCGTGTGATGGTGACAACATTTGAAATACCTGTAGTAATGCTGGCGTCATCTTCTGGTGTAGTCACTTCTACCTCCTCCTCAGCTTCTGCTATGTTGATGTGTAGAATACCTGTTGGCAACCACTTGGGCCATTCAGATTCTGATGGTAACCAGCAGGGACCTTGAAGCCACAACTGTGAAGAAAATAACTGCTGGGCTGATATGCCCCTTGTAAGTAGGTCAGCTGGGTTGTCTGATGTTGGAGTAAATGACCACATCTTAGGTGGGAAGGAGTTGACAATTTCAGTGACACGGTGATTGATAAATGGTTTTGAACTGGTCTGTTTGTAAATCCAATACAGCACAATTTGGCTATCAGTCCATAAGTGAGTATTGGTAGACAGATTGTAACTATGTAGTGAAGACTTGACAAAGTTAGCTAGTCGAGAAGCCATTACTGCAGCCATTAACTCTAGTTTGGGTAGTGTAACAGTCCTGGTAGGAGCAACTCGGCTCTTGGACATCACTAAACAGACCTCGCCCTGCTGACATAAGTACACTACTGTGCCATAAGCTTTGGTGCTGGCATCTGAAAACACATACATGTTACAAGTATTGTACCTCCGATTAGATGGTGTGAAGTAGGGTCTTGGTATTGTTAGCTTGGGTAACTCAAACAAGTCAGCAAGAATACCGATCCATCTGTCTCTGATATCAGTTGGTAGAGGCTCATCCCAAGAGAGCTTGCTTTGCCAAATATCTTGAAGTAGTATCTTGGCCTTAATTGTAATGGGTGTAGCCCATCCTAGAGGATCATAGATTTGTGAGGATGTTTGCAACACGTCTCTCTTGGTAAGTAGACTTGTGTTAGTGGACAACTTCTTTGGGGAGAGTGACAAAGTATCAGTTGCTATGTTCCACTGTAACCCCAAAATTCCAACTGTTGTGCTAGGATCTCCTGTCTTCTCTTTGGCTACAAGTTGTTGGAGCTGTTGACTGTTAGAGGACCACGACCGCAGATTAAACTTTGCCTTACCCATGATTGTTCTAGCTTGAGTGTAGTACTGTACTACTTCCTCCTCTGTATCACAGCCTGACAAAATATTATCTACGTATAGATTCTCTTTCATATCATCAGCTATGGGTGAAGGCGTATTGTTTAGATGTAGCTTAAGAACAGCAGCAAGCATGAAGGGGGAACTACAGGAGCCAAATGGTACAACTGCAAAGCGGTATGCCTGAAACTTGCTGTCTGGTTTATCTGGTAGCTTTGGCCATAGGAAGCGAGTAAAGTTCCGATCATCATTATGCAACTGAACATGTAAGAAGGCCTTCTCGATGTCTGTAGAAAGCGCATAATTATGATTACGGAATCTGAGTAAGATGGCACAAAGGTTATTAAGGAATGGAGGCCCCACCATCAAACAGTCATTGAGACTAGGAGAATTTGAATGTTCTCTACAGCTACAGTCATATACGATACGAATAGGTGTTGTGGTGGAATCCTTCTTCACAGGGCGATGTGGTAAATAGTGTGTATTGTTGGTACTGTGATCATTAATCCTCTCAATAAATCCACGTCTCTCTTGTTCCAGTATTATCTCATCATAGATCTTCAAGAGTTGTGGAGTACCCCTTAACTTGTTGAGCAGGTGAGTTGTTCTCTTCTGACAAATGGCAAAATTTGATGGTAAGAATGGTCTGTCTTCCTTCCATGGGAATCTTGCTACATACATTCCTGTGGGTGACTGATAAACACAAGTATCTTGGTATGTCTGTAGGAATGATGAGTCAGATGATTTGTCACTGGTAGTGCCAATTGCTTCTACTGACCAGAATTGTTCTAGATCTGGTGCTTCTGGAGTAGGTACTGCTGAAGTGAGTTGTAAAAGAACTGACGATGATGATTCTAGAAGTGGAGAAGGTACTGGTCCTGACAGCAAATAGCCCAGCTTGGATTGCTGAGCTGTGGGACCGTCTCCTCTGACTATGTGATCTTGGATAAATGTCCAATAATAGTCGGTCCCAATGAGGATGGAAATCTTGAATTGATGGTTGGAGGTTACTGGGTGTGCCAACTTGAGACCTTGTAAATACGACATGTTTCTGACCGAAGAGTTGATTGAGCTTTGAATAGGAGCTGCTATTGATGGTATAACCAGAACTGATATTGGAATAACTTCACCGGATATCGTCTCAATCTCTACAGTTGCCACACCAAGCTCTTGGTATGAAGCTGTAGTAGTGCCAAAGGATGCTAGTGCCATTCCTTGTGTTGAAGTCGGCTGAATGCACAGTTCAGTGGCAAGTTCAGCAGAAATAAATGAGCGTTGAGCTCCTTCATCGAATAAGATGTTGGCCTGTGTCTTGATGGAGCCAGCAATAACAGGGGTAACAGCTGTCTTCAATAAACAAGTATAGTTGTGGGAGTGACTATTAAGTGCTGAAGTAAGCAGACCAGCTGTTGTGGCAGGGACAACTTGAACATCAGATGATGCACCACCTTGGTTACTGCTTCTGCTGTCATTGGGTCTAGGTGTCTCACTGCTGCACAGACTTGTGTGATGTCGTTTCTTGCATTTCTTGCAGCGAAATTTGGATGTGCATTGAGAGATCTTATGATGGCCCAAACAGTTAAAACACAAGTTTTCCTTCTTAACTATGTCAATCCGTGCTTGCTGATCTGTTGTAACACAGGAGTGTGAAGGATGTGGGCCCTTACAAAGGACACAAGCTGTACTTTTCTTAGTACCTGAGTGAGAACCTGGGGAATTGCTCTTGGATCCAACATAAAATGTCGCTGTGCTTCTGGAGGAAGCATGTAAATCTGTTGGTTGGTAACCAGATTCAAGAACTCTGATCTCTTTCAAAATAGCTGCTGTCAAATCGTCAAACGTCCACTCAGTATTTGCCTGTTCTCGTGCAAGATTTCTTCTAATCTCTGCAGGGAGCTTCTTTAATATAACTGACACCATTATATCACCATACGAGTCCTTCGACTTCCCCAAAGAAGCAAGTGCCCTTGTGTGTGTTGCAACTGTGTCATAAAGCAGACGGAGACTGGTAAGGCTTGTAGTAGCATTAGGCATATCTAACAGGACTTGCATGTGTGCATTGATCAGTTTGTGGGGCTGTCCAAATCTCTCTTCAAGTAGTGCAACTGAATGCTGGTAGTTCAGCTCTGTGAGTGGAAGACCTGCTATGGCTCTTGCAGCGTCTCCTTGTAACTGGGCCTTCAAGTAGTTAAACTTTTGTATACCACCTAAGGCAGGATTTGTGTGCACTGCTGCATTGAATGAGTCCCAGAAAGTTTGCCAGCTTAAGGGGTCTCCAGAGAAAGTAGGCAATGTGAGCTTAGGGAGACGACTGTTAGCTGATTGTAAGGAGGCATGTACATGGCTTCTCTGTTCTGGGGTGGTAATAGAGCTATGACTTGAAAGGTTTGTTGTACTTGTAATAGTGGTCTCTGGTAACATTGAAAGTGCTAAAGAATTAAGACTTGCTGTGGTGTTTGTAGCA
The DNA here is from genome assembly GCF_963678975.1 of Dysidea avara. Classification (NCBI taxonomy): domain Eukaryota; kingdom Metazoa; phylum Porifera; class Demospongiae; order Dictyoceratida; family Dysideidae; genus Dysidea; species Dysidea avara. The sequence goes on from NC_089278.1 coordinate 36,808,081, forward strand.
GGCACTAGAGAAGGTAACAGCAGCGGGGTAACGAGTGGCACTGTTGTGACTGTGGCATTGCTGCTTGCTGTTGGTTGAGTTGCTAGACTAACACTGGACGGTATTGGGGCACTACTAACAATGGTTGATACAGTCTGGTGTGTACAGTTTAACAGTGGACTAGCTTCTAGTGATAGTGTAGTGGCTGAGCTCATAGGTTGTATATGTGGATTTGATAGTAATGGACCCATCTCAGTTGATGGTTGAGTGGTGGGGTTTATCAATGTATGTGGCTTTACACTGTTCTTATTTAGCTCTATAAACCTCTTCACCTTAGCAATCTTATCCATGATTGAGTCCTCGAGTTCTCCAGCTTCGATCATAGCCTCAGTGAGCTCCTCAGGTTCCTTAATCAGCGTGGTGATCCGTTCATCTAGCTCAGCGATCTTAGTCTGTTTGCTGCTCAGTTGTTCGACGGCAGTAGTCAAGGTTGTGATAGTATAATCGTCGGTCTCGGAGTTAAACAAGTCGTCAATCTTATTGTAGAGCCTCGTGACGTGTGACTTGTAGGCCTTCCGGGAAGCTTGAAGGCGTGTTAGGTCCTCCATCAGAATGATTCGCTAAAACGACAGGAACAAAAAAAAACAGTACTGACAGTTAACGAAGCTTGCCTTAAATGGTACCGTTAACTGCTAGGCAGTCTGCCACGGTACCACGACTTCTGGCGGTGTACGGTGAAGTAAGAGTCCCGGTCGAGGGTAGAGTCAGCTGCGTCAGCAAATCACTCCCACTGGTCCACAGCACCAAACAATATCTGAAAACGTTCGCGATCAGGACCGTAACGAACTGAAACTATCCCGGATTGCCGTGATGTCGACGGATTCCCTTCAGCTCGAGCATACACAACACATGCCACAGTATTCTCACGTGATTAAACATTACATAATACATTCTAAATAGTACACACTAATTCTAAATAATAAGCGCTATATAACCTGTTCTCTACAATATCGTATGAGTTTATAGACGAATAGTCTATAGTACACCGTCGCCCGGTTATGGACTATATGTCTATAAACGCAATTACTTGATACATCCGAAGATGAACACATATTAAAAGCACGTACATACTGAAAACTACAACATACTACTACTACTTATTACCTAACTATATACTTATTACTACCTATACGTACTTAACTTAACCAATGTCAAAGTCAGGAAATTCGTCCTCAGCAGTAAGTGAATACTGGCGGAGTATCATTTTTGCATTGTGCCTCCACAAAGTCACAGACAGTTGCTGGAGAAGTTGGCGCCTAGCAAACTTTCTAGGCGCCAACTAGGCGCCAATAAACGCAATTCGCTACATATAGACTATTACTATTACTCTATACCCTCGATATAGAGTATTTCTCCATAGAAACTACGGGACCATGAGCGATGGCCGGTTTCACGTGGCAGTGGTGTGCTTATTTTGGGGAACAGGTTAATTGGTCAGTTTGATTTGATCATAGATAATACACGTAATAAAGGATTGGCAACGCGCATAGCAACTATTAGACAATCCTCGTTACGGTCGCGTGACTTATTATGTAACTTATGCGCGTCTATTGTCATAGATACGGCAACCCGACATGAATGCTCCGCTTTATTGTTCCCAGTGCTGTTATTTCGCTATCCAGTAATAGAGAGAAACTACTCATGTAACCAGTATCGATCGTAGTGAGCTATCAACCAGCGGATTTTGGGCGCGGCAGCAACTTGGTGAGTCGTGGAGTCTTACCGTTTCACATGAGCATCGAGGATTCGATGCGCTCCTGGTAGCCAGCTACAGTAGGTCATAATAAGGATGGACTATGTAAACCAGGATTTAAGCCGATTGTATGCTCGTTTAGGGCTTCAGCAGCAAATACCTTATGTATCCAGTGGCAATGTTTTTTTTTAATGGAGAGCTCGAGATGGATATTGTATGTATATTGGGATTTTGCTTCCCCAGTAAACGCCAGGTACCCATTGATGTTGCTGTGACAGCTCACCAGGTCCCCAACTGTATACAGCTGGAGCAATGTGAACAAAGTTTCTTGCTCAAGGAAACACTAAATTTGCAAAACCAGGAACCAAACCTGGAACCTTTCAATTATCAGGCTAGTGCTCTAGCCACTTGGCTATGCTGCCTTACTGTCCTTGTCTCAACTTAGTGGTCGTTGTGGAACTTTGGGTTCTGCGACCTCTCCCTGTGAGATCTATATAGTCCCAGGAGGATTCTGCACAAGACTATAGTGCCTGAGTGGTGCACAGGCATCCCAGTGTTGGTTTTTTGGGTGGCAATAGGTACAGCTGCCGGCTTAGGCTGTGTGTATGTGTGTGGTGGAGGACAAGAGTTCACTGAACACTCCATTCTGTTTTTGTCGTGTTGTTCACATGTGTGTCGTATTGCATGGGTGACTAGGGTCACCAATTCCAGGGGTCAGTCACTCAGAAAATCCTCGAAATTCAGCTATCTTAATAATGCATGTGCTGTTGACAACTGTTACTGTGTGCTATGACCATGTAAAGTGAACAACTAAATAGTGCAGTAAGCAAATTTCAATGGTGAGGTTTCCTTTTATATCTGGGGCTAATTGTTTGTAGGAAACCATACCAAGGGGGCCATATTTACATGAAAGATCTCGCAATGACTGTTGTTTTAGGTATGTGGAAAGTATCTGAAAAAAGTAATCGTTTGACAAATTTCTGAACTTTGATCAACAAAATTTCAATGAGTGACAGACCTCTCAACCAACATCTCTAAATTGTGTAATGTTTAGGGATTTCAAGTGTTTGTTAGAATTTCAATAATATAAATCTTTATCTAGGATTTACTTGGATTTCACACTTCTATTATTGCACAAAATGGAGTAGCTGACAGCCTCAATGGAGATGCAGGTGTGCTTTGCACAGATCCGCAGTTAATGGAACATCCATCAGTCATTTATCTAGCTAACTCCAAGCCATCCTGGACCTGGAAGCCTCACTGATTTTGTGTGATTCTAGAGTTCAGAATTTAAGATTTCTTTATGAGATTGTGTGAGAATCCCATGTCATTTATGACTCTGAGGGTTGTGATGTTGCTGCTGTTTTATCTGATATGAATACTACTACTAGTGCTTGAATTCAATGAATATAACAGTCATAATTACCTTGACTGCTATACACTGGGATGTGGGACCTACTGGAAAATGCTCTACAGGTGTACAGTAGAATCTCCGTTATCCAAACCTGTATGTCAAAATTGAATACTCTATTAGAGTAGCGAGTGTTCTATTAGAGAAGTTATTTTCATACTTTGCAATTGACTAACATTGTGTGAAGAGATTTTGTACAAACTTCAGTTATCAGGTATCTGAGCTGCAGGTGGTGCCTAGGAGTTCAGATAACTAGTATAATATGTGTCCATTGTTTATATCAGTTATTATAACAAAATGAACTAGCTATAGACTTAGTTTCCAGCACTTGAAGGGAATGTCTATTTTTGTGGACGTCACTTGATATCCAGTGGATGGTATTTGCTGTGAGCTGCTACATTTATAGATATGCTCATTATTCCCTGTCTAAGCTTGAAGTTCACGATACACTACTCTTTACCACCAACAGCTCCTTCATGTTGATAACATGCTCTGTTCCACTACACCTTTTATATACCATTTTCACATACTTTGATGGCTAATGCCACATCTGAATTTGAGCTCGTGCATATTTGCATAACACCACCATAACATTGAGCTCTCTCGTGCTGAATAGTAACTTGATGCTTCTCCTCATGGTACTACGACAAAACTCCAAAACCCAGCACAATAAAACAGCTTCAAACCATAGTTTGGGTAAGTGGTACGCCTACACAAAACAAAGCATGACACTCCACTAATGGTTACGATTAATTCTTTATATACTGTTCGGAAAAAAGCACTTTAGTGTCCTTGTTAAAACTCCAAAACTGTGAAAAGCCATGAAGCAGTGAGCCTTATCTTGCGCTGGGTTAAAACTGACAGTGCGTTTCACTATTTTATTACATCAGATACTCACCTTAGTAGTTGTACGTTCGTTTGAACTAAGCTTTACGTCTTTACTCAGTAGTACCCTGCTACGGTACAAGGAATGAAGCAGCCTAGTGCGTTTAGCAACGGGTGAGAGGGCGCGTTAACTGGATGACGAACCGTAACGAGGATTGTACGTGACGTCACTACAGGTTTAATAGGCGCGTTGCCAATCCTTTATTACGTGTATTATCTATGATTTGATTAAGCAGCTTCTTCCTTCGCCTCGCCTTTGACTCAGAAATGGATCAAAGCTTTGTTTCTCGGGTAATTTTAATTAGCTACTGTATATATGTATTGAAGGCTCTGGCAGCGCCCGCCCCTGTCGGGTGCTACCAGGATCGTCATTGTGTGCCTAGAGAGGGTACAGTCTCACCACGAGAACATTCAATACAGCTACTACCTAGATTTCATTGTCCATCAAAGTCATGGCCTAGAGAGAGCCTGTACGGTCTTACCACGAGAAATTCAGTGTCTAGATTGTATTGTGCATCTGAAAGTTATGGTCTAGCGTTCTCTCCTTCAGTCTTGTATTGATATAGTGCTGCACACAAGCTCATAGTTAGCTAGTTTTATACAAAAGCAACGGGTTCAGCAGCTATAGCTACCATACTGCCATATAGTCTCGCGTAGCCAGACCGCTTTTTCTCCGTCACGGCGCTTATCGATTAGAGATTATAAGCGCCTACTCCGAAAACCTATTTCGGAGTAGGCGCTTATAATCTCTAATCGATAAGCGCCGTGACGGAGAAAAAGCAGTCTGGCCACGCGAGACTAACTGCCATATGGGTCAAAACTACACAGGGTATTTGACAGATACTTCGTGATTCCTGGGATACTATGAGAAATCTGTCAATTTATATCCTAGTTGGGTTACTCAGTCTACAGGCTATAGCTATACTCCAACTGAAATAAGGTATGGATAACAGCAGCGTCTGCACACATTGCATGAGGTAGCTAGCGTCTTGGGACTCTCGTACACCTATCTGAGAAATCCAATTATAAATACATGAAATATTTATTGAAATAATACAGTTTGAAATACTTAAATATTGGGACTCTCGTACACCTTGTTGGGTTTTTGTGTGGGCGCTGGCTACACCTTGGGAAAGAGCAAGCCTGGTTTGCCATAATGAGGTTTGTACTCTGTCCTGGGGGCTTATAATGCTAGTGACACAATTAATTTCAAAATATTATTTCCGTGAAGTAAAATATTAATGCATACTAAAAAAACAATATAGCTAACATGAATGTATCCACTTCATGATGTATTTAACTCAAGACCATGCTCTAGATAGTACAATATATTGTCTGTAGCGAGGCCGGGTAAGCTCAGAAGATCCAGAGGTATGACACATGTTTCATTAATCTGGCTTTATGGCATTGTGGAGACCTTAAATACAATTTCCAGTGCTATTCTCTTCCATTATTTCTGTTTCATGAGGTATGTGCTATCTATCTACCCAACTCTACTGACAATTGACAATTATATTATAGCAAATATCTACATCATTGTAGATGTAACATGTATTGTGATTTTCTGCATCACAGACATTGTCTGCCTGTCCATTAAATCAATATAAACTTGAAATTCTGTGAAGACATTGCAGTTTTTACTTATTGTATACTGCATGGTCATGTTCAGCATATAGCTACTGATTAGCAGGCTACTCATGTGAACTATGAATTCAAATCTGAATTATGAATTTCAAATCTAGGCATTGTTTGCCACAAATAACCTTCTGCTAACTGTAGTAGTTTTCTCAGTCACTCTAGCATTCCAGGTTGCGGTAAACAGCATTTTAATGGGAAAATGTCTGATAGCAATAATTTAACGTTCAACTTGTCATCAAGTGGGGTATTGTCATTGTCTATAGTTGCATGTGCACAAGGCTATATAGTTAACTACATATACTATGATGCGTGCATGTGTGTGTGCATGTGTGTGTGTGTGTGTGTGTATGTGTGTGTGTGTGTGTGTGTGTGTGTGTGTGTGTGTGTGTGTGTGTGTGTGTGCAGTCTTAAAAGTTGTCAATGATATACTGTACCATACAGCCTAAGTCAGATATGAGCTATCCATCCTATATTTTTATCTTGGTAATCTTAGTGCTATCATACAAAATCATGATCAGTATACGACTGATCAGTTCTTTCTGCCAGCCATAGCTAGCTACTTAATTGTACATATGTGTTAGGCCATACTTGCCTATTGTTGCTCGTACCCAGCTGACCCAATTTTGAAGAAAAGAAATTATATTTGTAATCACTGCGAAAAGATTTAGATACTCTAACAGAACAGTCAGATGGTACAATTTTTATCTCAAAAGTAAAGGAGTAGATCACTTAATACCAGCATTCCTAACCCCTGACTGAGAAAATCTACAATACGTCAGTGCCATGTATAGCTCATCGAGCTATATATGTAACTACTAGCTATGTTTATAATCATTTATGATAGTTATGTGATTAGGGATTTGACAGGTCTGCATACAGTACAGTATAAATGTTTCTTCAATCTGACTTACTAATCTATTATTTTTGTAATAGATGTAGCTTGTAACCCAAAATTATAAAGAAGTTTTTTGCCTATCAACCAACCCATTTTGTTGCAAAATTGATCCAAGCAACAACTTTTCAAATAGGTATGGCCTTAATTAGCTGGCCTATATATTAAGAATATACTACATTTATTAGATTTGCATTGCTGTTTCATGCTAGTTAATTATATTGTTGTACTTCTGCAGCATTACTGGGTGAGGAGTGCATAAGTGCTATAGAGTAAGCAGTGAACTCCAGCATACAGCAGCTTATTTTACTGCTCAGATTTATATAGCAGGCTGCAAGTTCCCTAAAAGCTTTATAGCCAGCAAAACTCAACAAAACCAACCATAACATGTGTAAAAGATCAGTCCATATTCATGTAATGAGGTGGTCAAAATTATAGTACTCTGCATGTTTATTTTAAAGAGGTGGGTCCTTATACAGGTGGTCAGTACAAAACAACTATCATTATTATGTACAAGCTATACGACAGGTTCATTGTTACATGTGGTCCTTAGAAGCTGAGACCACTAAGTTGTACTCTAGCAAACCTTATGAAACCTTCAACCATTTCTGTTTTCTTTTTCTAAATAGAAGTTTAGGCACTAGGACTTTGTCCATATCCATATATGTGTGGCCAGCCACAAGTCATCTAATCTCTTTTTAAAGTCTGATATGGTGGGTGCTGAAACCTCTTCAGTTGGTAAATAGTTCCACTGATTTCTCTGTGTAAAAAAGCTGGCTTTCAATTGTAATCCGCACTGCTGTTTGTAGAGTTTCAGATGGTGACCCCTTTTGTGGGAGATGGGGTAAAGCATAAATTTGACCAGTCAATATCATGATAACCTTTTAGGAGTTCATATGTCTCTATGAGGTTGCCACATTGTCTTCGGCAATATAAAACGAATAAATTTTTAAGTTCCTTCAGTCTAAAAACTCATATAGCAGATCAACTAAAACAGCTGCTAGGTTAGTTTACCATCTTTGTACTCTCTCCAGGGTATCAATGTCCTTAGCTAAGCATGGACACCAAAGTTGCACACAATACTCTAGGTGAGGTCTTACATAAGTCTTGTACAAAAAATAAATAGTTCTTTAGAGAGATCTTTACAAATGTCCTTTTGAGAATTTCCAGAATTTGTGTCACACAAGCAGTAGCTTTGTCACAAATGCATGCAAGCAAGGATAATGTAGTCCAAACACCCAAGTCTTTTTCAAATTAATTCAATTGTAGTAGCTAGGGACCTTGGGGTAGTAGAAGTTCCCATTGTGTAAATTGTACTTAAAGTTTTACCAATGTGCATAACTTTACATTTCTCAAGGTTGAAATCAAGTTGAGAAGCCCGCAGAATCTTGACCATCCTTGCATGTTGTCCAAGTCTTGCTTCATTTTAACTATGGCAACGCCTCTTGTGAAATGGTGTTGATATTCACTGGACTCTATGGACTACTGGACTGAAACACTAGCTAGGATCAATTCTTTAGAGGACTTTGTTAGGGACTTAGTTTAATGGAAGTTATACATTTCTTGATGTCAATTGGTAGTCTGCTGGTAGATCAGTTTATGATGTGGAATTAATAGTTGGAGGTGGCTTTTAATACAGATGGTTTCTAAGATGAGCTCCTCTGCTATGTAATTGCTCGTACAAAACACGTATATTATTATGTTGCATGAGTGCTTGTCAATGAGTGTACCATTAACTAGATTTCATTGCTCAAGTATCATTTTTAAAAACATTTTTGTGATCATCATATTTATTTAGCAAACTTGCGAATCAGTTGCAAAAGAGATTGAAGGAATATTAGTTAGCAAGTGTACAGGAAAGAAGCCCACGAAGGAACTTGTACTGAATGAACTGGAAAGTGCTGTAGAATCTCTTGCTTCCAATTCATGCAAGGCAAAGCGTCGTAAAAAGTTAAAACAGATTAGTGGATGGCAATACAATTATGAAGGCCACAGGAAAGTGAATTCATCAGCAACAAGGCCTCGTCATAGAGATCGTCACAGCTCAGCCTCAAGAATGAATGTTGATCTTGATTCAAATACAGGTAACAGGCATGCAATGCATCATGATATGCCTATGTAAAGAGCTATGTACATTACTGGCAGACCTTTATCAAGAACTTGCATGATCAATCAAGACAACATGCAGTGATTTGTAAATAAAGCTGGCTGAGATACATTTGCATTTGTCTAGTTTTACATTTGCTAGACAAAATTCATGTGGTCAATTAACAATGTGAATTTCATGTATCAATGCATTCTCCATCTCCTCTAGTAAGGTATATGTGTGTACTATATACACCGTAATGTAGATGCCTGTTATCTTGATACTGTTAGTGCATTTAACAAAAGGGAAAATGGCACAGCCTTTCACAAATTAATAATCCCAACTTTTACATAAGAAGTAAGTTTGTGATTAATTATCATAAATTTTGGACAGAAGCATACAAGTTCACAATTTACAATAATATAAATAGATTTGTTTTTTGCAGATGAGGTACCTATATCTAATGATTCAGTAGATATGACATGGTCAAGTGCAGTGACAGATGAATTGGACCAGGAGTATGGTGACAATATTGAATCAGAGAGTGATCCTAAATGTGAACTACAATAGTCCCTTGCAATGCAGACATGTTTTTTTTATTAATGCAGGTGAACTTGATGGATTGTGCATTGAAATTGAGCACAATCTAAAAGAATACCAAGCCAAGCAAAATGCAAGTGGATCTGCCTGGCGTCAACGCATAGAAAGAAGAGAGGAAGCATGGGAAGTCAATTGCAGAGCCATATTCGAACATGTGGCGAGAAATGAGACTCTGCCAGAACAAAACGTAATGAGAAGCATGCATAATGTGCATGCATGTATATTAAGTGTTTCAATGATGTAGGACTGTTCTTTGTGTGGGAAAAGGGCTTTTATACACTGTTCCAATTGTAGTTCTGCCGTGCTGTTGTGTGCAGCCTGTGATGATGTCATTCATAGCAGTCATCCACTACATGACAGAGAAATCTGGTGTGGATCGCACTTTGTACCAGTACCACCAACAACTAGTATTTGTGAAGAAAATCTAGAGTTTATCACCATAAGTAAGTATTTAAACTTGTGAATAATGCTTTGACACACAAGCAATTATGCATGGGTCTTTGGCTATCACCCTCATTAGATGTTTCTATATCTGTATGACAGGAAGATTCTGGCCATTAAAGCAGCCATGGAGGTACCCCAGTTGTGAAAGTGTAGGAACCTACAAAAGACTTCCTATTAATCAAGATAGGTGCATTGTGATAACACCAGAAGGTAATGTGTGTGGTATGGATGAATTCTTTTTTTAGTTTTATGCAATGAGGGCTTAAACATTTCAGAATGTCTAGAAAGAATCTTACTAAAAGTTATATAATTTCTTCATTATTCTCCTAGAAATTTGACACCAAGTGTAACACATTTAGAATTCCATGGAATTCTATGCATAGAAGGAAGAAAATTGCCGAGTGAATATTTTAATTATTATTTTTCTGTAGCTATATTATTGCATACTCCTGTTTCATCAAAGTTAGTTAATTAAAGGTATTCTAAATGTATCTGAACTCATGCAGTTTTGAAATCCAAAATAGTGATAATTAAAAGCTAGTCAGAATCTGGTATCTTGTACAAAATTTGATTTGAAAATCTGAATCCTGCATAGGATTCTCAAGGATTCTCTGTGCTGTCAGACCCCTTTTTGTTCTTAAATTTAACAATCTGTGTATCAACTATATAACACATGTATACCGTATGCATTAAATTAGGACTGAACATAATTGTGAATATATCACCAATATATAATATTGCTCTATTCAAATAGTAAAACAGTGACTATATTGTATTCACTAGTAACATACAACTATTAACTTTACTGTAGTCAACTATTAACTTTACTGAGTACTACAATGTAAAAAGTTGATTGATTGCCGTTAACAGGAAGATTTAACTTGGATGTCTGTACTCTGGCATGTAAACATTGTTCATTTGTGCTAGAGGATATGTTACCCGCCATCATAGATTCTGGCTTTTGGCCTGGGAATGTAGCCAGAAGACACCAATACTTATTTTCTAAGAAGGTGTTTGATTTGTTTGATCTTCTTCATAAAGTACTTCCTGGTACTTCTGTGAGTGGATTCCTTCACACTCTAGAAGAGGTGTCAGCTCTTAATGGAAGGGTGCGTGTTGTTAACTGCACAATAATTTATCAATTGCATGTTCTTTGTGTTTTTCATAACTCTCTCCCACACACACAAATCATTAATTATATATCTCTCCATAATACTGTGTGTTTGTGTGTGCGTGTGCATGCAATGTATGTGTGTGTGTGTGTGTGTGTGCATGCGCACGCATCGCGTGTGTGTGAATGTGCATATACACCACAGAGAATTGGTCCTCTGTGATGTAGCTAATGGCAGCAGCCCTGTCCCTAACTGTGTGGTGAAGACCATGGTACCCTAGAATTAGCTTTGGAACCCAAACAACAAGGCCATGCATATACACTTCATGCATTGCATACACTGGAGCATTGATAAGGATCAAGGAGAAACTCGGGTCCCTGCTATTGTCTGTGGCCCATCCGTCCTCCATGAGGTCCGCCTAGCCTTGTAAATAGGTTAGTAAGCAGAATGTGTCTCATGGTTGGGATGAGGCCAGGATAAAGAGAATCCTGGGACAGGCAGTCAAGAAGTGTGTATGTGTGTGTGTGTGCGCGTGTGCGTGTGCGATGTTATTTCTGTAAAATGTGCATGCATATGCAACATGAAATTATATAGCTACATGTGCATGCTTAGGTTGAAAAATCTAATTTACAGTAATTCCTTGCCAATCTATGTATAATTATTTTTTGTATAAAGAATTGTTACCTTCCTATATATACTACTCTTTGTATACTCTATAATTTAGTACATGATATTTACAATAATTTATTTCAACATTAAAGACTTCACCCATTAATCAAGAAACCTTTATGAAAGGCTTTGAAGAGTTCAGATACTGCCGGATGGAGATTCAGCAGCTGCAGCACACCTCACCATTTGAATGTCCTGCTTGTCACAGAAAGCAGCATTCAGCACATGTAGATGGCAACAAGAAGTTGTATAGATTTGACAAAGTTCCCAGGTATACTGTTTATCTACATATAAATGGGTGATGGTATATGAACCTAAATGAACTCATAGAGGTATCCGAGACTCCTACTACAAAGGAACATTTTTTGTTAATAATGAAGAGGTTGATCATCATTTGGAATTAGTGAATTACCATGATGACACTGTAAGTAAACAACAATATGTTTTACTTTCCTTTAGATCAATTAGCTTGGCAATTAAATGTATCCATTGCAGTCAATAACTATTCTACATAAATAGTAACTTGTTATTGGCTCCCTGCTACACAGACTTTCAGTAGCCTTCTTGCGGGTCCCTATAGTGGATAGTGTTTAGTAATCGTTTTTACATATATAATTGAAAGACACAAGAAAGCATGTAAAGGTTTACAATGGAGTATGTCAATCACTTTGGTGTTTACACACTTAACTATGTTTCACACATAAATACATAATATGTCACTATTACACTTGATGGATGTTGTACAGCACAAACCCTATATATGCTATGATGATAATAACAACATATCTATTAGATGGTACAGTAGTACTGCTTTAGGCTTTCCTCAAAGCTGAAGGAGTAACCAAAATGCTGTCATTGTGAATACACCTGTATTGCACATGACGAAAAGCATCTTTACAAAAGGTGTTAATGTACAGTGTATATAGCAACAAATCCTGTGTTGACTTACAGAAGGTTGAATAGTGAATTTTAAACCAAATCATCATAACCCAATTTTTGGCCTGCTTTCACATGAATCTGCTACCCCACTCACCTGCCTGCCTGACTGCAGCTTGTTGGCCTGAATGTATGCAGTCACTAGGGTATGGCCATCATTTCACATCACGAAAAAGTCATGTGCCTAAAGTACATGGTCATTTTCTTCACGCATGGAAACCACACCAAGGTATTAATTGTTTGTATTAAGACTTTCCTTAGTGGAGATGTCACTAAATAAATTTAAATGCTTAAGAAGAAGAAGTGGATATCTGTTTTAAATCAATCATAGCAACCTGTAGGAAATCATGCAATCAGAGTACAGCTACATGTTTGGCCCCTTATTAATAGCTAAAAGCTATTAGTTGTTGTATGCACCTGACACCTACACACAATTCTGAAACACGTACGTACTGTTCAGGCACTAAGGCAAATTAGGAACTTGATGATTAGTACAACACAGGAAGATGTTTCACAGTTGGAAGATTTGGACATCCAAAGTTCCAATTTATATTATCAGGAGCTATTATCATGTGACATACAGTAGTTTCCATTTGCTTTCTTAGTTAACTCCATGCCTAGCTGGATAGAATGAAAATACCAGAGCAACTAGGCATTAGTAAGCACCAGTCTGTGAAGGTAGTGCCCTAACTAATGCTATAATCTTCCTCTCTCTCTCTCTCTCTCTCTCACACACACACACACACACACACACACACACACACACACACACACACACACACACACACACACACACATACACACACACACAAATTAATTCAGTATTTTGATCTGCATTTGCTATTTTTGTAGCAACCAGGTATGTGCGGTACGAGTAGATGGAAGGCAGCCAAATCTACTTCAAAGACAATGAGGGGTTTGGATGAGACTGGAGTTGTTGTGGCTGGCTGTCGTCACATAATTGCCCAAAAAGCAGTCAACATGTTTTGTGGTGAAATGTACGTATGTGTGTTATTAACTTAATTGTAATCTTTATTTGATAAAGATATGGCTATACTCATTTTCTGCACATGAATTATCTCACTCATCGGAATCTGAGTTATCTAATTCATGATGTGATATGCAAATATTAGCCATGGACCAGCAGTGTCCACTATTCAGACAACAGTAGTGGAAACGAAATGATTCCTTGCCTCCCTGTAATGCATGCAAAAGCTCACACTTGGCATTGTCAGGTAATAATTAGAGGTATAGCACACAGAATAATATGTTTAATTATGCTGTAAAGGTGCTATGGGGTGCTCGGTGGCAAGATGGAGCTGGCGCAGGATCTGGAGAGAATATGGAGCTGTTTTTCAGCTACATTTCAAGATGGAGTCCGTCAACTAAATACATGTTGGCTTATCGTATGTACTTGAAAAGCAATTTGTCTATTCACTTTCACTATACCTGCACTACAGGCAGAGAAGACTTTCTCACTGAAGCTGTGAGGTTTTAGAATCAACGAAAAATTGATTCTCTTCCTCAAACATTAATCCAGAGACTGAGAAAGGCATAATCCTTTTTAAGTACACCAAAATATTCTATATACTTTTTTGTGGACAGATGAGAAGTTATTAACCCTGGAGGGAGAACTTAACACACTGCGGGTGACCTCAAGCATCAACACAACTGAAGACAGCCTACATTTATATAAAGCTAATATACAAGCAGTAGCAAGAGGTATATACTGTGTACATGTGTGTGTGTGTATATAATATTTTGTGAATTGTATAGTAGACACTATTTTGTGGTCTATTCACACAAACATGCTAATGATCTGATCTCTATGTGTTTCAGGTGAACTGAACAAGGAATTTTCAGAGAGAGATAACCGAGAGCAGTACTTCAAACTCTGGAAGCATATGGGTATAGCTACCTCTCTCACAGAATTTAGTGCTAGCAGTGATATTGTTGATAGTATAATACTAGGTATGCATGATGTGTGTATGTAATAGAATTTGTGACAATACAAGCATATGTCAGAAAAGACTTTAAAAACGTCAACACCTACTTTTGTACAATACATATACATTCAGTTCTCTAGAATCTGCTCAGCTCTATAAGGAAGCAACATCTGTGGTTTCAAGATCACAGACTAACACTGTAAGACTTCGGGAACTGGAAGAGTTATTATTGATCGTAGATGATGCTTCAAGAGAGCAGTGTTTGCAAGAAGGGAAACAATTGGCAATTAAGACCTGCTTAGAGCACTTCCAAGCTGATATGGAAATGCTATTTTTAAGTATAAAAAAGAAACAAGTCAATGTACAAAATTTAGCAAGTGCGTAAACTTGGAATAATGCATTTGTGATTATGCTAGTGTAAATTATTGTAGCATCTAGTAAGCAAAGAGCACACCTGAGGCACAGTGTAACAACAGAGAAGAATAGGCTGGCAACCTGTGTAGATAAATACAATCAACTTTGTGGTGCTGCAGTAGATGAATACCACACAACATCAGTGGAGAGTATGTTAGATGGAGATTTTCCATGGTCACTGCTTACAGGTAAAGCTAGTAGAAAGTAAATTACCTAGCTTTATTATAATAGTGATGTGCACCTGACACATTGTCATCTAACATATTTGCATATACTAAATTGTTAGTAAACAAAGGGTATTTAACTAAAATAATAACATAAAATTTTTGATAGAATGTACCGACTTGCCGTGTGTCAAGCATGGCATGTTTGCTTATAAATCCATGAACATGCTATAGTATATACAGTGAAACCTCTATTAGTGCAGTACATAAGCCCTTAAAATTGACATAATCGTTCACTTTTTGATAAAAGCACCAATTTTTTTACAGGGTATATGGAGCGTGCACTAAGTGTTTTAAGAAGGGGAGGCACGTAAATAGTCCTCAGGAACACCCCTTTTTACACCCTGACAAGAAAACTATTTGTTACTATTAAAAGTCAATCATGTTTCTATCAAGTTAACTGCTGGGCCTAGTATCATAGTAGTACAAAGCATACAGCTGGAGCATAATAGCCTATTAGTAATCTTTAAAATACAAATAGTTTTCTTACCTAGGCAGTAAACAAAATCACTAAAATTTCCATTTGCAGGGATTCTGTTAAAGTTTTGGACCATCAATGCTGACAATTGTGTAGTACTATGTACAAGGATCATCCTGATGTGTATCGTTTCTTTATTAAAGGGGTATAACAAAAGTTATTTAATGTTAAGTTTTAATAGGTCACAGGTGGATATCTCAACAGAAAACCATGAACTACAGCAGTTCAGTTATCAAGCACAGAGCTTGAACAAAACGTCCATTGGCCTTATACTGGGCACCATATGAAAGATAATTAAATTTCTAGTTTAATGAAGGCAGTTGCAAGTTGTTTCAACATCTTGTTTTCAAGTTACAGTGCTTTCAATTCAGAGTAATATAGCATAAGCAAGAAAAGCACTAGGATGTGTCATAAGGTACTTCTTAGTGCTCAAAATCTCACTTCATTGGAACCCAGCTCCTTTATGCTTATTTTGAGCATTATCACAGCACTAAGAAATACCTTAATACTCACCTGTGTGTTTTTCTTGCTTATGCTATATTACACTGAATTGAAAGTGCTGTAACTTGAAAACAAGATGTTGAAACAACTTGCAACTGCCTTCATTAAACTAGAAATTTAATTATCTTTCATATGGTGCCCAGTATAAGGCCAATGGACGTTTTGTTCAAGCTCTGTGCTTGATAACTGAACTGCTGTAGTTCATGGTTTTCTGTTGAGATATCCGCCTGTGACCTATTAAAACTTAACATTAAATAACTTTTGTTATACCCCTTTAATAAAGAAACAATACACATCAGGATGATCCTTGTACATAGTACTACACAATTGTCAGCATTGATGGTCCAAAACTTTAACAGAATCCCTGCAAATGGAAATTTTAGTGATTTTGTTTACTGCCTAGGCGAGAAAACTATTTGTATTTTTATAAATTACTAATAGGCTATTATGCTCCAGCTGTATGCTTTGTACTACTATGATACTAGGCCCAGCAGTTAACTTGATAGAAACATGATTGATTTTTAATAGTAATAAATAGTTTTCTTGTCAGGGTACAAAAAGGGGTGTTCTTGAGGACTTTTTACATGCCTCCCCTTCTTAAAACACTTAGTGCATGCTCCATATACTCTGTAAAAAATTGGTGCTTTTATCAAATAGGGAATGAATATTTGGCTTAGGCGCTGGACTGTATAATCCGACGCTCATTGGGATAAGAAAATTGTGTTGGATTAGCAAGGATGTCGAATTATTGAGGTACATAGTATTACATAGAAAATGTCTTTTTGGTATACAAAACAATGTCTAATTATAGAGGTACTCTGGTGTCGGATTAGGGAGGTTTCATTGTTTAGTCATCCTGATACACTGAAGCCTCAACACTTCTGTAATCCAGAATACCTCTATAATCTGACATTGTTTTGTATACCAAAAAGACTTTTTGCATGTAATACAATAATCCAACATCCTTGCTAATCCAATACAATATTCTTATCCCAATGAACGTCACATTATGGGGGTTTCACTGTACTGAAAAATTTACCTACATATACTAACGCACAATATAATATGGTTAAATGTTATTTAATATGCTTACATCATAATTACAGGCAAAAGGCGGAGTATTGAACTACAACAGCAAATTGAAGCTGTGGAGTTATTCAACAATTTTAAGCGTCATAAAGAAGAAAGAATTCTACTCATACGAGAAATGAAGGATTGCCTTCATTATTATGACAAAGTGATATTGCCTGCAATTTCAGGTTAGCTATATGAATATTTGCTTTAATTTACTTTTATCCAAGAAAGTAGCTTACAAGTACACTAAGTGTTTAAAACTTGCGTAAAAGACAAGGCTATTTTACACAAAATTTATTATAGGACATAAACAGTATTGTTTATACAATGGATTTGGTATGCTATAAACAACCAACAGACAATGTGTTACATTGCATTTATGTATGTATGTTCAACATGCACATAAGTTACAATTGCAACAGAATCTATAAGAGATGTACATGTTGAGGACAAGATGCAGCTGGTGATAAGAGACTCTGCAACTGATCAGGTCAGATATTAATTTTGCAGAGTTCATATCACACATATTGAAATGCTTAATTGTACAGATAAATCTACCTTGCAATTACAAGTATGCTTCTTATTCAATGGGGCGCATGTTTTTAGAGGGAAAATTGGCAACACTACTGAAAAGTAAAGCCAAGATAGTACACAAGCTGTGTACTATGACAGAAGAATTTAAAACTCTAGAGGTGTTCAATGTTGTAGACGAGTGCCATATTACTGAACCTGATGAAAGTAGTGAAAGTGATATTGACTGATGGATGTATACAGCATTTTGCACCTTATCACACTGCAGCTATACTGTTCACTTACATAATCATTGTCAGCTGATATTTTTTATTCATTCCTGTATTTACACGTAATTTTTGTCTTCATAATTGCACCTATACATCTGTCTGGACTATGTATATCAACCTGTAGTACATAATATTAATGAGAACTGCAGTACAGAGTAAAAGTATATAGGAAAATGACAAAAAAGATGTGAAAAGTAAAAGGCAGTTGAACATTTGTAGTACATTAGGTGTATGAATAATATTGCTTGGTAAAACAATACTGTCCCTGACTGTGTGGTCAAGGAGAAGCTGAGGTCTCTGCTATTATCTGTGGCTCATTCATCCTCCATGAGGTCCACCTAGCCTAAATAAAAGGCTTGTAAATAGTGTCCCTTGGCTAAGTAGATGGGTGTGTCTTATGGGGAGTTGGGGGAAGGGGGGGGGGGTGTTGGGGCCTATACGAAGAGGATCCCCAGTCAAGGAGTGTGTGTGTGTGTGTGTGTGTGTGTGTGTGTGTGTGTGTGTGTGTGTGTGTGTGTGTGTGTGTGTGTGTGTGTGTGTGTGTGTGTGTGTGTGTGCATGCCAACATGCATGTGTGCCAGTGTGTGGGTGGCTAGAGTATCAGCATGGTATACTCAAGGAGTGCCAGGTTTGATGCCTAGTTTTTTAATTTGTTTCCTTAAACAAGAAACTTTACTCCGCACATTTTTCCAGTATGCCAGACCGATGGCTTGGCATGGTGTCAGCTGGGGAAGCAGCCCACACCCAGCTGAAACATCAATGGATACCTTAGTGGTGTTAATCAGCCAACTGTGTAAGACTACCTACAGGAGGTTGTACCGTGCCTCACAGGTAAAGCTGTGGGCACTGGTAATCCCACCTGGTCCTTCACCCCTTATGTGAGGCAGACCCCATGAGGATTTTCCTGTTCAGCACCTGAGTAAAACACAGGAGTCCCAGTACATGCTGGTTCACTGGGTAGGCATGACTGTGTTAGCATGGCACCCAAAGGCTTTGTTTTACTTGAAGGCTTTGTTTTGTGTGTGTGTGTGTGTTTGTTTGTGTGTATGTGTTTGTGTGTGCATGTGCATGCGTGTGTGTGTGTGTTGACTATATCATGTATACAATAAGTTCTACAATTTGCAATTCTCTCCATTGGAAGAAATGTTAAAGCTGCCAAATTCAATGCATGGGTTAGATGAAAGCACAAGGAGGGAGCCCAAAGGTTGATATAGGTGGCTTGTTTATTCCACTAATAACCACTTGGTTGCTACGTAGGTACGTGATAATACATTTCTTACAGCCCAGGGGAGTGGCCATGAATGTTCTGTATAGCCACTGCCTCTTCTGCCCATTTAGCACTAACTGATAGCAATAGCAATGTACATTACTTGTATTTAAGTCAGTTACTTTAGTGTATTTAGCATTATTAGTTGTGGATATTCTGAGATACGGACAGTAGTATGTTCCAGACTGCCCAGATAAGAGAAGTTCCACTGCATTCAGTTTACAGTGAAACCTCTATAATCCGATACTCATGGTGTAAGACAAACTGTGTTGGATTAGCAAGGATGTCGGATTATTGAGGTATTATTATATAGAAAAAGTCTTTTTGGTACACAAGACAATGTCAGATTATAGAGCTATATATATTCTGGATTACAGAGGTTTTAGTGTTCTGGATTACAGAGGTGTCAGATTAGAGAGGTTTCAGTGTAGGAACAATCATAATAATATCAACTAGTATGAAACAGAGAAAATAGAGATTTGCAGCATGACCGTACATGTGCTATAAAGACCATGATAGTTTTTCAAGTCTTTCATCAACGTAATTTATCTACCCTGAACAGCAGGTGGAAAAAACTAAATTACAAAATTGATAATGTACAAGGTTTCAGTGTTCCAATTGTTTTTATTATTCAAGGTTACCAGTATCCCTTGCCGCCTTGCCACCACTCCTAGCACTAGGTAGTAAAGTGTTGGGAAAAGAAATAAATCCAGTGTTCCAAATCATTGTGTAATTCTGATCCAGAGAATCAACTGTATAACTTCATATGGTCAACATATCTAGATTACAAGCCACAAGACTATTTTGGGCTGTCCAGACAATGGAGATGCACAGATAATAGAGGTCCAGATAAGGGAGGTTCCACTCTAATAATTACAGTAAAAAGTCATGCAGTCTCACCTGTGGCCATTAATTTTAGGCAACAAGCAAAGTCCATAATTATGCATGGTTAAATGTATGGACACTAATTGTGGGCATGTGTAGCACTTTCACATCTCAGATCAAAGGAATTCCAGAGGATACATTTGCCATGTATACCTCAACACAGGCTAGGGAGACATCTAAATGTACACTGGTGTACATTGAAATGTATCCTTGGAAGTGGTTGCACTTCTAAAAGAGCAATCCACTTTCATCAAAGCAACTTGCATGTAGATGAGGTAGTGGTACCACCCTTTGTTTGTTTTATACAAGCTCAGACCAAAATCGATTGTGGGAATAAATCAATGCTCTATGTTTGACCTGCACATGTACACAAAATTATTATACTGCTTGACAAGGTTACAACTTTTTTAACAGATGGACACAGAACCTACGTGGATCCATTCAAATGCTCATAATTATTATGTTTGACCTTTAACTCTTCTAAGAGTCTGGATATCATGATGCGACCAATTGACCATTTGGGTATTATATACTACATACCACACAATCCACACGGATTATTTCAGTATTGCAGCAAAATTTTGTGTTCTGTAACTTATGCATAATGAACAAATTATTTTTTTATAATAACAAAGGTTGCCCTTGGATTCACCATAATTATATATAATTGCAACGGCCATAATAGAATGATATTCTGTTCACACCTGAAAATATTGCATGGTTTAGAGGTTATGAGCCACATATGAATGCTCTGCTTTTGCAGGGCCATTCACATACTACACATGTAGCTACCCAACGCTATATAAACTATGAATGCTGCGTTGTACATTCTAACACTAAGTAGCTATAGATGAACACAAAGCTTTTAGCCAACGTGCTACCATGATTACACCTACGTATACCCAGTGAATCAGCAATAAGACACCTGTTCACTACTCAGGTACTGAGAGTCAATGCAAGCAAATCCTCCTGGGGCAGGTTGGACCATGCCTTACAGGTGACACACAAGGATGTGATATACTATTACTGTTATATGACATTGTCATCAAGTTAATGTTATTTCACTGTAATTTCTGCTACCATTTTGGATTTCTGATTGCATTCAATGATGCTACTGAACTATGTTCAAGCATGTCTATACAAGCACACATTCAATCACACGTACCAACCTATTTGTATGCACTTAACTTTATATTTAATCTACATGTGGTTATTATCAACATTGCTTACATAACCATAACACACTCCACTATACATCCCAAATTTGTGCACATCCATTTACAAGCACAATCTCCCATAATACACATACACTGATTATATTATAGCCCACTTGTGATCACATTACAACACACAATCATTTTATAATTTTATTGTACATGTACCCACCTGCATAAACTAAACACACATGCACCCACCCCAGGGTTATGCTTGCAATATGCAATCTTCACCCACATGTGCAATGCATTATTAATGCAAACAAGGTGCACATAGATATTTTCAACTGTCAGGTATCCGATTGCCATTGATGCATGGTATAAACATTTAGTGTGCACAAAGTATATGTTGATCAATAAAATTATTTCATAGAAAGACATAGTCTTTTAACACACGCTTGCTTAAGTGTGGGTTTTAAGCAGGACTTGCAGCGTCCACAGTTATCTGATCTGCAGCCAGCACAGGTTCCGCAGCGGCGTTTTCTTTTTTTTCTTGCTATAGACATAGTAATCGCATAATACATACTGTAGGAACAATACCCACTACTATGATAGGTTATGAAATTTACATAAAGCAACAGCACCTTCAATGAAACACAAGGAGAACTAATTAATAATGAGTCTATGTCTCAGGGTTGAGAGATCATGAATATTGTACAAATATGTATTATGTATATCTGGGCTTCTTATCACTCCCAAGAAACAGTAGGCAAGTTTATTTCCACACATACGTACCTGTACCCTGCTGACTTCTGCTCACAACTAGTGCGGAAAATCTCTGTTGTAAATGGTCTAGCATTAACAGTTCACATACTTGTGCCCTGCTGACTTCCGTTCACAACTATTGAGGAAAATCTCTGTTGTAAATGGTCTAGTATTAACAGTTCACATACTTGTGGCCTGCTGACTTCCATTCACAACTATTGGGGAAAGATCTCTGTTGTAAACAGTCTAGTATAACTATCTCACATACCTGTACCCTGCCGACTTCTGCTACCAACTGGAAAATCTCTGTTGTAATGGTCTAGTATTACCATCTCACATACATACCTGTAGCCTCCTGACTTCCATTCACAACTAGTGGGGGAAATCTCTGTTGTTAACTGACTAGTATCACCATCTAACATACCTGTACCCTCTTGACTTCCGTTCACAGCTAGTGGGGAAGTATCTCTGTTGTTAACTGACTAGTATCACCATCTAACATACCTGTACCCTGCTGACTTCTGTTCACGACTAGTGGGGAAAAACCACTATTGTAAACAATATAGTATCACCATCTCACACACCTGTACCCTGCTGACTTCCGCAACCAACTGGAAAATCTATGTTGTTAACTGACTAGTATTACCATCTCACATACCCGTATCCTGCTGACATCCATTTACAACTAGTGGGGGGAAATCTCTATTGTACATGGTCTAGTATTACCATCTCACTTACATACCTGTATCCTCCTGACTTCCATTCACAACTAGTGGGGAAAAGTCTCTGTCATAAACTGACTAGTATCACCATCTAACATACCTGTACCCTGCTGACTTCCATTCACAACTAGTGGGGAAGTGTCTCTGTTGTTAACTGACTAGTATCACCATCTAACATACCTGTACCCTGCTGGCTTCCATTCACAACTAGTGGGGAAAAATCTGTTATTAACTGACTAGTATCACCGTCTTACATACCTGTACCCTGCTGACTTCTGTTCACAACTAGTGGGGAAGTACCTCTGTTGTTAACTGACTAGTATCACCGTCTCACATACCTGTACCCTGCTGATTTCTGTTCACAACTAGTGGGGAAAAATCTCTGTTGTTAGCTGACTATAGTATCACCGTCTCACATACCTGTACCCTGCTGATTTCTGTTCACAACTAGTGGGGAAAAATCTCTGTTGTTAGCTGACTATAGTATCACCGTCTCACATACCTGTACCCTGCTGACTTCTGTTCACAACTAGTGGGGGAAAATCTCTGTTGTTAACTGACTATAGTATCACCGTCTCACACCTGTACCCTGCTGACTTCCGTTCACAGCTAGTGGGGGAAAATCTCTGTTGTTAACTGACTAGTATCACCATCTAGCATACCTGTACCCTGCTGGCTTCCGTTCACAACTAGTGGGGGAAAAATCTCTGTTGTTAACTAACTAGTATCACCATCTAACATACCTGTGCCCTCCTGACTTCCGTTCACAACTAGTGGGGTAAAATGTATGTTGTTAACTGACTAGTATCACTGTCTCACATACCTGTACCCTCCTGACTTCCGTTCACAACTAGTGGAGAAGTATCTCTGTTGTTAACTGACTAGTACCACTATCTCACATACCTGTACTCTGATCATTATCTAAAAATTGATATATGTGATAGCTTTATTAGCGATGTGTTGAATGAAGACATCACGATGAAAGTTACGATGTACTGCATGAGAAAGATTGACAAAGCTGGCGGGTTTGACAGTTACGTATACCATACTCCAGCTGTGGAGCTTGACTCCAAGTTTGGTGAAGATCTGAAGCATCGCATGGCAGTCGAGCTGTGCAAAAGGAGAGACAAGCCAGTACCCCCTTTAGTAATTCATTATCATAAACCACCAACTGATGAGATATGGAAGGAACGTGTACAGGAGTGGAAGAAAGAAAGAATAGCTGCTGTGTTTACTAGGCCATTAACTAAAATGCATCAATGTATTGGAATTAATCATTATCGGTTTATGAACAGCTAGTTATAGCTGGTGTATCTGTAGCATTGGATACCAAGTTGCCAGAATAGGAAGTAATAACCTTCAGGTATTATGCAGTACTGATCATGATTTGAAGTATCTGCTGAATGACCCACTTGGTTGGAAGACATTATTTTGTCTCGTCCCCAGCCACTCATGTGCATGCGCTCGATCATGCAAAATTAAATGTGTGGGAAGTTGGGAGACCAGACTAGGAAGACATCTCCCACACAGTAAACCCTTTTTATTTGTTTAAAGGCTTTATGGTGTAAGCACCGAGGATCTGAAGGTAACAGATACCAACAGCCATTATTTGCATTACACTACACTACTTAATTACATGCATATGTACAGTTGCAACTACTTACTGCCTAGTTATGTACATTGTAAGTGTTTCAAGATGAGGTAGGTACCAGTGTTGCTGGAGTCATCACATAGAAAGGACCATGTTTCAATTCTTCTGAATAGATGTAAATGTTGTTTACATATTCCTTAATTCCCATCTATTCCACCGACCTGGGAAACACCCTTGTAAAGGCTCTGCCTTTTGGTGTCACCCTGTCTCTTGACAAATCAGATAAATATTAACCTATTTTTAGACCATGTATTCCAATCAGCAAGTAATGTATATATTGAGAATTAAAAATTGAGTCAGGCCATGCAAGTACCTGTCTGAACTATTTGTATTGTTAAATAATTTGCAGGTGGCATTCTCTTCTGCTGTCAGCCTGAGAGTACTAGCATTCATTCTAAATTTACATCATCACTACCATCTTCTGATAACTTTAATTTGCGATTGTCTCTAACTGAAAGACATACTTTTCATACCGCTCTTCAAGTTTTTAAGATTGTTAACAGGATTTCTCCTCCTTATTTACATGGAGTTTTTTCGTTTGCTGTAGATGTCACTGGTTGCTCTAGTAGAAACGTACACAGGTTACATGTTCCCAGTGTTCGAACTAATTTTGTCAAACGGTCATTGGCCTACAGGGGCACAGCCATCTGGAGCAGATTACCACCAGCTCTTTATGGTGCTAAAACTGTGTCAGAATTTAAGAAATTGTATTGCATGTTGTAACTTCGTTTTGTGTATGTATGTATGTACTGTAAGTTACTCATATTGTATTTGTGTTCTCAGGGCATAGCTGAAAAACAGCCTTTTTGGCTGATGCTATTTTCCCTGATTAAATTTTTTTTAAAAAGCGTCATTGTGATTGTAAAGATTATGCACCTATCAATGTATTGCCCCACCACCCCCTCCCCCCCTCGGGCGTAAGTGGGGCTTTACAGGGGGATTGACACGAAACTGCTGCCCCACTATGGGGCATTTGACGATCGTTCAGTAAGCACCCAAATATTTTTTGTTGTAACTTCCTTCGCTATGTCAAATCCCGCGTTGCAACTGGGGCCAACGGTGGGGATTTGACACGATAGGTTTGCAGTCTCGTGCCCAGACCGCAGCCGGATCCACAACTTTTGGGGATCGTTGATTAGCGGTGATGAATAGCAAACGTTTGTTAATAGGAAATACGGCGCGCGTTTGCTTGGCAAGGCTGCATCCTTGGGTATGCGCGGGCGTATTTCCTATTGTCGCTTCGTTAACAAGCCTTTGCTATCCATCACCACTAATCAACGATCCCCAAAAGTTGTAGATCTGGCTGCTGTATACTTAATGTTCTTGTTATGTTAGTATTTATTTTTGTTCTTGTAGTAGTTTTATTTTACAGGTGTATTTGTTTATGTCATTGTTTTTGTAATTTCTGGTGTGTATGTTAGGGTCCGCAACGCGAAAAATCGATATCCTCCAATCAACTACCTAACTATTGTCATGTGTTAGGCTAAGTGTAACTTGAATAACACCAGCGTGGCAGCCAAGTTTGTCACTCTCTTCTGGTAGAAAACGATACAAATGTCTTAAAATCACGTGATTTTTCGTTGCAGCATTTCGTAGGGTTCTTCGTATGCCACGATATTCACTCTCAACATTGTTCAAGTAGTTTATCATCAACTCAAAGTATTGGTGGTTTGATTTTATTGGTCAGTTTCTGGTGGCAGCACGATTTGTGTGCCTTTTTGGCGACAGACAAAATGTTTCTTGCTCTGGAGTACAGGACAAGCAGAACAGCAACTGCGCCGTGGGTCAGCAATGACCAGTACTAGGTAAAGTACCTGCATGCGGAGTATGGTTATAATTGAAGCTTGTTAGCCATCTGGCTGAGCCATCTATATGCTGAAATTCGGCTAAAATGACGCGATTTTTGCAAACAAATACCAGAATGGTTGATACATCAGTGAGACAGTCTGCGAAAGCAAGGATACGAAGCTTAAAAACACCTAACAATACGGCTATCTCGCCCAGTAAACGCATAGAGCAATCCAATGCATGAAATAGGCACTCACGTGATCGAAATTCAAATCGCGGAAATACCCATGAAATCGCTTT
Source organism: Dysidea avara (assembly GCF_963678975.1). Taxonomy (NCBI): domain Eukaryota; kingdom Metazoa; phylum Porifera; class Demospongiae; order Dictyoceratida; family Dysideidae; genus Dysidea; species Dysidea avara. The sequence continues at coordinate 36,834,455 of NC_089278.1, forward strand.
CATTTCTGATTAAGAACTATGTAGTGTGCTCCTTTTGTAAATATTTGCGTTAATTGTTCACTCAGGCGTGGTCTGGGCCAGTGCAGGTGTGTTTTATGCTGCGATGGCATCATAGGGAGAGTCTCAGACTACTGGGCTAATCGAGATGTTGAACCTAATGCACACAAACTGATTGTCACTTGATTCCAAGTGATTTTAATGTAATTGGAAAAGATTATGACTGTATTATCCGAGATTTGAATATCGATCACGTGAGTGCCTATTTCATGCATTGGATTGCTCTATGCGTTTACTGGGCGAGATAGCTATACTGTTAGGCGTTTTTAAGCTTCGTATCCTTGCTGTCGCAGACTGTCTCACTGATGTATCAACCATTCTGGTATTTGTTTGCAAAAATCGCGTCATTTTGGCCGAATTTCAGCATATAGATGGCTCAGCCAGATGGCTAACAAGCTTCAATTATAACCATACTCCGCATGCAGGTACTTTACCTAGTACTGGTCATTGCTGACCCACGGCGCAGTTGCTGTTCTGCTTGTCCTGTGCTCCAGAGCAAGAAACATTTTGTATGGCGACAAAAAGCTGCACAGATCGTGCTGCCACCAGAAACTGACCAATAAAATCAAACCACCAATACTTTGAGTTGATGATAGACTACTTGAACAATGTTGAGAGTGAATATCGTTGCATACGAAGAACCCTACGAAATGCTGCAACGAAAAATCACATGATTTTAAGACATTTGTATCGTTTTCTGCCAGAAGAAAGTGACAAACTTGGCTGCCACGCTGGTGTTATTCAAGTTACACTTAGCCTAACACATGACAATAGTTAGGTAGTTGATTGGAGGATATCGATTTTTCGCGTTGCGGACCCTATGTATGTGCTTTTTGTGGGAAGTACGCCTACAGGCTTGTCCTTTTGTACAACCCGGTCTTTTGACAAAATTGATAATAACATAACATAACATGCACAAAAAATGTATTGGAGATTCACCAGACCCTTTTTTTCTCCGCCCCCACACAAAAAGAGCACAAAAAATGTATTGGTGATCCACCAGACCCTTTTTTTCTCCGCCCCACACAATAAGAAAAAAAGCGGTCTGGGCACGAGACTAATAGGTTTGCCCTACTATGGGGCATTTGACATTCGGCTGTGTCAAATCCCCACTATAGCCCCATATATATGCCCAAGGGGGCAGTGGGGCAATACATTGATAGGTGCATTATGTACTTGTCAATTTCATGCCCCACCCCAGGTGGGGATTTGACATTGCTTCTTGTCCCCACCCCTGGGGCAATTGACATTCACTGACCGATTTTCGGTAGTTGCATTTCTAAACAATAAAATCGCACTTGCTATATTCATAGATAATATATATCTAATCTAAAACAGCCAAGCTGTAAAAAAAGAGTGCGGCCCTCAAAAAGGCTATGGTGAAAAAAGATGTGAAATCCAAGGTGGCGGCCAAGAAATGGCTGTGATGGTAGGTTAATGGTAAAAATTTTAATAACAACAATTCAAGTGAATTTTGTGCCAAGACCAAGCGGCACCAAATTCATCTGAATTGTCGTTATTAAAATTTTTACCATTAACCTACCATCACAGCCATTTCTTGGCCGCCACCTTGGATTTCACATCTTTTTTCACCATAGCCTTTTTGAGGGCCGCACTCTTTTTTTACAGCTTGGCTGTTTTGGATTAGATTTCACTTCTTTTTGTATTTGTATCTTTGGGACTTTTTTAACTTATCTTTTTTTCTTTACCACAGGAAGAAGAAAAGATGAAGCAGATGTACTTTAAATATTTCTGATTTTATCAGTAAATGTAATATAATACATATATTTATTACAGAACTCTCCATGGTGGTTTCTTTGTAACTGAACACTCTACAAGGTGACATCTTCTAGCTGTTCTCTCTACAGGGTGAATTGTTTGTAGCTGAACTCTCTACAAGGTAATTTCTTCTAGCTGATCTCTCTACAGGGTGATTTGTTTGTAGCTAAATTCTGTACAGGTGATTTGTTTGCAGCTGAGCTCTTTACAGAATGGTTTCTTTGTAGCTGAACTCTCTACAAGGTAACTTCTTCTAGCTGAACTCTCTACAAGGTAACTTCTTCTAGCTGAACTCTCTACATGGTGGTTTGTTTGTAGCTGAACTCTCTACAAGGTAACTTCTTCTAGCTGATCTTTCTACAGGGTGATTTGTTTGTAGCTGAACTATCTACAAGGTAACTTCTTCTAGCTGATCTCTCTACAGGGTGATTTGTTTGCAGCTGAATTCTGTACAGGTGATTTGTTTGCAGCTGAACTCTTTACAGAATAGTTTCTTTGTAGCTGAACTCTCTACAAGGTAACTTCTTCTAGTTGAACTCTCTACATGGTGGTTTGTGTGTAGCTGAACTCTCTACAAGGTGACTTCTTCTAGCTAATCTTTCTATGGGTGATTTGTTTGTAGATGAACTATCTACAAGGTAACATCTTCTAGCTAATCTCTCTACAGGGAGATTTATTTGTAGCTGAACTATCTACAAGATAACTTCTTCTAGCTGATCTCTCTACAGGGTGATTTGTTTGTAGCTGAATTCTGTATATAGGTGATTTGTTTGCAGCTGAGCTCTTAAAGAATGGTTTCTTGGTAGCTGAACTCTCTACAAGGTAACTTCGTCTGGCTGAACTCTGTACGTGGTGGTTTGTTTGTAGCTGAATTCTCTACATGGTGGTTTCTTTGTAACGGAACTCTCTACAAGGTAACTCCTTCTAGCTACAGGGTGATTTGATTGTAGCTGAATTCTGTACAGGTGATTTGTTTGCAGCTGAGCTCTTTACAGAATGGTTTCTTTGTAGCTGAACTCTCTACAAGGTAACTTCTTCTAGCTGAACTCTCTACGTGGTGGTTTGTTTGTAACTTAACTCTCTACAAGGTGACTTCTTCTAGCTGATCTTTCTATGGGTGGTTTGTTGTTTGTAGCTGAACTATCTACAAGGTAACATCTTCTAGGAGCTCTCTCTACAGCGTGAATTGTTTGTAGCTGAACTCTCTATAGGGTTATCTGTTTGTAATAGAACTCTCTACAGGATGGTGTCTTTGTAGCTGCTCTCTCTATGGGGTGACTTGTTTCTAGCTGATCTCTCTGCAGGGTGATCTGTTCGTAGCTGAACTTTCTACAGGATGATTTGTTTGCAGCTGAACTCTTATATGATGGTTTCTTTGTAGCTGAGCTCTGCATGTACAAGGTAACTTCTTCTAGCTGATCGATCTCTCTATATAGGGTGACTTGTTTGTAGCTGAACTATCTGCAAAGTGATTTGTTTGTAGTTGAACTCTCTACAAGGTGATCCTTCTAGCTGATCTCTCTACAGGATGACTTTTTCTAGCTGAACTCTCTACAGGGTGATCTGTTCATAGCTGCACTCTCTACAGGGTGATATGTTTGCAGCTGAACTCTCTACATGGTGGTTCCTTTGTAACTAAACTCTCTATAAGGTGATGACTTGTAGCTGATCTCTCTACTGGATGACTAATTGTTTCTAGCTGATCTCTCTATAGAGTTATAACTTTCTCTATAGAGTTATAACATGTTTGTATAGCTGAACTCTTTACAGAGTGGTTTTCTTGATTGGTTGCTGAACTCTCCAGCTACACGGTGACTTCTTTGTACTACAGAGTGACTTGTTTGTAGCTGAAGTCTCTATACAGAGTGACTTACTTGTAGCTGAACATTGCATAAAGTAACTTGTTTGTAGCTGATCTAGATGAACTCTCTGCTGGGTAGCTATTTTGTAGCTGAACCCTTTACGCAGTGACTTGCTTGTAGCTGAATTCTCTACAGAGTGACTTGTTGTCTCTACAAGGTGACTTGTTTATAGCTGAATTCTCTTCAGTGTGACTTATGATGTTCTGAATCTCTACAGCAACATATTTGTAGCTGAACTCTCTACAGGGTGACTTGCTTGTAGCTGAATTGTCTATAAGATTAACTGTTTGTAGCTGAACTCCCTACAGAATAACTCGCAATGTCATATAATTCTGTAATGGAGTAAGATATATACGTAGCTGAATGCTCTATTAGAGTGACTGTTCTGTTAGAATATCTCGATCTCGCATATGCTACACGTAGTTGGCTTTGGAATCATAACTCAGTGGTTTATAATCCGATTCTTCTGAACTACTACAAGGAATTTCTATAATTATTCCAGCTACACACCGATTTTCAGTTCACTGCTCTAAGCGGTTTGCCTGGTAGGCGTGAAAACTAATAGTTTTTTTTTCATAAAAATCGATCGCGTAATTGTGACACAGGTTGAGTTTTGTGTCATATCTTGATGGTCTTTAACTGGATTCCTTTCAAACCACAAAAAGGCACTCCTACAATAGTTACTCCATCTACATAGCAATTTTCAGCTCATTCCTTCAAGCGGTTTACCCTGTGGGCGTGACAGACCTTCGACCTTATTTACGCATAACTCCATGAATGTTCATCGGATTCCTACCAAACTTGGTACTGAGATTCGCTTTAATGAGCCCTTTAAGTGTACCAAATTTCAGCCCGATTGGAGCACGAATTCGCGTTTTATGGTGGATTTTGCAAAGTGTGCGAAAAGAAGAAGTAAAAGAAGAAGAAAAAAACCCGAACTTTGGCCGCTCGTATCTCGGAAATGGCTGGAGCGATTTTCTTCACATTTGGAATGTGGACTCCCCAACCTAGCCGGCACTTCTGTAGCAACTTCGGTTTCAATCGGATAAGGAATCACGGAGCTACAAAGGTGTGAAAATCGCGTTTACTTTCTTCCTGTAAATCTACTCACGGTGTGGCGCGCCGGCTACTTGGGCCGCACGACACACTACCGTGTGTCTTGATATATTAATATCTATGCTATAACTACAGGTGCGCTTAGTTATCCTTGAGGTGTTGTCAAATCCCCTACTAGGGTGTGGGGATTTGACAACCAATTTTGTCCCAGTAGTGGGGAATTTGACACCATGATTTGTCAAATCCGGTCCCCTGTACATTAAATTGACAGTGAAGTGCATTAGTTTGTGCCTTGAAAGTTGAATGTGTGTGTGGTGCTTACGGGCTCCTGGGTTGGTGGCTCGTGTAAGATTGAATTAACAGCCATATGGAAAATTTCAAACTTTAAAGCTTGCTCGTACTGTATAAATGCAACGGAGCCGGCTTATAAGTACAGTGTACCCGGAGGAAAGGTGTAATGCATTGATTGTGGGTTTGTAATAATGAGTAGTAAACGGAAACGAATTAGTAGTGAAATGTACGTCGCTGAGGAGAGCTTTACGTACCAATACACTTTCTGGGGGAGGACGACAGTAGTCAGTGAGACAGTTTCCTTTTCGTGCCCACAGGACGCGCGAGAGGTCGCCCTCTGGTTGATGAAGAAGCGCAGCATCCCGAATACGTCGAGGATGATCTGATCGAGAAATTAACAGAATTTATTGAAACAACACTGGCAGAAAAGCTTGCTTCGCAGGAGACACAATGTTTAGAAGATTACCTTAAGCAGGATGGTGGCAGTAAAAGTACCGTTGATGCTTGGGCGGAGTTGTACAAGCGAGAACATGCAGAGTTTGCACAGTGTGGAAATGAGCGATGAAAAGACGTTCTCCCAAATCTACCACACACTAATACACTCTCCAGCAGCAGATACCTTGTTCCAACTGGAGCACAGCTATGCCTTTGCTGTAAGTGAAATGCTAAAAAGCAAGGAAAATGCATCAGAAGTGCTGGAGAAGAAGTGAGTTTTGTAGGTTTTTGTTATGTAAAAATTATGAGGACTGCTTGGCAGGATAATGGGTGAATTAGCTGCAGCAATGGGTGGACTTGGTACAACACATTCAGAGAGTAATGTGAATTTGATGACGAGGGAGCACACTCATGCACGAGAAGTAACATGATATAATTTGTTGTAGTCTTTATCTGTCCTCGTATAAAAGCCACATTCAAATAAACTCCTGCTGGAGTTTCCAGCACATTTGGAAAATAAATCCTGGTCTCAAGTATAGACTCTGGCTATTAATAGAGTCTACTTTTAATGTCTTGAACTCTTTCCTTGTTGATGTCCTTGTCCTCTTTCCTTGATGCTGTTTCTTCAAAAACTAACATTAAGTTTAGAGCCATTGGATATGTATCGTACAACTGTTTTTCAATCATTTTAGGCCTTGACTATACTTGTTTAACATTCCACCATGACTAAATGCCAGGCATCACTCAGACATATCCTCAGTCTGAAATATATAAAGGCCCTATTCATTTACAGGTACGTCAAAAATTGTTGGCAAGGAAATACAAGCGTGAGCTTTTTTATACAAGGAAATATAACTTCATGGACTAGTAAGGTTACACCTGTAGCTAGGACTACACCAATTTTACAGTATCTATTGTTATCAGGTTGATGGTACTATTTAATGAAGTATCATCAGAACTGTTATATTGCTGCAGGTACCAATTTTGTGTAGCCGACTAGCGCATCACTTGCTAACAGAAATATTTGATGCTGATGAAGGCTTACTCTAATAGAATGGTCTAATAGAGCAGTCACTTTATTTTCAGATCCCTGAAGTTTGGATTTATGGTTGTTAAACTGCTAGTAAATATTCATACTATGTGATTCAGTAATGTTTGGGTAGGAAATGCACAGGTTTGGGATTGAGTACTGTTGTCTCAATTCACTGACCCTTCTCTTCAATCTTTACTTGTCAAATTGCAGTTTTTGGCAACTGAATTTGTCACTTAGATGATTGAATTTGAATTTGTCACTTTGGTTCATTTGTAGCAAGATTGGCAGCTGGAGAAAACACGAAAACAAGTGTATTCTTGTATAACTGTAGTAAACAACTCTATAATACAGAAGCTGTTAATTATTCTGCTACAACTTTTCAGCAACATTCACAAGTTACTTGTGAATAAGCTAATTAACTTCCTATCAGCTTTGCTCAGCTTTGCTTAGTTACCTCCTATCAGCTTTGCTTAGTTACCTCCAATCAGCTTTGCTTAGTTACCTCCTATCAGCTTTGCTTAGTTACCTCCTATCAGCTTTGCTTAGTTACCTCCTATCAGCTTTGCTTAGTTACCTCCTATCAGCTTTGCTTAGTTACCTCCTATCAGCTTTGTTTAGTTACCTCCTATCAGCTTTGCTTAGTTACCTCCTATCAGCTTTGCTTAGTTACCTCCTATCAGCTTTGTTTAGTTACCTCCTATCAGCTTTGCTTAGTTACCTCCTATCAGCTTTGCTTAGTTACCTCCTATCAGCTTTGCTTAGTTACCTCCTATCAGCTTTGCTTAGTTACCTTCTAGTGTCTCAAGTGTAACTCTCCATGACAAAAATGATTACCTCATGATGAGCGGTTATTATTATTATTAACACTTTACAGTGACCAGCATTGAAGGTCTGACAGCAACATGTATTAGGAATACCTAACCTAATTTCAAGGATTTAGACTTAATGACTTGAGTTGCTTCCTTGTAAACAATTGTGACCATTTCAACAAAAACCTGACTTGTTCGCACATCTTCCAATTTTTTTAATTTTCTCAGCATTATCTAAAAATGGATCATCAAAGTTTCATCCTTTCGTGGTGGAGTAGTTTTGGAATTGTATTACTAGATGTAAGAAAATTGATTTCTACAGTGACTATACTGAAAACAAACGGTTACGTTCGCAGCCAAAGCTTCTGTTTGCATTAGTCTGCAGCATTGGATTTTCATTTAAAATTCACTATACACTGTAGATTAGCAAGTACAATGTTAGCTCTGTAGTCACTTATACATATGGGTATGAAGGCGGAAGAAATGACTACAATCTTGTTTATGTTTACCGCATTGTAAACAAACATACGTCATACATAGACTGTTGGGGCTACAGAAATGAAGCAATATTTTCAAACTCTTCGTGAGCAGGCGAATAAGATGGTGTATAATTTTAATTGATTTTAGTCTTCCTTCTCTGAGCAATGGCCCAATAAATATGTGTGTGTCTTTTCTTTGTAGCATGCATAATTTTACAATTTTTAAGTGTAGTTTTTCTCAAAACCAATGCTTGTGCAAACAAGTTGAGTTTTTGCTGAGCACTATTTAATTATGATGAATTCTTGTGCCGAATTCTAATGTCAATGTGACAAACTCCATTGCCAAAACAGTATAATATAGGATACTTATTTTACTTAGTGCATATTATAATTTTGTAGTCCCTGGGAGCTCACTGGGCAAGTGAACTAAGTCAGTTGCAAGAAACTCAGAAGAGAGAGTATCGTGACTTTGTAGTAAAGCTTCATGATGACATGTTAAATGATGAGTTGGGAAGTGAGTCTGATATATAAAGTATAGCAGTATATGTACTCTAGTAGTACATGGCTGTTCTAAGAATTACCAGTATATATACTCTATTACTAACTGATTGTGAGACATGCCCTATGTGTTTACACTGTTCAGGGGACAGGACTCAGTCTCTTTTGGGTGACAAGAGAGCAGTGTCTTCAGGCTCCATTATTCCACAGGAGGAAGGGTACACTGAAACACCACCTGAACCACGAATGGAGGAGAGTTTCACCATCCATCTTGGTAAGGAAATTCTCTGTATCTATCATTCCGTACACCTGCATATACAGTACAACTTTAGCCCTTTGGAGATCACAGTCTATTAGGAGCATTCAGTGTAGTCTAACAAAATTACTGACTATACTAGCCATACTTGTTTGTGCCTATAGCATTGAGGATTACTAAATTACTTGTTTTATGGATGAGCATGCCACCAAAGAGTCAAATTATTAAAATTCTGAGACCATGTTGTTCTTGTTTTCTCTAATCCAGGTTCCCAGTTAAAGACGATGCACAACTTGAGAATGTTATCATGCAACGTGTTGGACTTGTGTAGGCACTCGACCACATTTACTGGGTATGTGTGTGATCAATAGTTCATAACCTCAATGATGTGTATAATGAACTTATGGTGTGACAGAGTTTGTGTGTTATTTGCTATACACTAGTTACCTGCAAGAGATTTGGAGAGTGGGGTGGGGTTAGATATACACATACTTTTACTTGTGAAAGAATTAATGATTCCAGTTTTAGGGTTTTTACTAGAGCTGAAACAGATATCCGTATGATCCGGATATCCGGATAATAATTTACTATCCGGATAGTACTTTGAAGCCAAGCAGATAGTAATAACTTAAAGCCATTTATCTGTCCAACTTCTCATCACTAGATGAATCAATTTTCATCATGGAGAGTTAGCTAAGCTAGATTATGTGAAGTTAACAGCAGCCTGGTAAGTTAATCAGCTTACTCGTGACCACGTCCATCGCTAAATTACGAAGCGAGGCTGTGAATGTTGCTGAAGAAGTTGTAACAGAATAGTTATTGCCTTATAAAGAGTTCTTTTCCAGCTGCCAATCTTGTTACAGACGGTGCAAAGTATCACTGTAACATTACCACAAACCTTACCACAAACCTTTTGCTATCATGTTAATGTTTGTTTGCTTCTAGTACTAGTAAAACAAGGATGTTTACAATAAACTATAAAATGTTTCTATAGCAAGTGATGATGTCACTATCCGTAGGATATCCGGATAGGTTTTGTTCAGGATATCCGGATAGTAAAAGTTGCTATCCGTTTCAGCCCTAGTTTTTACAGTATTGATTTTGTCCTTTACACAATGGTGTGAATTTCAGGATTATAGACAACATAATTAATGGCGTACAAGGCAATGTGTTAATAATATTATACCCCTCACAACAATATTAAATAACTTTTAAGAGTCAAATTTGGATGGCAAATAATAGTAAGAAAGCAGTATTTGTGAGGAAGCCTGTAATTGCTTCTATTGAACACTTTGAAACTTTGTGCAACATTGGTACAACTATTGTTTGTACTAGTAAGTAATGTAGCTCTGCAGGTAAGTAGTGTCTATCAGCAAATCCCGGCCCATTGAACAAGGAGAGAGTGAGTGTTTGATCTGTACAATTGTGTCTGGAACTTGTGCATCCCCAAATATCTCCTGCTTGTTAAATGGGATAGAGAAATGACTGTGTAATCATACAGTACAGTAGTACTGTATGGTAGGGACGATGAAGATGTGGGTACGGCCCATGATAGAATATCACCCGAAAACCTGCCTCGATTTATCTTCACTATGACATGACAGTATTGGTTGGGTAAAATCAAGCCCAAAAAGTACCTTCAGGTCGACTAGAAATGTCAAGTTGTTACAGAATTTTTAAAAATTTGTGCTTGACGGAATTTCTGTTGCCTAGGCCTATTTTAATTCCTACATTTTCTGTGCCATTTTTTTTTTCTTTCATCATGAAGATTGTATGTTCCACACAACTTACCGCCTATCAAACATGATCAGAAGATAGTAACCAGCATCTGTAAATTTACGTATTTTGATGGCGTGTAACATAGACAAGTGGGAACTGCACAAGTTATGATGGTGTGTGACTTGTGGTCCCTTATACTATATATCCTAGCAAGCAATAACCATTATGAGATTATTACATAGCAGTAATCTCAGCATATTCTTTAAAGATATACAAGCGGGTCTTTCAAATGGTTAGAGGCCTGCTAGAAAGACTTCAAGCATTGCAAATCTCACTTTGATCATTGAATTGCTGTGCATATTGCAGGCTAATAGCCCGCAGTAAGCAATCAGTCACTCAAGCCAACATGAGTTTAGTCACTCAATTAAGTTTATAACTAGACAGATGCTATCAGCATCATGGAGTGAGCTGTAATTGTGCTTTATATGATCTTGTGACTGTGAAGCAGTAGTAGTCATTACATATATTGAACATGTTCTGAATAACTACATAAATATTACAATTAAAATCAATGTATATACATTTCTTTTATATTCCACTGCATATATTATGGTTGGAAGTGTTGAAGACTGCGCAGTCAATTGTGAACAATCTGGTAGCTTTTTGACTGTTGTCACTAGTACTATCAATGTCATCACTAGTACTATCACTGTCATCATTCAGTTGTAAATAGCTGCATTATCACTATGAAGGTGCTTGGAGTTGCGTGTTTTCGCTTCCACCGCTATTGAAGATTCCAAAAACATGCAGGCAGCCTCTTAGGTGGTGCTCATTCCGGAGGTGTGCGAAATCAAGAAGTTGCTGTGACAGTGATGATGACAAATACAAATAAGGAAGTCCAGTAATCTCCACCATTGATTTCATCTATGACGTTGACTAAAGAAATAGTAAGGTTTATTTAATCGTAAAGTTGCTGTGTAATGAACAATGACTGATATTGATCGTAAACTGTCGTATAATCGACGATGACTTACAGCTCTCTTGCCAGTGTGGGACTTGCTCAGGCTTACCCCAATAATTCCTAAAAGAATCCGTAAAGTCTTCAAACTTTTCTTTACCAAAGTGCTTCATGTTCTGATTCACCAAAACTTTTGTCATTTACAGTAGTACTGTACTTTAATATGCTATTCTGTACAATTAGAATGTGTTTGAAAGATAATCTGGTTACAACTTGACTTATATCCCCTATAGGGGTGCTCGCACATTCCAGCCACACAGACTGCAGACAGCCATGTCTCTCTACTCGGAAAAGTTGTCTGCATTGATCTTACTGGTCGATAGTCGGATCAACACACTGGGAGAAAACAAGAGAGGTATAGTTGTACTGGAGTATAGTATGTGTGAGACACCCATAATATTGAGACAGTGTTTTGCAGCTTACTTAGTTGTATATTGTGTTATTGTAAAGTCATGTAGTGGAAATGTTTATTTGAGAAGTGTCTCAATGTAGCTTTCATTCTGCATGTCTGATTTGGTAGTCAATACTTATCACACAAGTACAAGAAATTAAGGATGGAATATCCATTACTTCAATTGTAGCTAGGCAACCTCCCTTGTTTCACTACTTTATATTTCTATGGAATACAGAAATTCATTTTGCTTGTACTTGTTTGGTTACTTTTTGTAACATAATTATGATTGGTAAACTTGCACATACCACACGAAAAGAAAGAATGGTGCCTGACTTTGTCTGAATGCGGCCAAACCATAGTGAAGTGTCCATTATGCTCTTGTTCAGCTATGTCCAGGAAACAAAGAATGGTACAAGGAATACTTCTACAATCATCACTCACTATGGACAATATTGACAATTCCTGCTACAAATGTAGGGAAGCCATTATACAGTACCATAAATTGTCGATACCTTGCACTATCGGTTTTAGATGGGACACAAAGGAGGACAGGGCATGATGCATGCATTGTATGTACTGGCAGTACTGTGGTATTCCAAAAGCACCTGTTGGGCTGAAGTGACATCTATAGAAATATTACCTGTAGTTTACTTTCAGTGTGGTAACTTTGTTGTTCCTACTGTCCAGCACTATAAATCTAAAATTACCCACACAATACAATAGACTGAACATTCCTTGGACTGTAGAGTAGTGTAGATAATAAGACAATAAAGGAAATTTGGAAATAATGTGAAAACTTTGATTTTGCCAAAACAGACATTTTTTTTGTAAAGAAAAGCACCATTCTCAATTATTGCCATGAATATAATGTCTTCATTGTTTGGTCATTGTAGTATTTGCTAGCATCACTCACCAGTCAACTGATTTCCATTTTGCTGATATTGATGTGCAAATCAATGCGATCCGTAAACTAGCACAAACCACCAAGCAGGAGAACAAAGACTCTACCACCATTAGTCCTAATGGAATCCTAGCTACTGATGAGAATGGCCTGGACGTGCCATCATCTCTGAACTCATCCTCTCTTAGTGACTTCTCTAATGATGGTAGAGAACATGGCTACAACTTGGCAGCATTCAGAGGAGGAGATGCTGAAAGTGGTGGATCTGAATTAGGTCCTGCAGGATTTCTGGAACACTCTGAGTCAGTAATGTTATCACCAGGTAGGTATACTGTGTGGTTACATCATGATAGTACTGTATTATCAATAAAGTGAAGTATAAGTGAGTTACTTTGTCCAGACAATATAGTAATGTACTATTTCGTTGGTCCCCAATTTACAGTAGTTAGTTAGTTAGTTAGTTTGTCAGTCAGTCAGTTAGTTAGTTGATTAGTAGATAGTTCAGTTAAATAGTACAAATATAATATTCCATAGAAACTTGGTGAAAGCATTTTGGTAGTTCTGAAAACATATATGGGTTCAGTTATTGCCCAACCAATACAGCATGCTGAGCTGCCGTGAAGGAAAAATGACACTGGTTTTTGTTGGGTTAATCTTTATAATCTCTACTGTACAGTGATATATAAGCAAACACACTCATGGCACAGTGTATTTTAAATTTGTTGAATAACACACATCACAAACACACACACACAAACATACACATACATCGCACGCACACACACTACACACATCTGCATGTCTAATCACCCACACTGCTTTATACAATCCAGACAATTTGATGTCACTTGTGTCATACTAATGACGACTTATAGGGGCTGTACATAATACACCATCTTTTCCCCTCGAAATAAACTGTAAACTGGTTCCATTCTGGCAACTATATGATTTCCTAGTCCTTCTAACTGCTAGCTTTCTACTACTTGTCATTCTCAGGGGTATATTCCGATTCTCATGAAGGTGTGTTCTGGTCTCTACCCTACAAATTTGCACTACATTTGGGCCAAGGTTCTGGCTTTGTTCATTCATTTCAGCTGAACTTTAACTCACAAACTTGTCCCTTAACTGACATCATTCCAGGCAAAGAAGTAAACCATTACTTTCACTGTTGCACTCTATTTTGTCTATGAGTCCACCTCTAAAAGCACCTCACTTTCTTACATGCACATTGTTTAGAACACATAGTACACATCTGACGTCAGTACTATTCGTAGTGGCATGGCAGTGTGACACATGCTTCCATAAATTCATGTTTTAATTTTATCACATTTGCTTTTTGTATGAAAGTTACCAAATTGTAAGGTGAGTTCTTTAGGTACACATTTGAAATCCATAACAGGACACAGTGCATAAAAAAGAATTGACTGGTATAGTTTGCTGGCAGGTACTGTGTGCTTAAAAGTAAATAACCCATAGCAACATCCCGGAGGAAGAAATTCCCACCAATGAGTGTGCCTTCTACTTTACCACCAGCAGTGCTGCAAATATTTTTATCTAGGTTTGATCATTTTGGTTATTGTACACTCTCTCTCCCAGGTGATGTATATGTGACAAGACATTCTAATTTATCAGAAGTTCATGTCATCTTTCATCTTGTCACTGATCCATTGTTGTCAGTCAGTGACATACCAGCACGTCACTCTGTCATGGTGGGGTTACGTAACTGCTTACATGCTGCATCACATCATGACATACACACCATCACTATACCACTACTGATGGTACATGACATGTCACCAGTAAGTCAAATTGTGACTTGTGTTCTTATTAGTATAGTGATGCCACGATATGAAAAATTTTAATGACAATCACAATATCATGGGACTTATATCATGATAGTCACAATATATTAAATGAATTGAATACGTTGATGTTTTCACAGTACAAGATTTTAATTTTAACAATGATTTGACTAAAAGTTCACTCTTTTATGCATCACCACATGTTTCCAGAGAAATGTCCTCATAGTTTACAAATATTAAGCCACTTTTCACTAAATAATTTGTATTTTTTATATCACGATATAGATTTTTTCTCTATCATGATTATCATAAAACAATTCTATCACAATAATAAGATATATCATGGCATCACTAGTTCTTGTAATGTATGTTGCCCTCCAACAATTGCATATCCTTGGAAATGTAAAATTAATGTTTTAGTAATTTGATTTGCTGTATATGAAATATGTACTGTGTGTAGGAGATGACTATTAACTGGTGTTTGAAACGAGCTGAACTTGTGATGAAGTGTGTTAAAGGTACATGATATTGCTGTCAGCTATTAATGTAGCAGATTACATGTGGTAGGTTTTATGATGGAGAGCACGTCATGGGGAGGGGCTGATGCACGCACTATACAATTTGTTGTTCCACCAGTAAGTCATGTAATGTATGAATGTATACATGTCACAAAATTTACTATCTATAGGGTCTGTCAGATGAGCTGTTTGTTGACTTGTGTGAAATGTTACCACGTGTGTTTCGTATGGCCAGTACCCGTAATTTGACTAAGAGATAGTCAATGTGTAGCTTTATGTGTCATAATAATGTTATGGTTGTCAAGAAAAAAAAGCAATAGAACTGAATACATAGTTACCAAATACTTCTAATTATGTTTGCCTATTACTCACTAAGGCCACAACAACATTAACGTGGCAGGTAAACTAGAAGATAAAGAATGTTATGATGGCTGGTAGACTTGTGAATATTGTGTAAGCAACTGCAGTCATAGCAAAGTGAAGGGATTAGATAAATATTGATTCCCCACTTTATTTCAGAAATGCTTTAGCTCCTGCATTTGTAGAGATATACTCTAATCGAGCAGTCATGTACCCATATATAAGCTGAATAGCTATCTGACTGTCCATCTGTCACACCAAACTTGATATGAATCAACACAATCAGTGCTGATAATGAAACACTCATCATCAGGCTACTCTAGGATTATTATCACCAGTTCACAAGTGCTTCTGTTCATTCTCTGTGGTGCTCAAGGTGTAGAGAAAATCTGAGCTACATTCCTTAGTAAACTACAACACAAACTGTTCCAAGTGGTAGAACACTCAACTAACATGTAAGATGCACCCACATGTTGACACATGTTTTTCTTTGTAAACTGTACCTTTTTGTGCACCTTTTTAAACTCAACTTTACTTCATAGTGTCTTCACATGCAAAGCACATATCGATTAGTGAAATTAAACACTTATCACCTTGCAACTCTAATATGTTGTAGCAAATCAATACATGCTTTTGATATAGCGATGAAGGCTCAGATGGTAAGAGAAAGATCACAAAAAGTTGCATTCCTGTCAAACGACAGACAAGTAACTGTGGCGATTTATGTACCTCCCTTAACGCCAAGTGATTACGACCAACCTACATGGGTTTGATCTGCCTAGGTCATAACTTTTTTTTTCATTTTTAGGACCTTTTTGATGCACCATTTTGTTCATGGAATTTTTTATCCACAAACTCTGGATAAATACAGGTACATTTGCAATTTGCCTTCCCTACTACAAAAGTGCTCTGCATTCTATGCTATGTGCCAGTGCTGAGTATTAAGATCTGTGTGTTTATCCAGTGTGTTGTATTAGGCTTCTTTCACACTTACATGTTTTAAGTATAATTATAGGTGTGCACTGACATGCAAAACTGTATGAGGCTGTATTCAGATTTTCCTCATTACTGCTATAGTAAATAAATAACTAGCATGATTTGGCAGGTACTACTGTGCATCTGAAAAATGATATTACTGCCACCATGTGTATACCATAGTCTACACTGAGGAATTGTGTGTGCAATCACTTCACTTGACACAACTGTTTTGCTAATCCTGCTTACATCTGTTCACTCTAAATATGCTTATAGGATCATAATCATGTTACCTTAAAGGACTTTATCACTTTCATAGAACCTTTGCTTTCCTTACAGTAACTATAATTGCAAAATTAAATGTGTTGGCTTTAAAAAAATTATGCACAAGTTCGTTTTTGTTTAATTTGTTGATGGTAAGGTAAACATCATGTAGAAACTGAAACTGTGTTCTGTGTACAGTCTGTACACCACCTGTCAAGTAGGTATACAATGGGAGTGTATAAACAGTGGAATGGACTACTGGAATGGTGGAATGGATTTTTTAAAAGTTCAATATCATTTTTTAAATCCAAATAAATAGGATTCCCCTTGAAGTCAGCTCTTTTAGCATAATTCACCTCACCATAGACAAAGTTTACCAATATATTGTACTGTAAAGTAAGTTATGAAAATGCACAATAGCAGTTTATTGGGAACACTAAGAAGACTCCTGACTTAACCCTTGTTAGCTAGCTAGCTGATTACATGAATACATTGTGAAAGTACATTCACTGTATAATGAAGTATTCATTTATTATCAACTTTACCAGTTAGGCACTGGAGGACGAACACAGAAGGCAGAGCCTGTACGAGGTGTTTACCACTAACCTATAGGAGCCTAAGCGAAAATCTTTGGGTAAAGTGAAACGGGACTATCTTGTAAGCGTTTACAATGAGCCTTTGCCACAATTATGTCAGAAAACAAAATTTAAGCCAAAGTTCATTGTGGCAGTGCTATGTTGCACACTGAACTGAACCACAGTTAGTTTCACACAAGTAATAAAGTATTAAGTTATAAGTCATACAAGTGTTGTGGTGAGGAAAAAGAGCTGACTTCAAGGGGAATCCTATTTATTTGCTTACATAAGGGGAGGAGTTGTACTTATTTGGATGTAAAAGATGATATTGAACTTTAAAAAATTCCATTCCACCATTCCAGTAGTCCATTCCACTGTTTATACACTCCCGTATACAATTGCCTTAGCTTGCATGTGGTTTAACTAACCCTGCATATTTGTTATTAACTATACATACTTAAAGGATGGCATGAAGATCATGTACCGGTACTATAGAGCACTATCAACATGTGTGCCAGCAATATAGGACACTAAAAATCACATTAGTTGTCCTGCAAGTGCATGTAGTAATAAAGCAAGTACCAAATGCTACAATTATAATTAATTAGTTCTTGCAATATACTGATAGCATACCTGCATGCTCACATCAATACTTGCAGGATGGCATTAGGAAACCTCATGTTCTTGAAAAGTGACATCACCACGTACATAACTACATGAGTGACAATGGTGTTTAATGTGGAGATGGTCCTGCACATGTAGGAGGAGCTGAAATTGATTCCAGAGAATATGTTTTTTCAACCTGCCTATGTAGTAGAAGGCCTAGTATTGCAATTGGATTGCAGTCACCAATATGATTGTACTTCCAGTACATAGCAGGATTCTCCATACCATAAAAAGGCCAGTACGTTGTACTTATGCACCTATCAATGTTATTCCCCACCTCCACCCTCCTGGGCATAAGAGGGAAAATGGTAGAGATTTGACTTTTAAAAAAAATCAAATTCTCCACCCATGGGGGAACAACTAGTGGTCAAAGTATGGCTGCAGTATAAACGCTTTAGGAAACAGGCTAGTTCTTATGTAGCTTGCAAGTTAAACAAACACCTTGAATTTTGAGTGGTCAAATGCCCTGGCCCACTATTGGGAAAGAATTTCAGATCAAATCAGACCAAAATCCCCCACTAAGCCCAGGGGGAGGGGATAGGTGCATTAAGTACCCGTGATAATGTTCCTGACAAACAAAATACATTTAACTCTACAGCTTTTAGTAGTCACTTCTTGAGCTTCATTAATAATGGATCACAAATCCATACTTATTGTTAAATAATTAACAAACTCAATTTAAAATTATTGTTCTGTTTGGTTATATATCTTCCTGAACATGTTAAGAAATATACTATCACATGATTATACTTGTATATACACCAAATTGTCACTAATTCTTATCATCCAACGGTCGATCCTTACTTATTGCAGTATATTTCAACCCTAATATACGCACCAAATTATCAGTCTCTCATTAACCAATTGATGTATAATAGAACCAAATATTAGCATACTAGTTTGTGTATGAAGAAATTCTACAAAAATAAGAATCACTGTATACAGATCTAGAATTAACAGAAATAACACTCAGTTACTATAAAAATTAATAACTACTGTAAAATGCCATGAAGAACACTGGAAAGGATAACTTAACTAGTACGAGTGTTTGTAAAAAAAAATCAATTAAGTTTTTTAATGTCTTTGGCAAGTGTACTCAAAGTGTCGTTACCACTTTCTTCCATCACTTTTAAAAACTTGTGAAAGTTTGTTTGATTAACTGATAAGTTCGGTAGTATCACGTAGTCCAAAAAGTAGTCTGCTTTATCAGCTGATGTCTTCAGTGACTTTATTTCAGCCTTCAAATTACCAGGTAGGAGACCAGCAGATCGTAGCTTAGCTATAAATATAGCGTCATCCATAGGAAGTGTTTCAAGTAGTTGTGGACTAAATTTCTCAATATTATCCCGAAATTTCTGTGAGTCATCTATATTAAAAAATAATACACACACGTAGTAGCAATACTTCAAACTATGCCAATAGTGAAACATCATACCAAGAGTAAATAGTGGGCTCTCCCAAATTATTTACTTGTGATTGTACAATATGATTACCTTTATCATCAGGTTTTCCTTTTGATGTCTCAGTAGATGTATGATCAGTGTGGTCTGAGCAAATATATAAACCAATAGTAAAGCAAACATAAAAGTGTACTATAGCATAATAAGCATATGGCTAGACTATTACAGTAGTATGTAGTAGGTGTAATACACAATACATCCTATTAACTGTGTATAGATGATAACAACTAAGACTAATGTTGTCTCTGTATGTGGTAAAGAAAGATGACACAAAGAAAAACTTACCCAGCAATGATTCCCCTATTCATGATAAACACAATGGTGCTACGGTGCGAGTCATTATAAATGTCCAAAATTAGTGGTTTATGGCCTATGACAGTTTAATGACCATAACTCCACCACTGAAGCACTTACAGGTTTCAAATTTTGAAGTGTGGTAATATAACAGCTATTCTACACACAACAGGAAGTTGGAATATTTGTGACATCATCAACCACTTCCATGATGTAATAACCATGAATATCTAATAATATGCATATTTCAATTTTTCTCAACAGATGTACTAGATGCCAGCTTAACATTTGAGTGCCACCAAGCTGTGGATAGGAGGAAACTTTCCACTGAAAAATAATATTGATTTTTAATGATGGCATGAAGTTATGCCAGCTTTTTTACATATATAAATTACAATTTATCTGTACTCTACAATAACATAAGGTTACAAAACTTGAATTATAATTAGAACATGATAGATACAAAAATTGCACTGAAAAAAAAATTAAAAATTAGTTAGTGTAATGCATTTACAAGAAGTTTTAAAAGCTCCATTATCTATTCTCGGACTTTACGGTGTGACTTGTACTGCTTTACAGCAGCTTCCATTTGTGGACCCAAAGTTAACCCTTCTCTATAGGCTGCTAAGTAGTCCCTCATTTCCCTGAAAAATCTCCTTATGGTGTTCAGTGGAATGGTATCTAATGATTCATCCAGTGTATTTTCTAACCCCTTCAATGAATAATCACAATGAGCTCTGGTAAACTTTTTGCTTTGTCCCCATACTCGTTCTATGGTTTCATTCACAGTGGAATTTTGGAATAAAATAACCTTTAAAATTGTTTGAATGCAATAATGTTTCAACCCTGGTTTTCTCCTACTTGAAATCTGGCATTTTTTGAAGTTCATTTCTCATTTGTTCAGCTATCATTTTAGTCACATTAATGCCCCTCTCAATCAAAACTTTCTTCATCCCTTTAGGCGTACCATCAGGGAGTACCATTTTTTGTACCCTACCCCTCTACATAGTATCCCGCATCTTTGGTTGTGCCCCACCAGAATGTACATTCATTCTGTTTACATTTAGGGCATCATCAGCAAAAGCTGTGTGACCAGAACTATGGTCAAAAAGCCAAATTACATTATACAACTCTCTGGGATACTTAACTTTAACAACTTTAATAACATTTTCAACTTGGGCAATAAATTTGTCACTGTTCCAGTAACCTTCACCCTCAACCCCATACTTCAGTAGCACACGGGCTGTCTGCTTTAAATCAGGATACTCTAATTTTCCTCTTTCGAACTCTTCCATCGTTAACCTCAACAAGCCATTGAATTCATCAACAAAATTGCTTACCATTATCCCTCGACCTTGCCCTTTAGGTCTAATTAACTGGTTTTCCTTCTCAGCCCACATCCAGCCCTGATCCTCATTTGAATGATATGTGCTCTCGTCATGAAAAAGCAAAACTAAGTGTCTACGTTGGGGCCCGATAAAAGGCTCTGACACTTCATCTGTACATAGAGGTGGGGGTGCATGAGTACTGGACAAAATTTCTAAACGCCTCAAATAAAGGGTTCTGTATTCGACTACATCTTTCCTCTCATGCCCATCAATGTAGACACCCTTTTTGGTGCTGGAGGGCTGAAACCCTAGCTTGTGGAGCCACCTACAAGCTGTACTCAAACTAACATTGGCTGGTATGCTAGGATGGTGCTCCCTTACCAAAGGCAACAGGGTCCCATTTGCCCAATTACAAAAATCATGAGCAGTCATGTTCGGCATACCCTGCATGTCCACGAACCCACTCTAAAGTAAGCTCTCGACATTGCTCGTCCATCATCACATGGTACCTATTGTGTCTTCCTCTGGAATCTTCAGTAAATTCTCCACTGTTGCTCAGAAAATCTTTTCTCCACCTTCTTATTGTCTTCTCATTCACTCTAAAAAGTAGCCCAGTTTCCTTTGCAGCTCCTGTCTTGGTTAACCCAAACCTCTGGATGTAGTTGTCATAAACTATCATCGTTACCTTCTGCTTATCTGTGCGCTTCATGTCACTAACCCAGTCCTCAAATATAGCGTGAATTTCGTCTTCAGCAATCGAACCTTCGTAATCTTCATCTTCATTGGCTTCCTCATCACTACTATTTTCTTCTAAAGGTGCCGGAAAATCTTCAAATGGAACCGTGTCGACAGCTCTAGTGCCTTCTCTGGTATCTTCACTCATCTCTTCTGACGTTCCAGCTCTGACCTCCTCACAAGAAACCTCACCAGACCTCAAACGCTTCTCAACTTTTAGCTTATTCATTTCAGAAGCCCTTTCCCTTAGGGACGCCTTGCGCATTCTTGACATATGCATTTTACAACTTGTTGAAGTGAGCAAACAACAGACAGGAAGCAACAAAAGGTGCGAAATATTTATTGTTGTGATGTAATGCGCATGGTCGTGCCATGGCAACCACAAATATCAAAGATGCCGCTTGCGATCTGATTGGTTAAAATAAAACAGGTGATACATTAACAACCATTCGCTCAATTGACGTCAAAATCGATACGTGACTTCATCACAGTAGTGCCTACGACTCGCGAAAAAGATAGAGTTACCGATTCTTGGTGAGTGCGATTACTGTGCGATAAATATTTGGACATTCTTGATGACTTGCACTATAGTTGCAACTCTATATCATTGTGTTTGTAAGTTACAACTGCATGCTTTTTGTAAGTGCTTGTAATTTTTTTCCCTATTATATATGCTTGCTATGCAAATACTTTGTAGGCCTGTAACTCTAAAAGTTATTGGCATGAACCATACACTTGGCTATGTAGATTATAAATAGCCAATAATAAAGAATTTGAAAATGCACATTATGCCGGGTTTTTACAGTTCTGGCCATATTTGATAATTTGTAAACTCAAAACTTTGCATGATGGGCAATAGCCTTGTAAAACCACAAAAAGGTGGCTAGTATCTTTATGTTTAAGTTGGCAGTATGAGAGAATCTGTGTCTGATTTTTACAATCTTACCATCTCTTCAATTACTCTCATTACATAATATGTGACCCACTGAGCAAAACACTGGCCATTTTCACACATTCCTTTAATTGCATTTTATTGTATGTCTGTTATCTATAGTAACACAGGAGTGGACAGCCGAAGTTTCAGCTTTTTGTGAGAATAATCTTGGAGATACAGCGCTAGACAGTTGAAACAGGAATAAACTCGATGTATACAGCAACAATATGGCAAATGAAATACAGGTGCTTACTCATAACTCATGACTGAAACAAGCTACAAAGACAGGCTTTGGCTCAGTCAGTTCATCATGAATTGGCACATCGATTAAAGTATACGGTTTTCCATGTACATCTCTGTGTGGACAAAGAAGAAGGCCATTTCAACAATTAAATAATGACTGTACACTTTTTTTTACCACATCGTAAATAAGCACCCATAACTCACATACCATGGTATGCTGTACGAACACAAAAAAACAAGAATTTTCTTACTCCCAATGAAAAGGAAAATCTGGTGGTGTATAGGTTTTATTCATTGACCTTTGTTTTGGTACGGTACACACTGAATCGATTAAAACGTGCATAAAATTTTAACGTGACATGCATATATATAATGTATTTGCAAAAATGACCAGTTTTCGCTCAGCAGGTCACATATGGTAGCACCAATCTAGTGAAAAAATAGCTACACTGGATCCTCACTAATCTGAACAGTAGTAGTAACCATTCTATTAGATTAGTAATTTTGTTAACAGATGTATGTTCTATTAGAGTAACTGAGCTAGGCTCTGTGGGCTTTGCTAAACTGAACAGACTTTTGCAACATGATAACAGAGCTGTTCAGATTAGTAAGGATCCACTGTATAATCATTTATACTGTTACCTTGGTGATCGGTTGTAGTGCTAGGTACTTCAGGATGGGCAAGACAATGATCAGTGCTCTCAATGCCTGAAATTTTTAATGTATTATAGTAAATTTTCATATAGTATGCAGTTTTCATACGTACCTGGTGAGGTAAGCAGTCCTTCATACCAATCATCCGGAACGAAAGTGCCACAGTAAAGGTCTTTCTTTTGTATTAGAATATCATATTTGATGTGTGGATTTCCACAATTTGGACATGGCACAAAAGGTATGGGCTTGGCAGACGCAGGAATGATTTCTGCACAAATTTCATTTAGTTTACTTCGAAAAAAGCTGATCAATTCTTTACGGCATTCAGCAGCACCCTCAAGACTTTTCACTAGGACAATGTCCAACTGGATAGTACTACTTTCTTCACTTAACTTGACATGATATAACTGGCCTTTGCTCAGAACAATCTTTATTTCATATTTGGTCAACCTATGCAATAACAAAATTACAACACTAAATCAATTATTCATCACTCACCCAACAATACTTCGGTCTCCACTCCAAGTGATGCATGCAGCCACCATGTGGTGATATACCATTGGTGGAATGAACCCAGCCCTAAATTTGAAATGAATGGACCATTCATCTGTTTTGTTCTGTTGCTTTTCCATGTCATTTTTAGCTATGCGAAGCTGTGAAGGTACAATGAACACTTCATTTTCCTTGTCAATCTCGATTTCAGGATGGGAATCAAACAATCTTGTTTTAGTGCTAACTGCTACTATAAAGCCAAACTTAATTAGAAAAGCAACTGCTTTTTCAAAACAGATTTCGGAACTGGCAAATCTGTATCTCTTGTTGAACATCTGAAGCATGTGGGCCAAGAAAGTACCTAACAGGAAACCATCTTCTGTAAGGCATGTGTAAGCATCATCTTTTGTATCTCCTGTTGCTTTGTAAGGATGGCCAACAACAAGAAAAGAGATCAACTTTTCCAACCATTGGGGAGACAGAAAAATCAATTCTTTGAGAGTTTCAACAGCAGGAAAGTACAAGATGATGCCTTTGTGGTGAAAATGTGTGAGAGCCCCTCTCAATTCATCACTATCTTCCTCAGCCATGAAGCCATTTTCAACTGCAATCTTATGGAATTCAGAGGTAGTGATAACATCTTCCTTTTGTAGCAGCAGCTTCTCTTCAATTTTTATGTAGACTAGTGGATGTTTTTCCTGTAAAATTGGAGTAGTTGCTTGACTCACGATATTCTTTAGTTGGGAAATGGTGGATGGATCTCGGTCCTTATTACTTATAAATATACAATACTTTTCTAGAGCAACCTGTAGGCCTTCGCGATTTCCAAACAGATGTTTTGCATATGGCTTTCCTTTAAGCTCTTTTGCAAGTTGTAAAATTATTTCCTTTTTGGCTGCTTCAACATCACCTGTGATTTCATCAAGATGGGTTGCAATCAAGACTACAGTGGGTAGCCGTTCAGACTTGTGTTGGAGTTCTCCATCATCGTTGCAAACTGAAGTGACGGTCTGAAGCCAGTAATGAATTACTTTAAACTGGCTGGCCTTTGGAACATGTGCAGATTTATTCTGGTCACCTGGCCTGGCTTGTGTGGGATGAGATAAATTGCAGGAAGCCTTAAAGACAATAAAAACCAGGTTGTTTTTCCTCACAAATACAGTATGGGTGTTCAAGTATTGGATCTGGCCAGCGAAGTCCCACACAATGGCAATAAATTCATCTTCACTGGATACCTTCATGATCTTAGCTTTCTTGATTTCTTTTACCTTTACTTCAGGCATTTGCATTTGTGAACGTGAATGTGAACGTGGAAGTAAAGGCTTCGCCTCTTTCTTTACAGTCACATTTAAACTATGGCAGTATCGGACGTGAAGCTTGTCAGCCATATCTTCACGAGTGCACTGGTGCCAGTTGTTTGCATAGATGGTACCAATCTTAACATCTGCTCCTTCTGTTGCTGCATTTTCTTGGAACAATTCATCAAAGAGAGTAGAAATTAAGCAAGTCTTCCCAGCATTCTCGGGACCGAATACTAGGAGACGTATACTGGAGGAATTAGCTTCCCCAAATTTCATTGCCAGTGAGTAAGCTTTCTTTTCTTCATCAGTTACTAAAGTGGTAAGGTAAGAGAAAGTGTATTATCATATTAGTGCAGTGGCTTAAGAGAATTTGTGGCTAACTACAGTCATACATACATGTGATATTAAATTCTGTGTTATGTACACTTATTAAATTCTGTGTGCCTGCGCCTTGTACTAAAAGGCGTAAGATTATGGATTTGGCCTGCTAAGCTAAGTTGCATGGGGCATACACGCTAAGACAAGATCAACGCCCAGGTCTGGAAGCGAAGACTGCTGTAAAAACAGTGTTAGCTATGAAAGTAACTGTTATGTAAATGTGAAATCGCTTTTTGAAAATGTCCCGTGTCTGCGTCCGACTATATCTGATGTTAGTAACACTAAGACTCCTCCAAGTAAGATGATGGCAGCATTTTGGGAGGGGGAAGGCTGTGTGATAAGTGGACACAACTTATACTAAGTGTTGAGGGTTTCAAGGACCTGGCCTACAAGATTAGGTTGGGACATGCCAGTTAATCTCTATGACACTGAATTAGATTTCTAGTGCACATGTACAATACTATATTGGTCTTTAGAGTGCTAGTCTATCCTTCATGTCCGATCGTATCTGCCTTACCCAACTACCCCAGCCTGCCTGCTTGTCCTGCTTTCATTTTTATCTTCAATCACCTTGGTTACCATCTTTATCATAGACAGTAATTTTATTTATTTTATTTTATTTATTAGAACTTTACAGTGACCAATACTGAAGGTCTGACAGTAACATGATGTGTCTATGTTGACACATTCTCATCTTTAGATGCCACAAAATTATTTATAGTGCTCATGCTGCTGTAAGAGGCATTACTATGTAGCTAATTGATACTGACATCTGTTGGAGTTCACGAGTGCTTTGGAATGACCATCGATGCCTACTTTTGTGGTAAGCTTATTGCAACTGAGCACTAGTTGTGTAATTTTGTAAACCTGCTAGTGGAAAAGTTTCTGCCTTGGTGTTGTGTAAATAATATATTCAAATTATTGTTTATATTACCTTATTGCACTTTTTAATAAATTTAAAGTTTACGCTTGTATAATTTTCAAGGACACATCATGCTCAGTGACCTTGTTTACCATTTTACCACACCATTAGTTACTAGCACACTTGTAGAGTGTAAAGTGAATATTGGATTGTTCCAGAGAAGATTATAACTAGTCCTTGTTGATCTGACATTACATCAGATCAAGGTCAAAGTTGATGTTTATGAAAAATATGGACAGTTTCCATTTCTAAGGGAACTCAAAACGTGCTACCACCAAATCGACACTTTTTATTGTCAGCAAAGATGAATGGGACACAAAGGAGGGCACTGGTAAGTCCATGAAGAATGCACTGTACATACTCCGGTATGTCAAAAGGCACCTCTCAGGTCAAAGCGACATCGAACAGTGAAAAAATCAAGCCCATAGCCTTAGTCGTTATTGAGTTACGCTTGTCTGAAGGCATCAGTCAGTCAGTCAGTAGAAAATTCTGTTCAATAATTTTTAAAAAATAATAAAAATCCGTAGCAACTTGTTGAAAGCATTTTTGGTTGATCTGAAAGCTTGTTTGGGCCTAGTTTTACCTACTGTAAACAATACTGCCTATTGTCGTCACGGAAAATTGAGGCTGGTTTTTGGGTGATGTTATTTCATGGGCCACGCCTACTCCTTTGTGGTCCCTACTATCATAACCCTTTAGAAGCCATTAAAACAGCCATGTGTATGAACATGTGGTAGAATGGTGAAAATTGCACTTCATTGAAAGATATAGATTCATTCTCCAAGACAATTTTTTTTTGTTATTTAGGACTTTTTAGGTACGCATTTTTAGAAGTTCTACGACTGCTCTATTACAACCTTTTTCATATGGCCACCCAAAAGTGGGTTCAACCCGGGTTGAGTAACCCACATTCAACCCAGTTTCTGTTCACAATCAATCATCACATGATGGTATTCATTGAGTGATAATTGTCTTCTGTGCATTTTATGTATTCATTAAAAACCGCAACCCACTTTTGAAGCCATAAACTGAGTTAAACCCGAGCTCAACCCTGCTCCTTTTTTGTAGGGTTGAACTCGGTTATGACTTCTGGGTTCAACCCGGGTTCAACCTGGTTATGGTGGTCATATGAACACGTTAACCCGGGTTGAATGTGGTTTAAAGTGACCATATGAAGGGGTATTAGAGTAGCTGACTGTTCTATTACAGTACATATCGATCTTTTTTAGCAGAAAGTGGTCGGACATCCTTGACTGGTTCAATAGGTAATTGGGCAGTATTCGATCTAATTGGTTGGTAAATGTCTAATGGCTGACCATTATAATCCACTCTGAATTGTTCTGAGACCAATTCAGGATCTGTAGGAAATGGGAAATAGAATGGTGGAATCTGTTGACTACACTGAAGGCTGCATCTCGTGTCACAGAAAGCAGTTATGTACTGATGACTTGGAAGGAAAGAGCTGAAGGCACACTACCAGATGTGCACATTTACAACTTAAATACTTTATGTTTATATCTGAGGGAGTTTGTATAGTTAGATGCTGGATGAGCTTCAAAGGAGCTATTTGCAACCCAGGCTACACTGAGGTAATTATGTCCTCAAGTAGAACAGTAATTAGCTACGCTTGGGATAAATTCTTCTAGAACGTACATAAAAAGTGGCTTCTAACAAATTCCTGTACTGGTATCTATGGGGATGGTCACTCGTGCTTGAGACACTTTTCACATCTGTTACATCATTTTGGTGATTTGTACAGAGATATCACATGAGTTACTTCAAGTTTAGAAATGTCATTTTAACAGTATGGGATGGTTGATACCCAGATGACACAAATTGTTTAATGGCATGGTCTGGAATGTTTAAGAACCCAAGTAGGTGGTTTTCTTTATTGCAGTTGTAGTCAACACAATCATGTCATGATGGTCTGGTTTTGAAGGTACTCAGGTACTGTATACAAAGATACTAGTAGTATGGTGTAAGGACAGAGGTCATTTGTAGAATGTATAGGCCTATACATCAAGATGTCATCTGCATCTTTTGTAGAAATATCACTGAAAGACTGATGACAATAGTGCTATACAGTATCAATGCTATATACCAAGAATGATTGAGAAAATAAGAGTATTTACATCCCATGCAGTGCGCTTTAGCTGGGTGACATTAAAAAATATACCACTTTGATGCCTCAGATCAAAGGAAACCACTAGACTATATTTCATGCATTACCTTAACTACAGGGGAATATCATGATATTGCCCTGTGTTAGGGCAATATCATGATATAGCCCTGACCACAACTGCTTTGATATTGAGGCAGTTACAAAGCATCAGTTCCCTTTGATTCTTTATATAACCGACTAAAGTTTGCATTGTGGGTTTGAGTTTAGCATAGACTCTAATATGTTGGTTTACAGTTAGGCTAACCATTTTCTCAGAAGGAAGTATTGCATAGTTCAGTTACTATATAGGCATCAGTAAATGATCATTTTCACAATGTGGGGATTGTTTTTCTACACAGCACATTTCAACCGCATGACAAGATGGCTCAGCCATTCACAACCTATACTCCTAAGTACTTATTTTAGCACTTTAGGTTACTTTAGACATCCACAAAGTGGTTATTTGGTTAGAAATGGTATCACTACAGCCAGTGAAACCCACAATCATATATTTTTGTACCCACAATTTTAACCCACAATCACTGTTTACAAACCTCTGTATAAAAGTAAAGTGGTGAATGCAAGTTTGCCTTCCTTCACCTATTAGGTGAGCAGGCCTCAGTGGTATACTGTATATAAATTAAATTTGGCGATTCATCACTAAACTGCCAAATTTAAATTTCACCATTATTATTGTGTCTAAGCTTTTGATAGCAGTTGTTGAAACAGGTTTCGACAAACCAAGTGTGACTTCATGGATACTACTTAAATATACCTTGTTGGTAAATTAGCGTGGTCCATGCATGCAAATGGGTGGGACCACGCTATGGACTAGACTAGAACTCATATACTTGATTAGTGGGCGTGGTTCCACGTAAGTTTGCAAATACAAACAGACATGATTTTGTGCACAGCCATTGATAAATGGGTGAGACTCTACGTATGCTTACAGACAGCAAATGATCTTGATGAGTGGGCATGGTCTACAAAACAAATCGAGCTGCAGCAGGACCTGGATATTCTTTAATGCTGGTCAGATCCAAACCTGGTTCAATCATGAAAGCGACTAGATGGATGCAGTGACTGAGTCCATAACATTTAGCACAAAAAGGATTGTACACTACAGCATGTGCACTTTGTCCTTATACCACTCGTGTGCACTGCCAATTTTTCAGTGAGAGCATTTCACCAAATTAAATTTTTGCCAACTGCAATTTTATGGCAAATTGCCAGATATTAGTTTCACCAATATTTGTTGTTATACAGTATATTACATGTAACACTTTCAAACCTCAGATCAAAGGAGCTATCTGGGCTACATTTTGTATGTATCCCAGCTAGCCGGGTTACATTTGAAATGTACCCTGGGCTACAACTGGGCAATAATTATATAGACACTGAGGCCACAATCAATTGTGGGTATCGATTAATATTCACGTGATTAGGATGCACGACTTGGATTTTGCTATGAAAACCACTCAGGCGGATAGCGTTTTGTTATCCTCGCCATCTTACGAGTTGAAAAACGTTGGGCTAAGGTGAGAACTAGTGCTATAACTTACTCACCAATTGTTTCTGCACGTTTTCAAATATGGACACACCCCCATCATGAAGCTACCACTCTGCACGGAGTAACTACTCTACAAGCATGCTATTACCTATCTAGTAATTTTCTATAAACGATTCAATAGCACTGATTAAAACATTAAACTTGCATAACTGAAATTCTCTGTGATATCTCTAGGCAATGTCCATCTTCATAACCAAACGTAACCAGAACGTACTAGCTGCTGAGCCATGATAAAAAATTTTAGGTATGCATATATAATACATCCAGTGACTGCACTCATATTGGCTTGGGTGATTGATCACCCTGTACAGGCTATCAGCTGATAAGTGTTACATATTAGCTATAACACGGGGCAGTTTGGGCTTTGCCTGAATGTATGCCCTCTGGCTGCAAAGCCCTCATTCCCATATTACAACTATTTCAAATAGCAAATTGTATAAACTGAAGCACTATTGTGCAAAACCCTCGGGGAAATTGAATAAACATATGGAGATCCATAGTACCAGGTAACAACACGTGGATCAGTTTTGCTGCTTGTCCTGTTTCTATAACAGGGCTACAATTATCACTTTGGTTAGCACACAAACCAGGTATAAAAATACAACTTGTACCTACTGAAATAACTTACAGTAGCTTTAGCACAGCAACAAATAGTGTAGTAACTTTGTGTGACAACACGTGGACCTTAGTCCCAATTAGGCACCAGCTTTCTAGCACACTCCATTTTTATCATATTATAGGTTTACTGACCACAAGATTCATGAAGGCTCATTAATTTAAAGCTTCTAGTCTAAATCCAAGAGATCTGCACGGAGCCTGGCCTGAAACGTTGTAGATCGCTGGTTATATCTGGACAACTCAACAATAATTAAGAAATCTTGACATATTAAAGATTTTGAAATATCATCCCTGCTTTTGTTGAGTTTGTCAATCCCTCGTCTGAATCAGTGGAGTATCGCTAGTTGTAATACACTACTATGGTTGAAAAGGATTTACTGCTATCACTTTGTACATTAAGACTTCATCAAGAAGTAAGGAGGCCAAGATGAACAGCACATATCACCACAACTTTAGAATAAAGTGTTTGCAGAACAATCCACACATTTAATTTGTTAAACTCATCAAGAGAAGCCAACAGACAAATTCACACAGAGCCGCACAAGACAACTACAGTAACCCTAGCCTTGCCATCCTGAGGGTTAAATGTCATAGTATTACTAAATATCATGGTATTAATATAAAAGCCATTGGCATTAAAGTAACAGCCATTCACCTCAATAAGTACACAGAAAAATTTGGAATTTTCAACTAGAGTAGGGACCATAGCACATCGATAAAAAGTACTGAAACAAGCTGGAGTAGTGTACGATATTAAATCACCGTAAAACAATAAGAAGTGTTATATCCCTACTGTGCATTTCCATAATGGTATCTTGAGCACAGTAGGGATATAACACTTCTTATTGTTTTACTGTGATTTAATATCATGGACTACTCCAGCTTGTTTCAGTACTTTTATCGATGTGCTATGGTCCCTACTCTAGTTGAAAATTCCATATTTTTCTGTGTACTTGTTTGTTAACTTTTTTTGTAAATAATTATTATGACTGGTGAACCCATGCATACCGCATCAGAAATGATGCTGCGTGCCCCAATTATCGTCTGAAAAGTGAAGTATCCATTATGTTTTGTTGTCAGCTATGTTCAACTTGTTACGCAGCATTTCGAATCAACAACTGTTAGAAAAGCACCACTACAATTCACGCATATCGAAAGAAATGATGCCGTGCGCCCCGGATTATATCAATAATTATCGTCTGAATCCATTACGCTTCGTTGTCGGCTATGTTCAACCCATTACACAGCACTACGAATCAAGAACTATTTGAAAAGCGCCTCTGCTATCAAAATAGCCACTATGACAAATACGGACGATTTCCGTTATGAAGGAAAGCCATCACGTGCTATTGCCAAATCGACACTTTTCGCTGTCAGCAAAGATGAATGGGACACAAAGGAGGACACTGGTAAGTCCATGAAGAAGGCATTGCACGTACTGCGGTATGCCAAAAGGCACCTGTTGGGCTGAAGCGACGTTGAACAGTGAAAAATCAAGCCCATAGCCTTAGCCGTTATTGAGTTACTCTTGTCTGAAGAAATTAGTCAGTCGGTTAGTTACTCAGTCAGTCAGTCAGTAGAAAATTCCGTTAAATAAATTATTTTTA
This sequence comes from Dysidea avara, assembly GCF_963678975.1. Taxonomy (NCBI): domain Eukaryota; kingdom Metazoa; phylum Porifera; class Demospongiae; order Dictyoceratida; family Dysideidae; genus Dysidea; species Dysidea avara. The sequence continues at coordinate 36,866,899 of NC_089278.1, forward strand.
AAATTCCATAGCAACTTGTTGAAAGTGTTTCGGGTCGATCTGAAAGCTTGTTTGGGCTTAGCTTTACCTAACCAATACTGCCTCATCGTCGTCAGGGAAAATTGAGGCTGCTTTTTGGGTGATTTTATTTCGTGGGCCATGCCTACTCCTTTGTGGTCCCTACTATACACTACGAAGTATGATAAACCAAATACCTCAGTACAAATTACCACAGACAGACTTGTTTACATAGTGGCCACATCATCACCTGCCTGTCACATGTCTGGTTACCCACTAAATATGGGATAAAACATGTCCACAGGGAAGCCATACTGTATGACAAAAATAGGCAGTACCAAAACTGGAGGTATACTGATAATTGGATTATCTAAAATATTGGATAATTTTTACCAATATTGGTATTGGTACAGAACAGAAGGAGAACCGATATTGCTACCGATACTTATAAAGTAACAATAGTTTGTACATAAACAGATTATATATTGGTTATCCACTTGGCTGTTTAGTGCCAGTGACTTATTGTTTACTCTACAACAAATGCTCTGCTGTGAGTAGTCATATACCTACACAGGATTCTAGTGTTTGTTGCTAGAAAGCTTATCACAGTCTTTACAAATAAAGCAGTTATGTAGTACCTTTGTAATAAAAAGAGGATAACCAAGGAAACTTGTAGTACCAGCTTTCTCGCAAGCCACTAAAATGCAGAGTAATGCAGAAATATCCACTTTAAGGCTTCATGGGAGTATATATAAAAATGTTTGTGGGTGCCTAATTGTCCAGTAGAAAACCAAGCTACCACTACAGACAGAGTATAGCAATGAATACATGCACATGTTTTAGGTAAATGTACACTTTTGTTTGCTTAAAACGGTAATGTAAATATTGGATCAACTATCGGCTATCGGCTTCATTTAGTAGCATCAATATCAGATATTGGTACATGCCATAAACCCATATTGGTACACTTCTAATCAAAATCAGCAAGATGGTTTACTAACAATACTGGTATATCATTCATTTAGTAATGCTATATCATTCATTTAGTAATGTCCGAGTTACCCAGAATAGCCATGATTGCCCTCTTTGCTGCTTTAATCATCGTTTCGAAGACTCCTCCAAAGTGTGGGGCTTGGGGAGGATTAAAAGACCACTTTATCTTTCTTTTAATCATTGTAGAAGTGAACTTCGAATCGTTTACTAATTGGCATGTCATCTCCTTGAGTTCCTTATCTGCTGCCACAAAGTTAGTGCCGTTATCTGATATTATTTCCTCTGGTAGTCCTCTCCTATTAATCATTCGGCTGAAAGCAGTTAGAAAAGAATCAACATCCAAGCCATAAGCAATTTCCAAATGAACAGCTCTGCATGCGAGACACGTGAAAAGACATAAGTAGCGTTTCTGTCTTCGCTTTCCTCGACCCTGTACCGTGATAAATGGTCCAGCAAAATCTACTCCCACTCTTGCAAAAGCCCTCAAGGATGTTGTCAACCTATTCAATGGTAAAGGTGCCATTATTTGCTCTGTCCTCTTTGCTTTCTTCCTCTTACACATGGCACACTCTCTCTCCCACTCAATGATTGCTTCCCTGGCAGCCACAATCCAATATTTGGATGATAAAGTGGACAATATCTGGTTAGTACCCACACTATGGTTCCCCAGCTCATGGTGATGCTTCACAATAAGTTTGGTTATCCAACTTTTCCTAGGCAGTATAATAGGATACCTTACATCATATGGAAGGAATTCACCATACTTGAGTCGGCCCTCTGATCTCATCACCCCATCATCATCCAGTCGTGGACATAAACTGAGTAATTTACTATTTTTAGGTAATTTCTTTCTTTCGACTATGGCTGTATACTCTTCTTTAAAACATTCTTTCTGTGTTGTCTTCAAAATTAGTTTTTCTGCATCCCTTATTTCCTCCAAATTTATTCCTTTGTCTAACAATCTTTCATGCTGGTGAGAACGACAATTTGTTGTAAATCTCATAACCCAGGCTTGTAATCTAGTTAATTTATTCCAGCTGGAGAAACGTTCTGGTTGTAATCGCCAAATTATGTTTGTTGTGGTAGTCATAAAGGTTGATTTTTCTTCTGATGGTTCTTTCACTGTATATTTCTGTTTAACTCCTTCTACAGCTGATGCAGGTCCCTTGTCAACAACATTTCTTGGCCATTGGGATTCATCTTCTTTTAAATATTCTGGACCTTCCCACCACATCCTCAACTCTACTAACTCCATAAGTTTAACTCCACGTGTCAAATAATCTGCTGGGTTCAACTTTGTTGGAACATATCGCCACTGATCAGGAGAGGAGGATGAGTGTATTTCTCCCACTCTGTTTGCAACAAATAACTTAAACGTTCTACTGTATCCCCTAATCCACCATAGAACATTTGCACTATCAGTCCAGAAAGTATAGGATTGTTTCTCCATATCTAAAGCATCTGAAATTGATGTCGCTAACCTGCTCCCTAACACAGCTCCCATGAGCTCTAAACGTGGTACACTCACTGACTGAAGTGGAGCCACCTTGGTCTTGGATGAAACTAAACGTACTGATAAACTTCCATCCTGATATTTGACTCTTACATAAACTACTGCACCATAAGCCTCCAGTGAAGCATCCACAAACACATGCACTGCAATTGAGCTCACCTCCTTCCTCAACTGTAAACACCTTGGAATTCTAACACTTGGTAAACTTGATAATTCTCTGAACCATGTTGTCACTTGTGTAGATGTATCCAGTGGTAACTCTTCATCCCAATCTACACCTTGTACCCACACTTCTTGCATTAACATTTTTGCTCGTATTACAAAAGGGGACAAAAAGCCCAATGGGTCGAACAAGGTTGCAATTTTCTTCAAAAAATTTCTCTTTGTTAACTCAAACCTTTGTTCCATCATTTTTGAATTAAACATAAAACACATCCTCCGTAGCTAGCCACATTACTCCAAGTGTCTTGACTGAAGGTAAGGGGTCACTGTTTAGGTCAATCTCATAAATTCTATCCTTTACTGGAATCTGACTAAGAACCACATCAGAATTTGATAGCCATTTATGGGCATGCATTCCTGCCCCCGCCCAAAGGTCGGATAGCTCTTGATAAAGTTGGACTCCCTGATCTTCACTCACAACTGAAGTCATACTATCATCCATATAGGTTGACTTTAATATAATTTCAGAAGCCATAGGGTATCTTTCTTGATAATCTTAGCATGATGTTGTGTCACCAATTGTGCCAAAAACGGAGAACAATTTAAACCAAATACTAACCGATCAAACTCATACTCCTTTATGTCTTCCTCCAAACTTAAATCTCTCCACAGGAACCTGTGACTAGGCCGATCCTGTGGATAAAGCTTGATCTGTAAATACATTTCAGCTATATCACATATCAAAGCTACTGGGAGCTTTCTAAAACGTAGCAGAACTTGATATAATTCCTGCTGTAACTTTGGCCCTTGGTGTATAGCATCATTCAAAGACACTCCATCACATTGAGCAGAAGCATCAAATACAATGCGGGTTTTAGTTGTCAACCTTGACTTCTTAACTATCGCAAAGTGTGGTAAGTACCACTGTCTGTGGGATTTCTCCGAAGGGTTAACTTGCCTGATGTAACCCTTCTCCAAATGTTGTTTAATGGTCTCTTGATAGGACCTGGCCACCTCAGGATTCTTTGCCAGTCGTTTCTCAAGGTTCTTCAAACGATTCACCGCCACAGAATAGTTGTCAGGTAGATACACTGAATCTCCCTTCCATGGTATGGAGATTCTATAATGACTATCAACAAATTGAATTGATTTTTTTGTCTTTTCTAACACCAGTTTATCCTTAGGAGATAAGAAACTCACTTCTCCACTACAACTGTCGACTTCCCAAAATTTCTGTAATACAGCTTCAATCTTGCTGACATCAGTGTCCCCTGTGGTAAAGTAAGTTCTAGCAAAATTAGTCATACAAGCCTGTCCCTCATCATAGACAGGTCCAATGCAAGTCCACCCAAGTGGTGTAAGTCTAGCCACAGGTTGGCCTGGTTCACCACGTATATCCCTGAAAGAAAAATGTAAATCAGAACAATCCAGCCCTATTAACACATCAACTATCGGTCGAGGTCCTAATTTTTGAAACTCTATATTTCTTAAATGTGGCCATCTTCCTGCACACTCGACCCAATCAATAACTTTCATGTTCCCGGTAACTCTACCTGTTGTAAGTGCAGTCACTTTCAAAGTAGTGTTTCCATCTAAACTTTCTATCAAAAGCTCAACTGGTGAAGTCTCAAAAGTTTCAACCTGGCTATTCAATACATTTACATTTATTCTCTGAAGCTTACCCTTCAATCCCAACTCTGATGTTACATCCGTATTCAGGTAAGTCTTAGTACTAGCATCATCCAAGAGAGCATTAACCATCAACTTTCTATGCCCATTTCTCACAAATACAGGTATTGTCCTTAAGGCAATATTACTCGAGATTCCAGAAACCATGGTGGTATTTTGAGTTGATGTCACTTGGTCCCCCTCCCTGGGGGAATCCACTCTTGTCACTGGGACCCTCTCTTCTTGGGTACACTTTGATGCCTCAGTAGTAAGTGGCTGATCAACCTTAACTGTTGATCTTTTGTTTGTTGCTATTCTCTGTGATTCCTCAACGTTATCAGGTAAGGTAACTGGATTTCTATGTAACAGTCGGTGGTGAAGCTCTTTACAACCATTCAAGCCACAAACTCTGGTACGTGTACAGTATTGGCCCAGGTGACCCTCGCCCAGACAACGGAAACATAGTCTTAACCTTTTTGCACATTCCCACCTTTTCTGGATATTCAGCTGTTTAAACTCATCACATGTCCTTAAACTCATCACATGTCCATGTTCCATGTTGTTTATTACAAACTCTACATGACCTCTGACCTCGGGATTCACCAGACTCCAGCTTGGCATTTGACCTCCCAAAAAAGGTCTGATGAGGTTCTCTAAAACCATGAGATCTAGTCTCTGGCTTTCCATACCTTCCAGTAGACAAACCTTGGACTGTTTCTATAGCCCTCATCTGGAATTCTGCCTCCTGAACTATCCATTCACGCAACACCTCAACATTTTCAATCTTGTAGTTTTCAAACACCCAACGATGGTAAGCAGCCAGCATTTGAGTTGGTAATTTCTTTTGTAATTTGATATACAACATACCATCTCTTAACTCCTCAGGATAATGTGTTTCCTTCAAATTTACAATAGCAACATCCAATAGGTCTGCAAACTTTTCAATATCTTTGTAATTTCCAGGTCGAACCGGCTTAAAACTGTCAATTTCCTCCAAGTATATGGCTATTTGTCTTCTCTGACCCCCAAACTTTCGCTCTAATCGTTCTTTTGCTGCTTGGTATGCTGCAGCACTGTGTCCCAAACTTTCAATTGTCTTTAAAGCTTCTCCAGCCAAACACTGTCGTAATTGAAGGAGCTTGTATTCTGGGGTGGCTGGTGCCTGATCCACACAGGCCAAAAAGGCAGCTTTCCAATTTGAGTATGTTCTTTTATCACCGGAGAAAACAGGAATACTAACCCTTTTAAGCTGTTTCCACAGGTCTTGTCCAATCAGTGCAGAATCAGCCATATTCTGGCTTGTCCCTTCATCCAATGGATAATATGCCCCTCTTTCTGGTACTGTAATCTGATGATCCACTGCCGAGTGAAGTGACACAGTGGGAATCTTACTTTTTACTATGCTGCCTTCTCTTACAACTCGCGGCTGGTGTTTTATATTATCTCTTACATGTTCAGACTGCTGGTGTGCTATTAAATCCTCTGACTTTGATACCTCCCTTGAGGCTGTAGTCTTATAATCAGCTATTGTCTCTGACTGTTTGAAACTATCTTCTTCTAATCTCCTGACAAACTTGTTGAGGTTAGCTACTTTATTCAGTTCATCCAAGGTGTCTTGCACACGATCTTGTGCATTACTATACTCTAACTCAACCTTTTCTATTTCTTGGCTGAGCTTATCCCCATTATTACGATCTCTGTTTTCTCTAAAAGCATCTGCTAACCTAGTCATTGTGTCCATAACATTCGCCAAAGCCTCATCTAAATCTTCAGAAGCATCCTTAATAACTTCTACAGTCACATCTTTTTCTTGTATCAAAACTAGTGTTCTACGCCTTGCCTTAGTAAATAGTGTCTTTACTTTAGCTTTTTCTTGTCTTAACTCTAATATGCTATCTTCAAGCTGTTCATTACCTTGCTGCTGTTCTAAACCTTTCTTTAACTCTAGTATCTCACTATTAGTCTCCATAGTCATCAGCTTTTAACCTTCAACCATCCTCTGCTACCAATTTTGTCGTAAAGACCACGATACTGAGCCCAAATCTATTTCCAGAGAAACTATACACAGTCTATTTGATTAAGAATCTCTTTAATCAACAGCAGTAAAAAAATACAGCAGCAACAGCAAAATAACAACAGCACACCAGTAGTACAATAACACCAGCAAAATGTACATGCTACACTATCTATTTATACACAATTCTCAAGAAAGTTCTAGAACTTGCCAGATTCAACCTTTACATCTACACTTTCAATGTTGACTGTTTCACAACAACTAAGTTTATTTTTTATCTTTATTCCAAGTATGGTGTAAGGACAGAGGTCATTTGTAGAATGTATAGGCCTATACATCAAGATGTCATCTGCATCTTTTGTAGAAATATCACTGAAAGACTGATGACAATAGTGCTATACAGTATCAATGCTATATACCATGAGAAAATAAGAGTATTTAAACCCCAGTGCGTGGGAGTATCAAAGCGCCGCGCTGGGTTATAACTACCATACAGCTAGACAGAGCGGCGCTGCTACTGTGCGATATATTAGTTATCACCCAGTGATAACTAACTTATCACCCTGTTGCGGAGCCACTCAGTCTCTTTCGTGACATCATAATAACCGTGAATGGCATTGTTTACCAATGGAACAAAGAGCCAAATAAGGAAATATCGATACAAAACACACCAATACAGCACTTAAAACTACCTAAATCTTACAAGAAAACTGTTAATCCTTTACACAATACCACTACAAGTTACCAATACGATAGTTTAACAAATGTCAAGAATAGTACGTGACGATTTTCGCTCCAGCAATCACTCCCAACGGTCACTATGGTGAAGAACTAACTTCCTCTAGCTTCATCGTTCTATCGTGGACTATGGTAGCCACTTGTTGGCCTTTATTTTTCTCTTGCACACCACGCGACACCACCATACCAATTTCTGACGAAGGCGAATTGTACCTGGAACCGCTGCTTCATAACACCGCCCTTCGCTACAGTTTGTAGGCAGTATGTAAGGTCTCTCTTGTAGCTACGAAGTAGAATCTCCACACAATTCGGACGAAATCTTGAGCACAGTGACAGGAACTCAAACCGGAACTTAATTTACTATCCGTAAACTTCTGCGCACTCCCGCGCACTGGGATATAAAACAGTTATATCCCGTATACTCGGATGATATCATTGTTATTACACTCGTCCTCGGCTCCGCCTCGGACTCGTGTAATAACAATGATATCACCCTCGTACTGGGATATAACTATAACTTACATCCCATGCAATGCGCTTTAGCTGGGTGACATTAAAAAATATACCACTTTGATGCCTCAGATCAAAAGAAACCACTAGACTATATTTCATGCATTGCCTTGACTACAGGGGAGTATCATGATATTGCCCTGTGTTAGGGCAATATCATGATATGGCCCTGACCACAACTGCTTTGATATTGAGGCAGTTACAAAGCATCAGTTCCCTTTGATTCTTTATATAACCTACTAAAGTTTGCGTTGTGGGTTTGAGTTTAGCATAGACTCTAATATGTTGGTTTACGGTTAGGCTAACCATTTTCTCAGAAAGAAATATAATTGAGTGAGTCAGTATTGCATAGTTCAGTTACTATATAGGCATCAGTAAATGATCATTTTCATAATGTGGGGATTGTTTTTCTACACAGCACATTTCAACTGCATGACAAGATGGCTCAGCCATTCACAACCTATACTCCTAAGTACTTATTTTAGCACCTTAGGTTACTTTAGACATCCACAAAGTGGTTATTTGGTTAGAAATGGTATCACTACAGCCAGTGAAACCCACAATCATATATTTTTGTGCCCACAATTTTAACCCACAATCAATGTTTACAAACCACTGTATAAAAGTAAAGTGGTGAATGCAAGTTTGCCTTCCTTCACCTATTAGGTGAGCAGGCCTCAGTGGTATACTGTATATAAATTAAATTTGGCGGTGAATTGGCGATTCATCACTAAACTGCCAAATTTAAATTTCACCATTATTATTGTGTCTAAGCTTTTGATAGCAGTTGTTGAAACAGGTTTCGACAAACCAAGTGTGACTTCATGGATACTACTTAAATATACCTTGTTGGTAAATTAGCGTGGTCCATGCATGCAAATGGGTGGGACCACGCTATGGACTAGACTAGAACTCATATACTTGATTAGTGGGCGTGGTTCCGTTTGCAGATACAAAAAGACATGATTTTGTGCACAGCCATTGATAAATGGGTGAGACTCTACGTATGCTTACAGACAGCAAATGATCTTGATGAGTGGGCATGGACTACAAAACAAATCGGGCTGCAGCAGGACCTGGATATTCTTTAATGCTGGTCAGATCCAAACCTGGTTCAATCATGAAAGCGACTAGATGGATGCAGTGACTGAGTCCATAACATTTAGCACAAAAAGGATTGTACACTACAGCATGTGCACTTTGTCCTTATACCACTCGTGTGCACTGCCAATTTTTCAGTGAGAGCATTTCACCAAATTAAATTTTTGCCAACTGCAATTTTATGGCAAATTGCCAGATATTAGTTTCACCAATATTTGTTGTTATACGGTATATTACATGTAACACTTTCACACCTCAGGTCAAAGGAGCTATCTGGGCTACATTTTGTATGTATCTCAGCTAGCCGGGTTACATGCGAAATGTACCCTGGGCTACAACTGGGCAATAATTATATAGACACTGAGGCCACAATCAATTGTGGGTATCGATTAATATTCACGTGATTAGGATGCACGACTTGGATTTTGCTATGAAAACCACTCAGGCGGATAGTGTTTTGTTATCCTCGCCATCTTACGAGTTGAAAAACGTTGGGCTAAGGTAAGAACTAATGCTATAACTTATTCACCAATTGTTTCTGTACGTTTTCAAATATGGACACACACCCATCACAAAGCTACCACTCTACATGGAGTAACTACTCTACAAGCATGCTATTACCTATCCAGTAATTTTCTATAAACGATTCAATAGCACTGATTAAAACATTAAACTTGCATAACTGAAATTCTCTGTGATATCTCTAGGCAATGTCCATCTTCATAACCAAACGTAACCAGAACGTACTAGCTGCTGAGCCATAATCAAAAATTTTAGGTATGCATATATAATACATCCAGTGACTGCACTCATATTGGCTTGGGTGATTGATCACCCTGTACAGGCTATCAGCTGATAAGTGTTACATATTAGCTGTAACACGGGGCAATTTGGGCTTTACCTGAATGTATGCCCTCTGGTTGCAAAGCCCTCATTCCCATATTACAACTATTACAAATAGCAAATTGTATAAACTGAAGCACTATTGTGCAAAACCCTCGGGGAAATTGAATAAACATATGGAGATCCATAGTACCAGGTAACAACACGTGGATCAGTTTTGCTGCTTGTCCTGTTTCTATAACAGGGCTACAATTATCACTTTGGTTAGCACACAAACCAGGTATAAAAATACAACTTGTACCTACTGAAATAACTTACAGTAGCTTTAGCACAAAACAAGCAGCAACAAATAGTGTAGTAACTTTGTGTGACAACACGTGGACCTTAGTCCCAATTAGGCACCAGCCTTTCTAGCACACTCCATTTTTATCATATTATACTGACCACAAGATTCGTGAAGGCTCATTAATTTAAAGCTTCTAGTCTAAATCCAAGAGATCTGCATGGAGCCTGGCCTGAAACGTTGTAGATCGCTGGTTATATCTGGACAACTCAACAATAATTAAGAAATCTTGGCATATTAAAGATTTTGAAATCTCATCCCTGCTTTTGTTGCGTTTGTCAATCCCTCGTCTGAATCAGTGGAGTATCGCTAGTTGTAATACACTACTATGGTTGAAAAGGATTTATTGCTATCACTTTGTACATCAAGACTTCATCAAGAAGTGAGGAGGCCAAGATGAACAGCACATATCACCACAACTTTAGAATAAAGTGTTTGCAGAACAATCCACACATTTAATTTGTTAAACTCATCAAGAGAAGCCAACAGACAAATTCACACAGAGCCGCACAAGACAACTACAGTAACCCTAGCCTTGCCATCCTGAGGGTTAAATGTCATAGTATTACTAAATATCATGGTATTAATATAAAAGCCATTGGTATTAAAGTAACAGCCATTTACCTCAATAAGTACACAGAAAAATTTGGAATTTTCAACTGGAGTAGGGACCATAGCACATCGATAAAAAGTACTGAAACAAGCTGGAGTAGTGTACGATATTAAATCACCATAAAACAATAAGAAGTGTTATTTCCCTACTGTGCATTTCCATAATGGTATCTTGAGCACAGTAGGGATATAACACTTCTTATTGTTTTACTGTGATTTAATATCATGGACTACTCCAGCTTGTTTCAGTACTTTTATCGATGTGCTATGGTCCCTACTCTAGTTGAAAATTCCATATTTTTCTGCGTACTTGTTTGTTAACTTTTTTTGTAAATAATTATTATGACTGGTGAACCCACGCATACCACATCAGAAATGACATCGCGCGCCCCAATATCGTCTGAAAAGTGAAGTATCCATTATGTTTTGTTGTCAGCTATGTTCAACTTGTTACGCAGCATTTCGAATCAACAACTGTTAGAAAAGCACTACTGCAATTCATGCATATCGAAAGAAATGATGCTGTGCGCCCCGGATTATATCAATAATTATCGTCTGAATCCATTGCGCTTCGTTGTCGGCTATGTTCAACCCGTTACACATCAGTACGAATCAAGAACTATTTGAAAAGCACCTCTGCTATCAAAATAGCCACTATGACAAATACGGACGATTTCCGTTATGAAGGGAAGCCATCACATGCTATTGCCAAATCGACACTTTTCGCTGTCAGCAAAGATGAATGGGACACAAACAGGGCCGCCCAGAGAAATTAAGGGGCCCAGGGCAAAGAGTTAAAGTGGGGCCCTTCACCCAAGCTGTAAGTTGAAGACCAAAAAAAAAAAAAAAAAATGTCACAACCTGCTGACAATAACAATAACTACCCATCACCAACCATATCTCCTTATCTATAAGCTTGCTACACTGCTCCTCTGAAGAATATTGTGACTGCTCTATTAGAGTATTTAGATCTGACTGTTCTATTACAGTATATCAATCTTTTAAACAGGTATTCAGGGGGCCCTTCATGGGGCCTCCTGGGGCCCCTTTCAGGCTGGAGCCCGGGGCAAAATGCCCCAGTTGCCCCCCCCCGTGGGCGGCCCTGGACACAAAGGAGGACACTGGTAAGTCCATGAAGAAGGCATTGCACATACTGCGGTATGCCAAAAGGCACCTGTCGGGCCAAAGCGACGTTGAACAGTGAAAAATCAAGCCTGTAGCCTTAGCCGTTATCGAGTTACGCTTGTCTGAAGGAATTAGTCAGTCGGTTAGTTACTCAGTCAGTCTGTCAGTAGAAAATTCCGTTAAATAAATTATTTTTAAAATTCCATAGCAACTTGTTGAAAGTGTTTCGAGTCGATCTGAAAGCTTGTTTGGGCTTAGCTTTACCTAACCAATACTGCCTCATCATCGTCAGGGAAAACTGAGGCTGCTTTTTGGGTGATTTTATTTCGTGCGCCATGCCTACTCCTTTGTGGTCCCTACTATACACTACGATAGTATGATAAACCAAATACCTCAGTACAAATTACCACAGACAAACTTGTTTACATAGTGGCCACATCATCACCTGCCTGTCACATGTCTGGTTACCCAATAAGTATGGGATAACAAATGCTCTGCTGTGAGTAGTCATATACCTACACAGGATTCTAGTGTTTGTTGCTAGAAAGCTTATCACAGTCTTTACAAATAAAGCAGTTATGTAGTACCTTTGTAATAAAAAGAGGAAACTTGTTGTACCAGCTTTCTCACAAGCCACTAAAATGCAGAGTAATGCAGAAATATCCACTTTAAGGCTTCATGGGAGTATATATAAAAATGTTTGTGAGTGCCTAATTGTCCAGTAGAAAACTGAGCTACCACCACAGGCAGAGTATAGCAATGAATACATGCACATGTTGTAGGTAAATGTACACTTTTGTTTGCTTAAAACTGTAATGCAAATATTAGATCAACCATTGATTATTGGCTTCATTTAGTAGCATCAATATCAGATATTGGTACATGCCAAAAACCCATATCGGTACACTTCTAATCAAAACCAGTAGGGTAGGTTACTAACAATATTGGTACATCATTCAGCTCTGTTAGCTAGTCAGCTATCTGACTGTGTGACAACTAATTTTTCTCCCCAGGTTGTGGATTGTAAACTAATGCAAACCTTGTAAACAGCCATGTTACACGAGTAGAGAGGCAAGTCAGAAATCCAAGTGATCCACAACAAACCTGTGACAAAATCTGGACAAGTTAAGGCTACTTATGTTTCAGATCAGAAAGTTAGCCTAAACCAACGTGGGTGGGTGGCACATTATTTATTATTCATTACATTCTTACAATGTTACATGCACCTGACTGTTTTATTAGAGTTAGTTATATGCTTAATAGAGTATCTTTTACTTTACCTTATAGAGAATTAGACTATGGTACGCATAGTATTCTTTGAAGTTTGGTCGTTAATGAGGTATTTAAAATCAAATAGATACCCGTGGGTAGGTATCTAAACTGGTTAGATACCCGTGACAAATTTTTTTGTTACATGCGTCACGTGTTTAGCTGGATTCCATTCACAACAGCCATCAGAAATCATCACTAGAGTGTGAAGAAAACATCACTGGATAATAGAGATGATTGTATTCATCTAGGAAGCCTACCAGTGAGTTGTTTTAACACTAATTTGATCAGGAAGCCACCATTATTGACAGTGACCAGAGCTGTACAAACCATAGTCTAAATTGGTTATCACCCAAATCCACGGTATCTTCGGTATTTTAGAGACCTCCGGAATGGCACATAATCACCTCAGGCTTCGCCCTCGGTGATTATTGTGCCATTCCTCAGGTCTCTAAAATAGCGAAGATACCTCGATTTGTGCGATAACCTACACGTAAAGTCCCTTCTTGGGGTTAATCTTCAGCCCATCTAGTCTTCCTTTCACTATGCCTAGCTATGTAAGCAAGTTTTTTTAGAACTTCTATATGAAGTAATAGTGAAAACTCATAATAATAACCAAATTAGGTGGTGTGTGGGCTGGGGATCTGAAATATAAAATTAACAATAAGTGGCCTAATGATAATTAGACTCTATTTAGGCTGTTTTGGGTGGGTAATAAATCTCATATACTCCACCTTGTTTTCTAATATACTCCACGCCTTTAAGCACAATATGACATATGCTCAAAATCGGATTTGCCCAATCGCTATGCGTTGTTCACGTGCAGTGATTTAACGAACGCGATTATTTAGTCACGTGAGGACGCATAGTTGCCATGGCGCTAGTATTATCGTAAGAAAACCAGCCGCTTTTGCCGAGCCTACAGCAGAAACAGCCATGGATGAGGTAAGTGATCTGAGTGTAATGTGAAATAGAGTCTAAAGCAGTTATACGGGCACAATGTGGAGTCTATGAAATTTATAAACCCAAAGGCCCGGGCTGTAGCGCACGAGCGAAGCGAGGGCGCTACTAAGGGCCTGAGGGTTTATAAATTTCATAGACTCCACATTGTGCCCGTATAACTATTATTTAGACTCTATTTAGGCTGTTTTGGGTGGGTAATAAATCTCATATACTCCACCTTGTTTTCTAATATACTCCACGCCTTTAAGCACAATATGACATATGCTCAAAATCGGATTTGCCCAATCGCTATGCGTTGTTCACGTGCAGTGATTTAACGAACGCGATTATTTAGTCACGTGAGGACGCATAGTTGCCATGGCGCTAGTATTATCGTAAGAAAACCAGCCGCTTTTGCCGAGCCTACAGCAGAAACAGCCATGGATGAGGTAAGTGATCTGAGTGTAATGTGAAATAGAGTCTAAAGCAGTTATACGGGCACAATGTGGAGTCTATGAAATTTATAAACCCAAAGGCCCGGGCTGTAGCGCACGAGCGAAGCGAGGGCGCTACTAAGGGCCTGAGGGTTTATAAATTTCATAGACTCCACATTGTGCCCGTATAACTATTATTTAGACTCTATTTAGGCTGTTTTGGGTGGGTAATAAATCTCATATACTCCACCTTGTTTTCTAATATACTCCACGCCTTCAGGCACAATATAACATATGCTCAAAATCTAGGTTTATCCAATCGCTATGCATTGTTCACGTGCAGTGATTTAACGAGTGCTATTATTTTGTCACGTGAGGACGCATAGTTGCCATGGCGCTAGTATTATCACAAGAAAACCAGCCGCTTTTGCCGAGCCTACAGCAGAAACAGCCGTGGATGAGGTAAGTAATCTGAGTGTAATGTGAAATAGAGTCTAAAGCAGTTATACGGGCACAATGTGGAGTCTATGAAATTTATAAACCCTCAGGCCCTTAGTAGCGCCCTCGCTTCGCTCGTGCGCTACAGCCCGGGCCTTTGGGTTTATAAATTTCATAGACTCCACATTGTGCCCGTATAACTATTATTTAATATCTTTCTGGAAAATAACTTTTGAATAAAGTGTTTGTGAACAATCCACATGTTTCATTTGTTAAACTCAAGAGAAATATAATGGCACCTTGTTTTAACCTATAAATGAGGTACACAGCAGTTAAAGTGGTAACAGAAAATTTGCAGACAACTACTGTAACCCTTGGTGCCCCAAGGGTAATAATAGAATTGGAAATCAATATACATATTTCAATATGATTAGTATATGTAATAGCATTTATTTTACTCCTTCCTGTTTACAATGCGAGAACTATTAATCCTCAATACCACAACCATCTGTCCTATTGCAAATTAATTCGACAACCATAGCAACTGTTACTAGGCAGAAATTCAAATATATAACCACTGCAAAAGACCAATCACACTTAGCAACTATTAACTAGCAACCATTGCTATGCTCTCAAAATGACGTTCACCTTAGCAATGGTTACTTAGCAACCATTGCTAAGCAACCATATTGTTGCTATATCATGAGGCATCTATCACTACGGTAACACTAGTTATCAAGTCGGACACTTACTTCCAATAGAAACACACCACACTTTTAGCCAATCAAATTAGTAGTACAGATTTTTGTCAGAGGAGGTTGGAAACCCTCTAAGGGCCACATTAATATATTGCCCTTAATTGCATTGTTTTATTTGGTAGTTCACATGACCCTCAATAGTCACAATACAAATTTGAAACATGATGGGGTTGGGTGGGGTTGATTAGATATTCGGATAGTGCTTCACGTTAGCTCCAAGGTGATGTACTTTGTTTTGTAAAAGGACTTGGTAATTGGGGTGAAATTAATAAGTTGCAGTTTGGTGTGTAGAACTTCTCCAGAATTGTCACGTATGTATTCTATAATCAGAACAATAATACTTTACCAAATTAAACTGAGATAGATGTATAAACCTCTTCAATAAAACTAGTTTTGCATAATTTGTTTTAGGGGTGCTTAAACTGTGTCCAACCTTCTCTGGATTTTTGTCAAGGGACCTTGACAAACAAGTGTAATACTAATTTTATTGGCTAATCGCTTGACGTATTTCAATATAATATGTTAAGCTGCTATTGAGAGTATTTATTGTAACACATTCACTTGTCAGATTAAAGTATCATTAATCAGTACACACTGAATGGTATTTTTGATATTGTGATAATTGCAATATATTACAAATACCGAAAGTAATTACAGGATACCATAGAAATAAACATTATATAGCCTTAATCAAGAGCTCATAATAAAAAAATAGTAACACTAGTTTTCATTATGAACTCTTGACTCAATTAATTATTTTACAGTACTGCTCAAATGTAATGTCATCTCATGTGAGTGATTAAAAGACTCGCTAATTAAAAGGCGTGGCACCTGTTTTGCTCGTGAGCATTCATCCTGTTTTGTTTGGGATGAATACACAAGAGAAATGGGTGCCACACCCTTTATTAAGTGAGTTTTTTAATTGCTCGTATGCACTCTCACGAGATGACGTTACACTATTTGAGCAGTACCATATACCATATTGATTATTTACATGAATTCTCAGTACCACCCATCACTAGTTGATAGGGAAAATGATAATAAAGTTTTCCGAGAGCAGGTACGTAGGTATTTTACTTTAGTTCAATTTACTAGTAAAACAGGTGCATACTTATCAAAACACAACATTATTTTGTAAACAATCACCTTCTTGACTTTCAGCTTGTCTTGCTTCCTCTTGTTCCACCAACTCCTTAATCTCCTGTTGTGTAACCTGTATAGTACAGAGGTGTAATATGTTATAGTTACAGTACCACCATGTGTGTGTATGGAAACACAACACAAAGGATGTGTCAAGAGGCTAATACAGCATGAGTGCTGTACTAGTCTCTAGACCCCTCCTGAGTGCTGTATTTTTGAAGCAAAATGTAGAAACAACAATTTACCATTTGCTTTTATGACAATTCATATACCACAAATGACTCAAACTATTGCAGAACACTCCGTAATATTTCAAAAACAACTTTAATAGTAATTATCATTACGTGATGTAATTTCTCACCTCATCAAATTGTGAAGTGTCAGTCTGGTGTTGTTTAACAAACCACCATACTACTCCACTCTGTTTCTTCTCCACTGCATCTTCAAAAGGAGTTTTCCCATCCTACAACACATGATACAGTCATCACATAATCACCAATATGCCACCACACAACAACATTGCAAAAGTGACATGTTCTACAAATGCTTGAACAATGAACTTGTGTACATGTGAAATTTGTACAGTACATGAAAAATGTGCCAGTGTATACTAGGTGACATGTAACCATAGCATTTCATGATTATGGATTCTGGTTTGTCAGGACATTGTAGCAGGACAACAGAAAATTTTATCATACGCTCTGTGTGTGGCAGCTATGTAAAACAAACCATTGCAGTTGCCTAAATGGACTGGACATGTGGAAGATTTGGCCCATTGTATCCACTAGAGATAGTAGAAGAACCTTCTATTGTTATTATGTCATGTGTCTTGCTGCAGCTGTTTTGTGGTTACAATATACCAGAGGGTTGAGTAGGCCTCATAGTATAGCAGCATAGGCCCCAAAATTAGCCAAATTGTGCACTTATTCATAAAAGCATGAAACTTTCCACATAAATAGTATTCCTCATGACATGTACTTTTTGATATAGTGTCATTGCAGATTTAATCTTTGGTGACCTTTGTGGACACTTTTGTACAGAAGTTTGATTATTTCTGTCTTTATTTTCCTGAGGCATTAATTGACGTGTTAAAATATGGTACCAAAGTAAAGGTCTTGTTGAACGAAACAACTAGGTTTTTATTTGAAGTTAATAGGTAATTCCATTTTGAAGTTATGACTGCTTTTAGTAGCTGCAAAATTCTTTGAGTTTACCTGCCCTTGGGGAATGGATTACCCGTTGGAAGGTTCAAAACTCATGGGTAATATAAATGATCGTAACTTTGGAATGAAATCACCTATTAACTTCAAATAAAACCAAGTTATTTTATTCAACAAGATCATTATTTTAGAATAAGTTAATTAATTAAAACCCATTCATGGCTGAATTTCCTGGCAGACTATATAGGTCTCACCAAATTGTCCAGTATAACACTACCTGTACACTAAACTGCTTAGTAACCACCCCTTGAAATATTTGTTATAGACTTACACATTTGGTTATATTGTTGATGTTCACAAAACACAAACCGCAAAGTAATTACAACACAACAAAGATGAAAAAATGATATACACCCTGTAAACAGCAAATACAAACAGTCGGGTGCAAACAAAGTATGTACAAATCACTATAATAGTCTACTAAACAGTCCTACATTGTATGCTTACTGAGTGATGGTCTTCCTGGCTGGTTTATCAAAAATTAGCTCAGCACATGCGTAAACACATGTATGCACATCACGCCACATTCTTGAAAAACGCTTGAGGTTATTGTATATAGCACATCAAAAATGATTCAGAGCATTCAAAAGCACTAGCATCAACTCAAAGAAACACTTTACTCGACTCTGTTCACAAGAAAAGTTTTACCGGGTTGCATAACAAACCCACAATAGTGCACAAAGGATCTGGTTTTCCCAGAAACAGGACCTCTGTGGGCATGTGTGTTTCAGCATAGGCGCATCGTGCTAACAAATGCACAATACCAGTGTAAGCATGTTGAAATTGTATTCAGTGAATGTTTCATTAGAGTGATCCGCCATATGGCAGTTGCCGCTGTGAATGGGTTAATGTCTCACGGAGATTAAAGACATAAAAGATCAAATTTCTGGGCAAAAATGGCCATAAAGGTCACCAAAGGTCAAACCTGCGATGGCATTATATCAGAAAATTAATATCATGAGGAATACTATTTACGTGGAAAGTTTCATGGTTTTATGAAAAGTGCACAATTTTTGCACTGTGCCACTATGCTATGAATCAAAATTTTACCCAAAATGTTTCCAGGAATTTTTTTGCCTATTACGCTCTTCAGTGTTCTCATTATTCTCATAAGACATTTCTTGCCATAATCTTGTCTTAATCAGTGAATACTCTATTAGAGTATTTAATCTATAAAGTGACTGTTCTATTAGAGAGTATGTATCAATCTAAGGAGCTAAGTACAATGAATGATTGCAGCTTGCATTTTCCACTGACTGCTCTATTAGGGAGTATTGATCTATTTTCATAATTAAGCTCTATAGTATGCTATAGCCTATTATGCTGGCATTTTTGATGCAAGCCTAGTTACAAGGCTAACCAGGTGAATCTCTGTGAATATGCATTAAATTTGAGTATGCATTAAATTTCTAGAGCATGTGTATGAGAGTACACTGACTCTGCAGCCCTCCTCTGAACATGCACTTGTAAATGAATAAGCACTACTCAAAGACCTATTGTACTAATGCCTGTATTTGAAGAAACATTACTGTAAAAAAACAGTACTGTATAGTAGAGTAGTGGATAATTAATCCTCACTTTAGTCATGGATGCACTATTAGCATGTTTTAGTAGTGCAAATTAAGCAGAAATTATCTTTCCACTATAGTATAGCTGCAGTGACCTCCCTTATTTCATTGCTCTTTATTTCTATAATTCCTTACACTCAATTGTGTATACAATCTCACTTGTATATTAATCCACACAAAACAGCCAAGCTGTGAACACAGGGTGCAGCTTGACTGAAAAGAGTTGTGAAATCAAAGGTGGAGACAAAGAAATGGCTGCAATGACGTTAATTCCTATAATGTATAGCTCATATTAGCATTAACAGTATTGCAGCTATTTCTTGGTTGCCGCATTTGATTTCACACCAGGGCCACAACATTTTCCATAGCTTGGCTGTTTTGTGTGGATTTCATTTCTTTTTGTGCTCTACGTATATGGGGTTTGTTTCTATCCGCATTACTTCTTATCTACAGACACAACAATGACTATTGAAGACAGAAGTTATAAATGTATTGTATTATATATTATGCTATATTTGACTGTTTGTTATCATTATTACAATACACACATTTTTGAGGACTTCTAATACACATGAATGTTTTAGAATTTCCAGTAGTAGATCTATGAAATTATAAACTTTCACTATTAAGCTGAAATTTTTATTTTTAATTAAACTAGGTGAGGTGAACAACTGTGATAACAGTGGCTCACTGGTAAGGATTTGGGTGATCAGTATGGAGGTAGCTGGTTTGTACTCTGGTAAGTTTATTAGTACATTTTTCATGCACTTTCTTACCTCCTGTGACTGTTCTATTAGAGTATCTCGAACCTGCGTTTTACACTTATTTGGTTTGCTTTGTAACTCTGTAGCTGTTACTGCTTTGTTTTTCAAACCATCAAAAGACACTGCTATGATGGCTAGGCCAATGTACACAAATATTTCAAGTAATTTCCATAAGTGGTTTACCCTGTAGCCATGACAAAAATTCAATCTTTATTATGTAAATAAATGTTCAGGTCATAGTGGATATTTATTAGATTCATTGCAAAGTTAATAAACAAATTCACCTTTATTATGCTGTTTATCAGTACCACATTTCAACACAATCACAATTACGTGTTTACATTTTATAACTAGTTTTGCAAAATGTGCAAGAAGAATAAATCAGCCCCATATACTCTTACAAAGAAAAGAAAACAATAAACAAAGAAAAACATCGAAACTTTTCTTACAAATGGCTGGGGCAAATTCAATCAAATTTGCTGTGTGGCCTGCTCTACCTGGCAGACAGCTATAATATAACAATGGTGTGCTTTACAGAAGGGACCGTGGAGCTTTGCATGACTGAAAATCATGTTTCTTTCTTCCTGTCAATATTGCATGGTGTGGCGTGTCAGCTTTCTTGGCTGCAAAACACACTACCATGTTTCTTGATACATAAAGTAATGCGATGTATTACCTACAATAATCCAAGCTATACAAGTGTTAATTTTAAAATTTGTTCATACAGTAGCATAGTAAATTGGCTGTATCATGTCATAAATTCACTTAATATTTTTGCGGTGAATAAAGATTTGTTCTAAGCCTCCAGTTTTATTCATAGCAATATCACTAAACAGCAATGCAGCCACTACACCAACTAGTACAACTTGGAACAATTGTATCACTGACAAGAGTTTGCAGCAAACAAGCATTTTAATTACTTAATGGTCTTCACTGGGTTGGTACTGTTGTTTTTGTGGTTACATATATACTATGTACTCAGTGCTGTTGCATTACCTTCCAGCATGCAAGCCATTTACAACCCCATCTACCAGGTTCAAATAGCCTGTTTGTACAAGTAGCTCCATATTAAATGATTCCAAGTCGTTGAGGCAGGCTGTAAGTAAGTTAATATTATTTGTAATTGCTCTGTCATACAATAACGATTCTGCAATAAATTGTTAAGTACCATAAATGCTTGTACTATTTGCTCTATGTCCCATTATAAGGGTGACATCAATAGGACACATGATAGTGTGTCGTGTGGCTAAGTACAGCTAGTGTGGATGCACGACAGACAAGTGTGTATTTTACAAGAACCAAGAAAACACTGTTTAACGCATTCGTAGCTCAATAGTGCCTGAACGGAAACTAATCAGTTTTGTTGCAGAAACTCCCTCAGGGTAGGGCACCACCAATACAAATTTGAGCTGAATCTTCCCAGCCATTGCTGAGATATGAGCCTTCTTATTTTCTTCTTATTTTTCTTACTTAAATTTTCTTTTCGTACACTTTAGAAAAATTGCAATAACTCATGCGTGCTTTAGTCAATTAACTTCAAATTGGTGGGCTGTAAGGGCATAATGCAGCACATTAGCAGCCCAATTTTTATGCAGATCGAACCATGAATAACAGAATTATGTGTGATTTTGAAAATTACAACAACGATTTGTTGTCATGCCTACAGGGTAATCCATTTGACGGAATAACTTGATAATCAGGTTGTACATGAAGCTACTATCATAGTGCAAACCTTTTGTGGTTTGAAAGTACTACAAGTATTAGCTGAGGAGATATACAAATCAAAACCAAACATGTGAAAATGTGATCCAGATACTCTAATAGAACAGTCACTGATAAGTGAAAAACATGTGCAAAAATGTTGGAAAAATCTCCAGGGTTTGAACCAGCGACCTCCACACCTATATACCTATGCCCTTTACTCTGCCACTGCTGTTAGTTGCTCTCCTCACTTAATTTCTACCTTATAAGTGAAAGTTCTGATTTAGTACACTAGAATGATAACTCATAGATCTATCAGCGGAAATTCTATATACATTGTATTGAAGTGCTCAGAAAAAAAGTGTGCTCTATTAGAGTACTACAAAAATTATGGAAATAGCCTATAGCAAGTGTGTCGTGTGGCCAAGTACAGCCAGTGTGGGAGGGTGACAAACTCGTTTTATGGTAGTGTTCTGCATTTTGTGTATCAACATCAATAAACTGTTTGATATGATACTGTATCACGATACTAGTGGTCATGGCTACTTATGAGCTAACAATATCCAATCCTTAAAGAGCAGACACTGATCTTACATTCACTTTGATTACAAATTTCTTTATTCAGTGAATGCTGATACACTACAGTACTATACTGATGTGACAAATAGCCTGAGCTAGTGTGTTCTGATATGATTTTTAGTATGGAAACAGAGTTGTTGTTAAAAAGCACATCTCTCCCTGGTTACCTGCCTCTATTACACAACCCAGACAATTAGCTACCACAAACATCTTAAAGAATGCTCCCACAAAGGCTTGTCCGGATTACTCTGCATTTTGTTGAGTTGTCGAGATGGCTACAGCAGGTTGTTAACTGCTTAGTGGTGCAGTTCTTTATACTTTAAAGTGTGACAGCTACTGTTTTTAGAAGACCTCATTTCCTTTTGTAATTGGAAGTTCTGAAGCCAACTTATGGTTGGCCTCGATAATTCCTTTTAACTTTTTCCCTTTACTACAAGAATCCTCAAAGACTCTGTGTGGCTATGAAGAACTTAAACAAGACAAATTTTGAAGGACATTTTTACAAAGCAACAGTTTCCTGAGGTATGATCTTTGTCTGGGATTCATGGAGTGGCATCACATGGTGTGCAAGGGTTAAAAACTGTCGAGAATTACTCATGAGATAGAATGATTGAGCCAGAGGTTATTGAAAGAAGTTCATACACTGCTGGGACTGATTGCTGGAGTGACTGAAAATACACACAGACTTTTCTTGACATTTATTGAATATAGTTCCACTGTATAAAGGATTAACATTTTATTGTCTAGTGTCAGTGCTGTACTGGTGTGTTTTATATCCATATTTGGCTATTTGCTCCATCACTAACCAATATACCATTCATGGTTGATATGATGTAATGAATAGTTTAAATGGCTCTGCCACAGGGTGATAACTAACTTATCACACAGTAGCAGAGATGCTCCGTCTAGCTGTATGGTAGTTATCACCAAGCACTTTAACACTCCCACACCAGGAATTTACTTCTTTGATCACATCCAGTAATGAATTACCATACCAAGTTACCAACTGTGCTTGTTCTAATAGTTCAACTCTGTGTATACTATAACATAACTTGGTAGGAAAATCCCTACATTGGCATGTTAATTTTATTTAATGCAAAGTAGGGATTTTCACACCGAGCTATGCTGTAATACCATCATTCACCTCTTGTTTCACTACTTTTTATCCCTACTTCATAAATTAGTGTTGTTATAGCATACAGCTATACACGTGTGATTGTTCTATTAGGGTGACTGCTGTATTAGAGTATCTCGAGCCAGCCTTCATCTACCAGGGGGCACGTCACTATTTCATATTTTGACTGCACTAGCTAGCATTATCGATACAGCTAGACCAATAATAAGGGTGTGTGGTTATTGTGATTGAGCAAAATTATAAAGAGATGTGATCCTCGCGCACAATTGTTATTAATCGTTAATGGACATTGTCTCAATCCTACGATCCTCGATCAATCCTACGATCCTACGATCCATTAACGATGGATCGTAGGATCCATCGTTAATGGATCGTACGATTACATCGTACGATCCATCGTACGATTATTAGGATCCATCGTTAATGGATCGTAGGATCCTACGATCCTACGATCCTCGATCAATCCTACGATCGTTAATGGACATTGTCTCAATCCTATTGTGAAGTTACAGGTATCTACTGACCATAAGAGAAGGTGGTGTTGAACTTATTAAAAGCAGCTGTACGAAGTTAATTGGACAGCATGTTTGTGGTAATGCACGAACAAATGCGGAAATCCATAGACCACATAAGTGTCTCAGTGGACTAACTGAACAAGCTCTGTCAGACCGTCCAACTACTGTTGTTGATATAACTAACAGTATTCACACTTTAAAACTATTAGCTTGTCACAACGCTAATTAATGTGCAATGGCACCAGCAGCCACTGCATGATTACTGTTATATGGAGCACACCCTGACTAGCAACACGGTCTCCTTTCTCGCTTAATAACCTTAAAACTATGTTTCACAGACCATCAAAATTTAGTATAGGCATTGGGTAAGCATTACTCTACAATAGCAAACGCTTTGAAATTTAGCGATTCGGGCTTGATGGCATTGTTGGCCAATGTTGTAGTCCACAGGTGTGCATTTTCACTACTTTCCATGTTGTTATCAGTAAAAGGAAAGTGCAGAATGTGAGAAATGGTTGGCACCAGTGGCTTAGCACTTATCCAGCCGCCTGCAAGTGTTTTCTTGTTTTTAATGCTGCATTTGATGTTAGATGGACTAATATTTTCCATAATAGTGATTTTCATCATGTAAGATGTCTCTACCACTGTACCGCTTGATGGTTGTTAGTCAATAAATCTGTGTGAGGGAAAAGTAGAAATAATAAATCACAGAAATAAAAAGCAATGAGCAAGGAGGTTATCTATACTTGTAGCCTTACAGGTAGACATTTAATTCCTACATCAGATCAGTACAGGCTGACAATAGGGTTAAATGTCCATTGCAGTATAGCTGCAGGTTTAGATGACCTCCTTTAAGCAATGCGACTATTCCAGTTTGTTTTCAGATATGTTCCACTTGCTGTACAGTGATACAAATGAGGAACAGTTAAGGAAAGTGCCTCTGTAATCAATCCTGTCACTACAGAAATTACAACTGAACATGTGCCCTCACTATCTGTTAATATTACTAAAAGTGAAATGGTCATTCCACTTCATTTTCAGCTATGTTCTATACCCATTATACAATGTTATAATCAAAGAAGGGTATGAGAAGTGCCTTTCCACAATCAATCCACCAACTACAGAATTACAGACAACTCATGTGATAGCCAGCACTGAAGCAATGACACTCCCATGAATCAGTGGCTATCTTACAAGGAGCTTTGGAAGTTCAAATTTGACATTCGTTCCAGCCCTAATGCATTGTATAGCTGCAGTTAACAAAAGGCACGTCTCAGGTCAAAGCAATGTTGAACAGTGAAGAAATCAAGCCCATACAGTTGAGTTACTTATGCTTGGCTGAATGCATCAGTCTATTAGAAGAAAATTCAGCTAAAATCAAAATTAAAATTCCACAGAAACCCGTTGAAGGTATTTAGAGTTACTTGAAACATCGTGTTAAGAAATCGAAACTTCAGGTTTCCAGAATCTGAAATCTATCATGAAACAGGACACATTTTAAACTTTTATCGTAGTTAAATAATAGTTTCTAACATGATACCAACACTTATAGCATTGTTCTGAATTATGATTTTGCTGAAAAGATCGAGATACTCAATAAAGCAGTCAGGTAATATCAACTACTCTAATATAACAGTCACTTAACTGCAGCAGAAACCTCTTTTCAAAATTCCTGCATACGCCCCTGGAAAAAATGGCACTGACAAGACATAAAACACATCCCTGCTATCAACAATTACTGAAAAGCGTTATTGACATTTTGCTTCTTATCAGCTTTTTTTACCTAATACACAGCATTACAGATAAAAAACAGTACAAGAAGCGCCTCTGCAATCAATGCAGGAAGTTGTGTGATTAAACGTGCACCTGACTATCAATTAGCAGTTATTCCAGTTTGTTTTCAGGTATGTTCTACCAGTTACAAACAAAGAACAGTATGAGAAGGGTCTCTGTAACCAATCCAGTTACTATGGAATGATTATCATGACAGCCAGCTGCTGAAGCCATGTTACCCCAAATTAGTGCATCAACGAATGCTAGAATTGAGCATTTGAATGAAAAACTGTGGATTATTTGAATGTTTCTAATATTTAAAACCCACAATCAAAATTTTTAATTCATTGAATCGAAGAAGTAAGACTTATTGTTGTGAGGGTTCTATGCACTTACTTGTTGAAATACTCTTTGACATAGACAGTAAAGTGAGTGTAAACAGTAGCAAAATAGTAGTTTTATCAATGTAATCAACCTTACACCTGGCATGGTAGCCATCAGGTGTAGCATTTTTGGCTTCACATGCACCTGACTGTAGACAACAGGCTGTTAACTAAGTGTAAACAATAGTGAAGTACATGTTAACAACTTGACACCTGGTGTGTGTCATGTCCTGTACTATTTTCAGCTGCATGTGACCTAATTATATACATTGAGTGAGGATTTGAATGTTATGAATTTGTATTCGAATGCTCCCAAACAAACAAACATTTGAATTTCAGAACATTCGTTTACGCACTATCCCAAATCAACACCTACAAATAGTATAGAGAAAGAAATGGTACACAAAGGAGGAAAATAGTAAGTCCGCTGTGATTGTCAAAAAAGCATTTCTCAGACTGAAGCGACATCAAACAGTGAAGAAATCAAGCTGGTAACATCAATAATAATTGAGTTATTCTTGGCAGGAGACATCAGTCAATCAGTCAAGCAGTTAGTCAGATAGAAAAAAAATTTAAAAATATATTTTTTAAACCAGGCGCACGCCCACAGCCGGCCGAAGGCCGGCTGTGGGCGTGCGCCTGGTTTACTGTAATTGTTTCCGTAAAAGTGTGTGTGTGTGTACCTATCTATCTACCTATCTACCTATGTTTGTCCGTACGCACCCACGTGAGCAAAATCGTTTAATAACGGTGAAAGCAGCTTTTACGTAAGAAGTAAAAGTGAAATGAAGTCTGTATTAAACTTCTGCACAGGTGAACTTTGCTCTGAGGTGGTTTCTTTTCGGCGGACTGCAATACGGGTGTGGTGACTTTCCTCAGACTACCTTCCCCTTGAGGTTTTCAGGCATTTAGCAACTGAAAAACAACGGTGCAGGCCTCGTACACTGCCAGGAATAGCCTATCGCTTCGAGTTGAAAGGGGGCGTATCCCTTACGTACGCGAACGAAAATGAAGAGCAGCTTTGAGGCTTTGTCGAGAGAATTTGTGGGAAAAAACACGTTAGTTACACTATAAAACAGTTTAGAAGATAGTTTTGTGCGTAATATGTTGGTAAAAGCGGTTTATTTAACAAACGCTTCCTTAGCAGTGCATAGCAACGTAATTGAATGAATTACGAATATTTCATGAATTACGAGAAATAGCTAATAATATTATTGCACAATCCAAAACTACCCTATTGTAAAGTAGTAATACATAGTTGGTTAATTCATAGTAGTATATACTGTGTATAGTTATTCCAGATGAGTTAGCTAGCTGCATGGCGCCTGGTTTTTAGAAGTAGCACAACATCAACTTGTTTAGTAACTTGTTGGGATCACTTTAAAGACATTTATGGGCTTGGTTATACTGAACCAATGTTGCCAAATCATTATGAAAGAGAAGTGAGGCTGGTTTTTACAGTCAGAAAAGTCCAAACCTTGATTATCCTTATTGGTGACTTACACAATACATTGTGAATCAATGACACATAAAGCTGGTGACTTAGAAAATGACATCACATCACACAGTACTACACACATACATTCTTACAAGCTAATGTCAGAGTACACTCAGACTAGACTATGACATGGTACATGATGTGGTTGTGTCATCACATGTTTTACTCACCTTGTCGGTCATTGTTACATCAGCTCCAGAATTCATCAACTCTTTGACAGCTTCAATGTTACCCTTGTATGACGCCTCATGTAAAGGGGTATTACCACTCTATACAAAGTGAAACACAACATCAAGTACTATATACATATACATTAGAAATTATTGGTGGAAGAGCAACAGATTATTTATGCCTTTGAAGATGTTAGCTATTTGGTGACAGTTTTTTCTCTTAACAATCCACTTGTGTACATTAACCACATCACTATGACTTTCAACATTGTATAGAGAACAGGAAGAAGGATAGCATGTATGAAATGAAAATATTCAAGCAGGTCAGATAATATTAGCATGTAACTATCATTCAATGCATGCAAAAACTGGTGAGTTATCAGTGCGATGGTTAGCTAGATAACTTTTCAGTTCACACACTGAGAACATGTAGTGAATACAATTGTATGGGAATTTTAAGTTTGATTATGGATCATAGAAAAATTAAGGAAACAAGGGACCTTGAGGTCGCTTACACCTGCAGATATACTAGTGGACATTTTCCTTATACTTGTTTGTTAATCTTTTTGTAACATTATTATGACTGGTAAACCCATGCTAACCACATCAAAAGAAAGAATGGCACCAGAGTTAATGTTTTCGTCTGAACTCACACCCCAGCTATCAATTACTGTTCCACCATTTCAGTAGCCCATTCCACTGTTTACACACTCCCCTCAAAATTGAAGTGGCCATTATGCTTTGTTTTCAGCTATGTTTGGCCCACTACAAATGAAGAACAGTGTAAGTGCCTATCCAATCACTACGGAAATATTACGATTCCTGTTTACAAACGTAGGGACCTTTGGGTTGTCAGCAAAAAGAAATGGAACGCAATGGAGGACAAAGGTAAGTCCATGACGTGTGCATTGTACATACTGCAGTATGCCAAAAGACATGTCTCGGAAGGAAGTAACGTTGAACAGTGAAAAAAGTAAGCCTATAGCCTTAGCTGTTATCGAGCTACGCTTGCCTGAAGACATTAGGCAAGCAGGTAGTTAGTCGGTAGAAAATTCCATTGAAATTGTGTAACAATCTAATGGAAGCATTTAGGGTCATATATACTGAAGGCACTTTTGGGCTTGGTTAGAATTTTAATGCTTGGTCTCAAATTATGTGGAGATGGTCCTGCACATAGTGCATAACATATAATACACAATATGGCAAGTTCTGCATTGTAGGGCAGGTACCAATGTTATGGTATTAAAGTGCAAATGTCTTTTGTTGTCATAATATAAGTTACGTGTTATCAAACAATGCTACATGTATAGCCTGCAGAATAGGACAGGTTAGAACCATGCACATCATTGTAAGTATCACATTACTATAGTTTCCTTAGCTTAGCTACTGCAGTTCTGCAGGTTCAGGAGTACCTGCATGTTTCCCATCATTTTGGTATACATGCTGTACTTTGCAGGATGGTGGAATAAGGCTCATGCACTTTAAAAGTAATATCACCACGCACGCTGCAGGGTATGAATGGCACTGATGTTTAATGCTTGGTTGTCACGTGCTCCCTGGCTGCACGCAGGGCAGGTAGCAATACTAAATACAAAGCCACCGTGTGCAGAAAATGCACATTCACTTTTTGATGCTGAGGTGATCTTGAACAGAACCACAAATCATCATGTTATAAGTGACACTACATACAACACTACTAACCCAACAATAACACAGGTACCTGACCTACAGTACAGCACTTGCCCTATTGTTTATGCTATACACTCCAACTTACAAAAAAGTTAACATTGAAAACCCAAGTTATTAAACATCACTGTCATTTACATGATCAAGGTATAGTGCTTTCCCTATATATTCTTCCACAAAGAAGGACTAAGAAATAACAACAGTAAACTTTATTTCTATCACATGCTCTCATCATGTGCCCTTTGCTGTACAGACACTACACAAGAATTTTATTCCTCTCCAGAACAGGCAAATCCAATGGTTTATATGTTTTATTGATTTGAATTTTGTTTTATCACATACTGAAGCAATTAAAATATGCACAGAAATTTTATGTGGCATACCAGTTTATTTTGTTAAATATTTTTTTTGCAAAACAGCAGGTTATTGCTTAACCAGTTGCACATACAAACAGTACAATATACAGTTACTGGCTACTTTACAATAACGAGTCACAGGTACAGATTGTGAATTAGACGTTTAAATCTTCACAACATTTACATCAGACATCTTCTAGCATAGAGTTCAATAGGTGGATAGTCCTGGCAAATAAGGAGTGTTGATAGGTCACCATGTTACATGTAGTTGTTGAAACGTTGGTGGTGTCCCCTAATTATAGAGTCAGTGCAATTAGTTCAATGTCAGGAATTTGAATCAAATGATGAGTAATTTTAAAGTAAAAGTATCTCACAAACCACTTCACATATCAAAGTGGTTTTAGTGTCAAATGAAATGCTCATGATCTGGCTTTACCAAGTTTGCTAAAAGAAATTCCCATATAAACAAGTTGTCTATGGCACATCACTAGAATTCCTTGTGTAATTTACATGATGAACTAACTGAGCTCACAATTGTGTGTGATGTACAGCTCAGTGGTTAAGACAAGTGCCTTCTAAAGATGAGATGGTGAGAGAAATTCCTTGATGTTACCTAACCTTTTGTACTTCATGCAGATTTTGAACCTTTTAGTGCAACCATCGTTACTGGCACTCCTACTTAACTACATTTGTAACTTTTCATGTTATACCTTTATTCTTTCTACCTAACTGTTCATAAACACTAACACTGTAAAGTGTTTTGTACTTACAAAGTAACTAATTTTACAAGGAAGGTGATGACAGCTATTGATTGTAACGTAGTATAGGAGCAGGAAGGCAGGTATTGTATTAGTACAACATATAAGCTAATCAGATACACTTTAGTAGATAGTTTAATGCTCATCAGCTTTTTATGTATGTAACTTCTATATCATGTACCACGGTAGTGGTATCATGTACCACGGTAGTGTACATAATAGGGATCAGGCAGAAATTTTTCAAAACACTCTAATAGAACGCACGCCAAAAGCAGCCTTCCGGGCTTTAGATTTTATTTCTAAAACATTCTAGACCTTTCTTTTGTGTTTACAACACTAGCCAACAAGTATTAAAAGTAAGGGAAATGGTTTTAGGTGTTTTTTAAAATTTTGAAAATGGTTAGATTCTCCATCTTCTTCTTTCTTTCTTCTTTCTTTCTTATTTCGCGCGCCTACAGCTCGTAGGAAGTAGATATCAGCCCTAAAAACGTATGGCGTATTTAAAAAACATTCGTACCCAGGTCTGTGTGGTATTAAAATCTTCCCTCTCTAATGCGATTGCGAGATATAGAGCAAGAATCACTCTTCGAGACGCCATTCGATCAAGAAGCCATACAGATGATAATATAGAATTGTTTAAAATTCCATTGCTTTAGCTCACAGGACTAAAATGCATCAAGTTGTATCACACTAAACATTAAACATAACTATTGTTCACTGAAACTCGGGTTTTAGACTTCCTTCATTACGAGACAGTGAAGGGGGTGTGGCCCGCACCTCGTCACTTAAACTATTACTGTACGCCTTTCGTGTATACTTTCTATTATATTCTTCAGCTGTTTACCAGCTAAGAGTCGACATAACAAGGCTTGTAAGCTATTGGAACACACTGGTAAATTTCGAATTGAAAAGGGGTGTGTCCCTTCCGTACGCGATTGAAAAATAAAAAGCGGGATACTCCGTATACTCAGCACTTTAATTGGAGTCGACCACGTTTTGTCAAACGTGTGTTTTACTCGTGTTGAGATTTCGCACCGCTTCGTTGCAGTAAACGGTCACACTAGTGGATTTATCTACTCGTCAAAGGAAAGTGGTATTGTTTACTGTATTGTTAACTGTATTGTTAACTGTTTGGGTTTATTGTGTCAGCAATAAATTCATATTATTGGTGCGATCATTTCATAATAGTATTGAATTTGTATCCATTATAAACAACGGATACTTATTCTGTTGTTAAAGTACTACTACTCATACTGTTAATTCTCTGTGCTACCATGCCGTCGAGATCAGCAAAAACGCGAAGATTACGTGACAAACAGCGATATGCCAATGCTAGGGAGGAAATTTGCACTGACCGTAAACATTACTACATGGCTAATGCTGATATGTGTAAAAGTGCTGCTAGAATGGCATATTCTAGCAATCCTGAGCAAAAGAAAGAGGCTTCTAAAATAGCTTCAAAATTAGCATATGCTGATAGTCCTGACAAAAAGAAAGAGGCTTCTAAAATAGCTTCAAAATTAGCGTATGCTGATAATCCTGACATATTACAATGGGTTTCTTTATTAAACAATCATGTACTGTTGAACGTATATTTAAGAAGTAGTCCATGTGCATGGACATGAAAAAAATCATGAAACTAGTGGGGCAAAAAAATTATTAATTTTCAACAAGTAGAATAGGGATCAAAGATTTGATTTTGAAAAAAACTGCGTAAACAAGAAGTAATAGGGATGATAATCCACAAAAATTCTATGCATCATCAGTTCAAAGCAAGTTATTTGAATAGTGTACACTCAATTTGCGATTCCTATTTCAACTTGTGGTTAAATTTTGTTAAAATGTTGAAATAGGAATCGCAAATTGAGTGTACACTATTCAAATAACTTGCTTTGAACTGATGATGCATAGAATTTTTGTGGATTATCATCCCTATTACTTCTTGTTTACGCAGTTTTTTTCAAAATCAAATCTTTGATCCCTATTCTACTTGTTGAAAATTAATAATTTTTTTGCCCCACTAGTAAGGCAATAAAGTTCTGCACGTAGGGCACGCACAGTTACCAGTCATAATCTATCACCCTACTTGAATGAATAACATACTTACTAGGAGAACTCCACCAATGTTAGTATACACATATGACAATCACTACTATACCAGACACATAACACACACAACATGGTATTCAAGATTTATTTTTTGAGCATTACTATTGCAATTTGAATTTTAATGAAAGCAAAATTGGACGATAACAATTTCCCACAGAGTAACACAGACCAGTGAGATGTCATCCCATACACATCACTACATATACCACACAATCAATACTACACCACACACATACACACATGATCATAGAGGTCATAACTCTACACATCATCTAATGCTACACACTCCTACAACAATACTACTTGTTTAAATGAAGTTTAAAGACTTTAAACATAGTTAATGGTGGGAGCAAACACCACACACACCTTTGCTAACTAAAGGAGAGCATTATCTAGAAAACAGCATTATTTGGAGTAACAACGCATGCGCAGCAAGTACGTAACACACGGTCAGTCCATCACCTACTCAAGAATGTTACCCATATCTTTCCCACCACTTCACTAGCTAGGTAATATGGCTATATAGGTATAAGCACATAGCCACAAGTATACAATTTATTTCAGCGGCCAATGGGTTGCTCTAAGCATGCAGACAGATTTGTTCCTATATACTTGTATAAATTCACCCAACAGATTACCTCACAAGACAGACGTTCAATCACATACTAAAATTACATTGAATCACATACCCTTGTACATGTGTGTGAATATACTGAATGTGTAAACACTATATGTGCAGGGAATGTTTGACAACCAGACAACCTCTGGTCAATATGTATTAGTGTCTAGACCACTACTGCTGGAGAGCAGCCTGTATGGTGCATAGCTACTGCACTGTACACATATAATGGCAGGTCACATAGCACAGCTCACTACACTATAGTTACTGCTTTGCTGTATGTGTGTTCCTTGCTGTGTGTTATTCTCTACCAATGCAGATGGTGCTGTCAGACATCCAGTCCACAGACTACATAATTGAAATTGCTGGTCCACCACCATGATCAGACTACCACAGCCACTGGCCATAACACATAGCCAATGCTAACCCCTTAAAGGGACATGAATTCTACCAGAAGTCAGCACGCCGCAAAAGCCAGCAAATGCTATTTTTCTCACACTGGGAGTACCAACATGCCTCTTGCTTGATGGGCACATATTTGGAGTACCAACATGCCACCTGCTTTATTGGCACATGTTTGCTACAAGGCCAAAGGAGGTGCACCTGTATTCTGGTACACTGTTGTCATTGCAGGCTTGTGCCTCTTTCTGTGCCACCACAAACAGAACAATACTAGCTCTGGTTGCTACGCAGCACCTCCATTCCTTATAGAGGGACAGTGATAGTACAGGGTCTCACCTAGGATGGCTTCTGCATATCACGTAGGCATAAATTGTACCCATCATCATGCTTGGGTATGAAGAACTTGGTGGTGCGAAAACAATTCCTGACACTAAATTCTTCCTTATACCCAAGTATCTGTTGCCTCAAATTAAAGCCCATTTTTCCCATTGGCCTTGAGTAGAGTTGGAGGTTTATCCCAAAAGGAAGCCAAGACTCTGTACAGATACCAAACCACCCCCACAATCATTAGCTTGTGGGAGGAGAAGCAACAGACAACTGATAATCAACTAGGCTAGAGAATAACAAGTGAGTGACCAACATTAACAGTTAACATGTACACAACAGTTACTACCAACATCTCATTACTATACTAGCTTACATCATCGATGGCATTAACATCCAGTCCTGACTTGATACACTCCTTCACTATGGTACTATCTCCACCAATAGCAGCACAATGGAGTGTGGTCTGATTACCCTACAACAACACAAATCATGAAGAAGTGAATGAGTAGTTTAAGTTGTCATGTTTGTACAATGTACATAGCTACAACATAAAGTTACTATCAAACTTGATCATTTTGCACAATATATCCTGAAACTAATATACCAACAACAAATCATTACAACATGTTACTATTAACTTTATTACAGTACATGGGCAGGTGCTGCTGGCCACATATCCAGAATTCTGGTGACTACCCAATTAAAGAGTTTTAATTGTACCATATTTACCTGCATAGACACCCGAGTGTTTATATTTACTTTTAACCCACCTTTGTTCTCAAAGTGTACCAAAGTTCAAGACAATCGAACTACACATTCGCATTTTATAATGATTTTTGTTAGGTGTGCAAAAAGAATAATCTAAGCCCCCCAAGCCCCCTAAACGAAGAAGAAAATACAAAGAAATTAAGCAGATTGTTGAAGGCTTCTATTTCACGGTGGCGTTTGCCAATTTTGCTCAAATTTGCTATGTGGGATGCTGAAGGTGAGGGGCATCCGCAGTATAAAAATGATTCCAATTCGTGAAGGAAGCACAGAGCTACGTATGCGTGAAAATAGTGCTTTGTTTCTTCCAATAATTATACTCACAATGTGACGTGCCGGCTTTCTTGGCCGCATGACACACTACCGTGTGTCTTGATCATTGTTATGTGTTCCTACAGTAAAGGGCATGCAAATTATAGGAATTTATTTACAGCACAGTAGAAACTTCACCATTGTTACTTCTTTCTTGGAAACGCTTTCATTTTCTACACACTAAGGAGTATAGGGAAAGCTTTAACATTATTCAAAGTGAATCATGACATATAAAAGTCATGTGAGTAAAATAATTACTTATTTTTAAAGTTTAGAATTAACAATTTTACAATGTACTTTCTGATTGAGCAATTGTGAAAATTTATTTTACTGGCACATATTACACTCTGCAGCACTTGAAATATCATCCAGTGTGTAGAAGGATAAGGTGTCATACATGTTTATGTGGTGAACCAGACTGGAAGGTAGGCAGGAAAAAGCAGTAGTGATCATTTCTCTTTCTCTTTTGTGTGAACTGTTAACAATGTATCCATGTATAGGGCCACACCTAGGAACCTGCCGATTATGCTGGCATAATAGGTGCTTGAAAGCATTGAGCATAATGCTAGCATAATAGGCAGGACACTTGTGCATTACCATAAATTCTTGCTTATCAAAATACATATCACAGAAAAAGATCGATATACTTTAATAGAACAGTCAGAGAATAATCAGATAGCTGACTGTTCTATTAGAGTATATCGATCTTTTCTGTGACATGCATTTTGACAAGCAAGGATTTATAGTCTGTGCTTCAGCAACTTACTGTTTTCCCATAAAGTGCAAATTTACTAGAAAAACTGGTATAAATATTGAGCATAATTTCAGCATAATAGGTAAATATTGAGCATTAATTTAAGCATACGTAATAGGCAAATTTTGAGCAGTGCAGCATAGCATAATAGATAAAAATAATTGGCGGGCCCTAGCTACACCACACAATACTAGTCTAGGCCACACTCACAATAACCAAATATGTTAACACTGTTAGTTCTGTCACTGTGGAATATGGTCACTGTACAAACCATGTATAGTGACTTGTCACAACTACTCAATAAAGTTCACATATTGTGTCTAACAGGTGACTGGATTTGTACTAGTTTAACTGTATTAGTAGATGTAATAGGATTGCTTGTTGTAGTACAGTAGACCATCAGTTATCTAAACTTCAATGGTCTCAGGCTATGATAAAAAGTGTTCAGATAAGTTAACTGTTCAGCCCATTCATTTATATTCAGAACTTTGTTCACATACTCCAATAGAACACACCCTTACTCTAATAAACCATCTACAAACAAAATACTCTAATAGAACAGTCATTATCAATTTTAGATAAATGATGGTACAGGCGGATAAGTGAGGGACTACCGTATATTGGATTAATAGTTCTCACTTTGTAAACAAGAAGAAGTCATGTTCAGCTATATGATGGACTATTTCACCCTTTCCTGTTTACAATTCTCGTACCATTAATCCCATATACTACATTTATGGTCAGACTGGTCTGACTGACTCATTCTGTTCAGCTGATTCACAAAGCAAAAAATTACTTTTCATTGTAGTTCTCTGTTTATGTTTGATAAAAATCAATCCGATAACCATAGCAACTGTTATGCAATCAACAATTACTGTTACAGAGTGATCAAACTTAGCAGCCATTCCTATAGTACCAAAGGATTATACCTTAGTAATGTTTGCAGTGTTGCCAAGCAACCATCATTTTACTCCACAATGGAGACATCTATCACTATGGTTACACTATATAGTTGTCATGTTTTTAATAAAATAGCCATGCTAATAGAATGGGTAGCTATTTCACTTTTTTGCAAGGTACCTTAACACAACAAGTCCAATACTCATTTCACTGGATAATATAACATACAGTATTTCTAATACCACAAAGCGGGATTCTTTTGAGTGGGAAAGTTCTTGCAGATTGCCACCATCCAAAATTTCAAGGAGGGAATAATTTTTTTTATGCGTTGACAAATCTCAAACAAAGCCATTTTGATCAAGGCTGCAATTTTGGAGAGAAATTTTTCCTGGTTTTGAATAAACACCTGGTCTCAAATGAACATATTATAAATGATGAAGCGAAGAACGTTTTATAGAGTTCCTATATAGCTTGAATCTGTGACACATGATTAAGTAGGAAGACATCACGGAGAGTACAACACTGAGGTATAAGTTGGCTCATGAATGATGGTCATGTATATAAATGCCGGTATAGTATAGTGCGGGGTAAAAGTTGCTTAAAATGCCTGGCCATAATTCAACACAATATGGTACATTATATAACAGATTAAGGTGGCGGTCAAATGATCAGTCATGATTATGTATAATTGTTCAGTGGACATTTCTATTCTACAAAAGCCGTACTGGGGGATGCTGCAATACTATTATCTACACATGATCACCTCAACAAGAATTAACAGCATTGTCGTGACTAAGTTAACTAGTTTAAGATAATCCCACACAACTACTCTAACCATACAGATTATTACACAACAGATGGTTTCATAGGGTATAAAGTTTATTGTAGCAAGGTCTCCTGTTATCCACTTGACAGCCATCTTAATTTGTGTGATTACTACACTAATACTATACCACTATACACATAACCTCATTATTAATAAATTATGATCACTAACTTCATCAACCACATCCAGTTTAGCTCCTGCTTTGAGTAGAAGTTGGAAAACTTCATGGTGTCCATTTAGGGCTGCAAAATGTAGGGGTGTCCATTGATACTATAGTGAATTATATTTGATGACAATTAACTCCACAACATACTAGCTACACTACTACACATCAACAATAATAGTCGAGAGTCAATTATCCAAACTAATATGGAGGAGTGTTTATGATAACATTTGAAGTTATTGACCACAAATAGTGAATGTGTAGCCAGTAATCACATCACCTAACAAAGTGTTAATAACTTTAACATAACTACCAGTGTACGACCATCACTCTACCATAAATATCATCCAATAAAAATTATACACCTACTAAACAGGACCACACCACACTAGTATGGCTGCTATCACATGATCTACTATAACTCAAACAACAAGACTGTTTTCATTTATAATTCTAAACCAGTTGAGTGTGGTCAACTTGTCTGATCAATTTACTGATGGTGGACACTCCTACTAAACCTGTATATGAGCACATTACACTGTAATAATGAAATTCTATTACACTATCAAACTATACCACTACACAATTCGGTCACAATCTACTCACAACATGTATAGTCGCACATGACCATACACTGTTACCATGGTTACTATTTTGTTAACAGAAACCTGACGCCTGCCTATAATACGTACTTACACAGGGGCTTACCACTCTACTTTACTAGAAATTCTTTTGATGTGGTAAAAAGAATATAATTAAAATTTTGACTTTGATGTTGGTAGCAAATTAACATTTTTACTGATCTACTTTATTTCACTAGGGAAAGCTCTGTAACACATTATTTCATGTTCAAAATTAATTCCAGATTTGAAGGGTTAAAGTGACAAACCAAACCATGAAATGTTCTGAACCTGTCTATAATATGTTTGCTATTGTCTAAACAATTTGATTATACAGCTACTTCAGTCTTGTTCATAACGGGAACCACAAGAATGTTATAAACCATAAATCGTAAAAATTGATTTGTGAGCATGTTCAACCATTAGTAAACATTGTTCTAATGTTCCTTACAATACAATAAACATTGTTAGTCTGTTTATAATTGAAGCAATACAAGTTAAGACTGGCTATCAGGTGCTTTCACAACTACAACCACATGTGCGTAAACACACACATGGCCTAAAATCCATCTCACAAAAAAATTGCATTACAAAATCATAACCTTCTCTACTGTACATGATAACAGGTGATTATGTAACATTACTAGCAATGCTAGTACATCAAGGATTAGATTACCCATGTTCCAGTGTTTTGTTGGTTTAGTGCATGAAGAATGTTATAGTGTATAAATCTCTATCACTGTCGGGTTTATAGCCTGAGGACACCATATGGCATCCTTAGCAGTTAAAGGGTTTTAACATGAATACTCAGCAAGGTGAAGAATATTGGTCCTTCATTACCAAGATTACTCAGTATAAGATATTATTACTCAACACTACTATGTCATGGTGGAGTAGATTGTGGAGTGACATCAGTGTGACTAATGATGAGGAGAATAGATGTCACAGTGACATTACTGTACTAGACCACTATAGGAAACTCACTAAGAGTACAGCATGATGTGGTGATGTCAAATAATCCCACCATGAGAAACCAGACCAAAGTTTTGATATGGATACAAAACTGTGCACGTTTGTCTTTTAAGTAAGTATATAGGGGATTCCATGACTTTACTAGAAGCCACATACTAACCCACATATATTAAAAACTTTCCTGCTTGAGGAGACTGGGCATCCAACAATTTCTGCGAATATATTAGAAATGGTCTTTACAGAAGGTTTTAAGAATAATTGAAAGTTCTGGGGTGGGTAGTTGTGAAATGAAAGACTACTTGTCAAAAAATCTCAAAGAAAAGTTGATAAGAAGGTATGCTAAAATAGCCTTAATTCACGAGAAACCTTGGTTCAAATGCCGTAATTTGTTCCGTAAGTCGTAATTTCACAGCTACAATCTGGAGATTCCTTACACAGTGCCCCTACGATCCTGTCAATAATATATGTGTGCTTTGGCCCATTAGCATTGTTCATTTTCAAGATGCTATGAACAACTCCCCATGCTTCAGGACCAATCCCAGGTAAAGTATATGGGGCATTGCATTAACATCTCAAAAGAGAGTAGTGCGAATGGGCAGAAGTACATTGACAGGTTCATAGGGGTACTGTGTAAGGAATCTCCAGATTATAGCTGTGAAACTACCGACTTACAGAACAAATCACGGCATTTGAACCAAGGTTTCTCGCGGATTAAGGCTTTTTTTAGCATACCTTCTTATCAACTTTCCTTCAAGATATTAATTTAATTTAACAATAACTTTATGGT